>NW_026057580.1:74743755-75083193 GCF_023721935.1 Panthera uncia | reverse complement strand
TATTAGCACACATGATCTTGAAAGTCAGTGTATATATATATATTTTAGATCCAAATGCTTTGTAAGTTTAAAAGCAAAACTTGTATTTAAATATATCTTTAAAAAAATAAAAATAAAAAAAAATAAAGATATCTTTAAAAACTTATTTTGCCCTTAAAATTTGTTTTCCCAAAAAAAGGTTGATATACCTTTACTTTGTCAATTTTGCTGCATCCTGGCTGTTTCAAGGGTATTTTGAAAGGAATAATCAGTGTCTTAATTCAGTGATAAATACATATGGAATTCTTCCAACTGATATTGAACCTGAAATATCAACTATAATTATAATATGTGACAAACAGAAGAAGAATAATCCCACCTTGTCTCTATTAGGCCTTTTAAAAGCAATGAGATCAAGTGCATGTTTTGCCTGATTACTGTGATAGTTGGTGTGGTTTACACTTGTTTACAATGCATTTTACTACCATGAGTGTGGATTACAAAAGTGCCCAAAGTATATGAACCAAACATTTAAAACAAAATTGGCATATTAAAAATGAACTGCATCATGATTAAAAGTGCAGAACTTCAGCATACTCACAATTGTTAATGCAATCGGCTTTCCAAGTACTTCCATTCTTGGCAAAGCTTACTAACACTAATGCCAGAAAACATTATTCTTTTTCAAAACATTAACTCCACATTCAAAATTCTGATAGTGTTGAGCCTTAAAATCTCTTGGCATGGGTTTTAACAATTCATTGGTTAATGGAAAAAACTGAGTTGGATAAACGAAAACTACTCAGCTATTTCAGTCACGCATGTAATTGTTAGAGCTGTCATATATGGGGATTTCAAAGAGGTATTCCAGAACATACATTCTCCACTGCTGCCCTTGGGCAGGCACTTTGTGCCATCACCACCAGCCCAGACAAGTGTTATGGATCCTGGAGACCCTGCACTACTAGGGCTCTCCCTCCATGGTCATGCCAGGTCCTGTAGCTACACTGGCTGCAGAGTAACCTCCCACTCTCCCAGGGACCTGGGCAACAGCCCCACAGGAATGCCCACCCCCAGCTGGACACAGGATGACAAAGCACTTGTCCGTCCGTCCCTCCCTCCCTTCCTCCTCCTCCTACTCCTCCTCCTCCTCCTCCTCCTCCTCCTTTGCAGATGCCTGCACTCCTTAGGGAAGTTCAAACTGACCAGGGGACTATTTTAACTAAGTTAAAATATTGGTCTAGTTAGTATTTTTGGTCAAAGGAAATCTATTGTTTATTAACATATTAACATCTGATTGTTAAAGAAAAAATAGAAAGTGGAGAGAAGATATAACAATACCCATAGTTAAAACTTCTAAAGTCTCACTTTAAGATTCTCTAGAAGTTTGGGCACCTGGGTGGCTCAGTTGGTTAAGTGTCCAACTTCACCTCAGGTCATGATCTTGCGGTTTGTGAGTTCAAGGCCCGTGTCAGGCTCTGTGCTGACAGGTCGGAGCCTGGAGCCTGCTTCGGATTCTATGTCTCCCACTCTCTCAGCCCCTACCCTGCTCACACTCTGTCTCTCTCAGACATAATAATAAACGTAAGAAATAAACTTAAGAAAAAAAAGATTCTCCTGAAGTTATGTTGTCTTAGTTGATGCGAAGGTTTTTTTTCCCAATTGATATAATATTAGTGTATATTCATATTTTACCTAATAGTATATCATAAGCATCTTCCCATATTAATAGTCTTTTAAACAAATATGTGTTTAATATGCCAACTAACTGTAACATGTCTTAGTGAACTGGTTCCTTATCATTGAACTTGTTGATTCACTTTTAAAAAAATCATTGATTCACTGAGTCGATCTACTACATTCACGTCACTGGATTCAATATTATAAGCACATAGATAGGAGTCAGTGGCTCCTCTCAGAATGCTTTTCAAAACTACAAAAGATACAAACATGCACACAACACATATAGCATATGCATGTCTACACTTTCTATATGTGGCCCTAAGCATTTAATTAAAAAAAAAATATTCTTACAGGATGGAAATATCCTAATTTTCTTTCCAGGTATTTCTTTTATTGCTGATTTCTGTAATCCTTGTCTACTGGGTTTGCCTTAGCACGACCGATCAGGAAATCTCTAAAGTAGCCACAGAAGAAAAATACTGAGCATCTTTAAATGTTTCATCTTAAGAACATCCCTAGCCAATTTGGGCGCCTGGGTGGCTCAGTCAGTTAAGCCTCCAACTTTGGCTCAGGTCACGATCTCGTGGTTCGTGAGTTGGAGCCCTGCATCGGGCTCTGTGCTGACAGCTTGGAGCCTGGAGCCTGCTTCGGATTCTGTCTCCCTCTCTCTCTGCTCCTCTCCCATTCACATTCTGTCTCTCTTTCTCAAAAATAAATAAAGATTAAAAAAAATCCCTAGCCAAAAACATTAACTACACCTGCATGTCAGACAAAACTGCTGTATGATGTAATACTGGGCTGAGACTTTGTTGTGGTTTTCTCTGAGGGGTGGTCCTGGGACAGAGAAGCAGACATCTGGAAATGGAGGTCTTAGAGCCACAAAGACATCGATATAAATCCTCCTCTCATCCCTTACTGAGCTGTGTGATTTTTGGCATGTTAGTCAAAAACAGAAAACAAAAATCCAGCAAAAAACCCCAACTCATTGTGCTTCAGTTTCCCTACTTGTAGAAAGGAGGTAAGAAAATAACATTTACCTCCAAGGTGGATGTAAGCGTTCTAGAAAACCTATGTAAGGGTCAAGCATGTGCCTGGCACACAACAGACACTGAATATGCTTATTTCCACAATGAGCATATACTCTGTTTTTAAAAGATAAACCTAGGGGCGCCTGGGTGGCTCAGTCGGTTAAGCGGCCGACTTCGGCTCAGGTCATGATCTCGCGGTCTGTGAGTTCAAGCCCCGCGTCGGGCTCCGTGCTGACTGCTCAGATCCTGGAGCCTGTTTCGGATTCTGTGTCTCCCTCTCTCTGACCCTCCCATGTTCATGCTCTGTCTCTCCCTGTCTCAAAAATAAATAAAACGTTAAAAAAAATTAAAAAAAAAAAAAAAAGATAAACCTAACCATATATAATAAAACATAAAGAGAAAATTTTATTTACTTGGCTTTACTGCTACAGGTGAATTGTAAGGCATTACTCATTTCCTAGTGAAGGGTCTAGTCTTGAAAATTCAAGAGTCTAGAAATGTAGAGGTCGGTGCCCAGAAGCTGACCATGAGCACCTGGGAATCTACCTCCTAATATGTAGTTCATCCCATGCTTTTCCTCCTTTCTGTATATTCGCGAATACACATAGGAGATGATGAAGTAAAGTCACAGTGTGGGAAAGCCACTTCCACTGTCCAATCCTGCTCCGGAATGATTTGCTTCCCTTTCTAGTTCTTCTCACCTCGCCTCTGATTTGAGAGAGCCCCAAAACAACAGAGGACAGGACTACTCTGCTGCTCTATCAGCAGGTGGAATTAACTGCTCACCTTTTAAGAAAGTAGATGTTCCCCTGGAGACACCAGTGTGGAAAAGCCGATTCTGGCCCTGCAGTGCTTTGCCTCATATTTTACAGGAGAGCTCTGACACTCAACCCTCTCCTCTGAATGTGAATGAAATTTCCTGGCTAATGAGGGTTTCCCTGAAGAGTGCTTCCAAAAAATAATACACATTTGGTCACCAGTAAGTGTTCCCAGGGGCCTTAAGCAACCCTGGAATTCTCATTTTTCCCATTTGAATCAAACTGTGGAGTTAAAAAGTTGCAACCAATCACATGAAATCAACTATCTTTACTCTGTCAGAGCAATTCAGTCATCATTAAAATAGACATAATATTCCCAGGGATACAAAAATCTTGGATTTTTCTTCCCCCCATGGGGGTTAGATAAACACACATATCTGAATGGTCTCCAGGCTAGTCTGGGCCTCCACGCTGGGAGGAGGAGCCAGGAGAGAGGAAACACATCTGTGTGCAAAGGTAAATACAACATTGAAAGTTGTGTGTGTTTGAGACGTTGCCTATAGAGCTAGGAGGTAGACAAAACTTGCATCATTTTTGGAGTTGTATGCATAGGGAATTTCAGAAAACCTCTAACCTCAATAGACCCTGTACATAAGATTCTGTCTTTGTTTTTGAATTGTCTAAATCCACGCTGTTTCCTTGGGCTCAGGATCACAGGGTCACTGTTACAGTGACTGCAGACTCCAATGTACTAACCGCACACCACAAAGCACAAAAAAAGCTTAGTTTCAAAAGATTGTTTTGAAAACTGTCCTTTGCTTTTGCCGTTCCGTTACCCTGAAAACTCTGACCTCAGACATGCACGGTCCATTCCCTCGAGTCACTTGGGTCTCTGGTCAAATGTTCTCTTACTGGAGAAATCTTCCTGACCGTCCCTTGTGAAGTAGTAGAAACCCACTCAAAAACAGGCCCTGTATCACCTTAGGATGCCTTATTTTTCTTACTCTTATTTTTCTTTAAAAAAAAATTTTTTTTAAGTTTATTTGAGGGAGAGATGGAGAATGAGCAGGGGAGGGGCAGAGAGAGAGAGGGAGAGCAAGCATCCCAAGTAGGCTCTGTGTTGTAAGTACCAAGCCAGATGCCAGGCTTGAACTCATGAACTATGAGATCATGACCCGAGCCAAAACCAAGAGTTGGATGCTCAATTGACTGAGCCACCCAGGCTCCCCTCTTATTCTTATTTTTCTTTCTCCCTACCTCTCATATTATAGATGCATTTGGTTTTCCACCTCCCCTCCCCAGCAATGCAAGCTCCATGAAAGGAGGAACTTTGTTTTTTCACTGCTATATCCCACAGAGTTCGTGAATACCCCATTACTGTTCAATAAATATTTGCCACATGAATGAATGACTTGTAGATGTTTCAGCCAAATGCCATACATCTCCAATTCTCTTCCCAGCAAGATATAAATGCAAACAAAGCTCCTGGAATACATGTAAGGCTAACACTAAATCTCCTTAGATGTCTTTGTTGCAACTTACAAAGCAAGTGTATCCATATGAGCTACGCTAAGAATTTATAAAAAGCAAGCTTCTCTTCTAATCTTCCCAGGCTATAATACTAATGAACACACAACTTGCCCTCCCTCCCAAGTTTCAAATCACTTCATGCTCACAGAAACCTAGATATCTTTCTTACCATACTGATCGGAATTGGTGGTGAAGAGAAGGTAGTCAGAGGCACAGGTCTGGGATTCAATATCCAAATCTCCTAACCTCAGAATCAGTCTCTTCCCCTTTGGTACTCTGATAGTCTTTTCACAAATAGTGTGATTGGGGTAAGTCCCTGGATAATTCTTAGACGTCACTGTGCCGCTGTCCTGATAGGTCACTATGTGCCCACAGCCATCACCTGGTAAAGAAAAAAAAGAATGAAAGAAGTGAAATTAATTCTTATCGAGCATTGAGAGAGTCTAGTACAATCTCCAAGTCATGTATTTATTCCTTCTTTGCAGAGAGAGAAAAGCTAAAAAAAAAAAAAAAAGAAGAAGAAGAAATTATTTATTATTTCAGGGTATTTCATCTGGTTTCCCAGTTTAATCTTCTGAATATTGATCAAAATGTTTCCGATACTAGAATGGAAAGCCCTTGGCAAACACATCATTTAATCACACTACTTTTTCTAACCATCTATTTATCTACTCACTGAAACTGGCAGAGTAGGCCCTCGACACTCACACATTTGCCATTTGTGGCAACGCCACGCAATAATTTGTGATGGAGAAAATAATCTGACACGCTTTAGAGGGTCATCATACTGCTACACAAGAAAATGTGCGCCACATGCTGCTGGTAGAATCTGAGACCCAGGCTGAGAGGAGAGTGAGAACCTGTAGGAGGCTAGCAGCCATTTGACATTCGTATCTCAGTTAATGGCAGTCACAGTTGTGAAGGTTCCTGATAGACCCAGGATGTGTCATTAGAGATTGTCGAGGGTCTAGTGCATTGAGCGCTTGCCACGTAACCAGACCTGGTATTGACAGAGACACAAAAAAAGCAGCAAGGGCAGCTTCGCAGAACTAAGAGCAAAACGGGAGACGGTCACATGTTCAACTAATATAATACTAGGTGCTATGTGCCATATCGAGAACTTAAAGTGCTGAGGAAGGTAGGAGAGAATCGATTTCAGTGAATTATCACACTTCACTAAAATAAATTTTCTTAAGACTTTTCTGAGTAGGAAAAAACATCAATTGACCAACTCGTTGCTCCAGTAGATGAAAAAGACTAAATCATTCACTCAGATATCTAAGTGCATGCACAATTGGGTGGGTTGCAAGTTAAATTAGCATACATTGCATTCAAATTGCAAAATTCCTGTGGTTAGTTTGGCTTCACATAAAAGCAAGAATTTCTGCCCTTAGCTGGAGAGAGAGAAAGCAGAAATTGACTGAAGAAAGAATTCTCGGAGTAGTAATAAAACGAGGCCTCTGCATCCCAAAGTCTCCCACAGAGAAGCCCCAACTTGAGCAGCCTTCTTCCTCCTCTAGCCTCTTCCTGAGCTAGAGAAGGATTGGCCTGGGGCCTTCGTTTATCCCACTCTCTTCTGACCCTGAGGCTCCCAGCCTAAATGATAATAGAGGCTTAGTTAAAAAAAAAATAAAATAAAATAAAGGGGGGGGGGAGGAGGGGGAGGCACAGAACTCCAGAATCTACTCCATTATCAGCAGACAAGTCTAAGGAGAAGATCCACCCATAATCCAGAAACTGCCACAAAATTCCTAGGGCCCCAGACAGGCGGATGGATGGGGAGAGAAGAATTAACCTTACCAAGCGATGGGTCAGAGAAAACCAGCAGAAACACAGGTGGACACCAAGATAAACTACTATGAAACCTGGGCACCTAGGGAGAAACTGTGCAATTTATCTGGAAGATGATAGAGACCCATACAAGTTTTTGAGAAAGGAGATAATGAAAGAAGTATTTGGAAAAAAGATAGTCTGGTTTGGCAATGCTACAGGAATTAGGATGTAAAGAGAATCTGGATCAGAGGAGCAGGACAAAGGCTAGGAATGGGGCAGCTAGAAAGGGAAGGGAAAGAAAAACAGATATTCACAAGAAAAAAAAAATTACTGGACTTGGGTCTTGGCTACTTATAGTGGGAAAGACAAGAGGAGGGAGAAAAAAAAAAACAACCACTGAGATTGTGAGTCTAGAAATGACTGGAACACTGAGGCTAATATAAATAGAAAGAGAAGCCCAGAGAGAGAGAGAGAGAGCGAGTGAGCAGGTCTGGGGGCAGACGTTGTAAGTCTGGTTAAGGCTGAGGTGACAGCTCTATTTCTTGACATCTCTGGCAGTGAGCACAAAATAGTTAAAAATTAAATGAAAATTATACTAGAATGAAGCATGTGGTGCAGAAGCACATAGTGAACAGGGCTTTGACTTAAAATTTGAATTATTTGCCTGCTTGTAAAGGCTTTGGTTTAAAAAATCCAATTTTGGGGAGCCTGGGGGGCTTAGTCGGGTAAGCGTTCAAGTTCAGCTCAGGTCATGATCTTGCGGTTTGGGAGTTTAAGCCCCGTGTCCGGCTCTCTACTGTCAGCTCAGAGCCTGCCTGGGATTCTCTGTCCCTCTCCCCACCCCCCCACTCTCTCTCTCTCTCTCTCTCTCTCTGTACCTCCCCCACTGGCACTCTGTCTCTCAAAAATAAACATACAAAATCAGTTTAAAAATCCAATTTACAGTTTCTCTTGAAAACTGGAAAGACATGGCAATCATGCCAGCAGGCATTCTTATGGGGCTAGTGACACAGTGGCTGCCCCTTTAAAGGAGACAGGTGCCCTAGCTCCCCACCAGACCCTGACTGCTCATTTCTATGACACGTCCCACCTTGGGAGGCAATGATTTTGAGCATGCTGCTAGGGCAACACTAGGGAAGCTAGTGTACAAAAAATCATGCATACAATTACACACATAACTAACCCTCTCTATGCCGCCAAGAGTTCACCTGGTCAAACATGTCAATGCCTTTTATTACTATGAAATTCTCTGCTTTAATAAGAAAAGAAAAAGCAAACTCTTTTGGAAAACACAACTAAAAAATATAAAATGAAGGGTAATTATATGTGAATCAACTTTCATATCATTATTGTATTCTTGATTTTAAGTGACATGTCATGACAAAGGAAAATCCCAGGGTATCACGTTTATCCAACCCTGTAATTACACTTCTTACCAATCACTTTCACTCTAAAGCCCAAGAGGAAGCTAATTTTACCGGGTGATACGGGGCAGAAAGTGAGCAGGTTTGTCTCCAACACTCCCCTGTTATTCTGCCTGGGGGATCTGTGCCTCCTTGGAAAAATTTCTCTTTTCCATTAACTATCAGAATGAAACTCTAGGAGTCTTTGTTCTGCCAAAAAAAAAAAAAAAAAAAAACAAAAAACAAAAAAAAAAACCCTGAAAGGAGCTGCTGAGTCCTAATTCGTTAAAAAGCAAGCTGTCATTAGAAGTTGTAATTTCACCTCTGCCTGTGGACAGAGACTATTTCTAGAGTTTTCTGTGGCAAACACTAATATAATACATTTATCCCAGGGTATTAACTACATCAGGAATTTTCACCCTATTGTCCTCCCATAGCGTGATTAAGAAAACTAGATAGAATAATAATACTGTAATACATACTTGAAAGTGGATGAGAGAGTAGATGTTAAATGTTCTCACCACAAAAAAAGAAATGGTAATTTTGTGAGGGGACGGAGGGGTTAGCTAACGTTGTCGTGGTAATAATTTTGCAATATGGAAGTGTGTCAAGTCAACACATTGTAGATTTGAACTAACACAATGTCATATATCGATTATATCTCAATAAAGCTGGAGGAAAAAAGCACTAGAAATATGCCAAAGGGGAGAATAGAGAACTGGTAGGGAGAGAAAATGGCTACCATATCATGGATTGTATAAGGTAGATTCATGCAAATAATCAACAATAGAGAAGCAATATTCCCATGACCTCATCCTAACACTCTGGTAGTTTAACTCATCACCTGACTGTAGTTAAGAATCACTGACAGGGAAGACAACAAAAATTATTTAAAAATCTATCAGTCTTTGTTCCATTTCTTGTGTGTCAATGTCAATTTCCTGGTTGTGATTTGCAAGATATTATCATTGAGGGTAACTAGGTAAAGGGTACAGGACACTTCTCTGTGTTATTTCTTGCAATTGTATATAATCTACAGTTATCTCAGAAAAAGTTTCATTAAAAAAATTGAAAAAAAATCTGTCAGTGTAGTTAATTTTGGCTGATGAGGGTGAAAATGAGGGGGCTTTCATTTTCTTTTTTTTAAAATTTTTTTTTTCAACGTTTTTTATTTATTTTTGGGACAGAGAGAGACAGAGCATGAACGGGGGAGGGGCAGAGAGAGAGGGAGACACAGAATCGGAAACAGGCTCCAGGCTCCGAGCCATCAGCCCAGAGCCTGACGCGGGGCTCGAACTCACAGACCGCGAGATCGTGACCTGGCTGAAGTCGGACGCTTAACCGACTGCGCCACCCAGGCGCCCCTCATTTTCTACTTTATACTTTTCTACACTATTTGGTTTTGTTATTCTGTATGTTTCTCCCATTTAAACTATGCTTAAATAAAATATACAAATTTACATTGAAAAAGTATATATGGAATGCCAACCAATAAAGGAGGCCACTTTTATTTGAAAATCTTTCTGTAACAAATTCATTATCCATCTTCCTCATATTTGTCTAAGGATCATGGGGTGTTATGTCTGCGGCGGCGGGGGGGGGGGGCTATACATGTTCCAGTTTACAGATGAGAAAACACAATGTACACTGACTTTCCTTAAGGCTGCTTTACTGATGGTGGATCCCAGACTGCAATTCCCAGGTGATTTAGCAATGGCTCTAGGATTTTAAAAAACATTTTTGTCTCTCTTCTTTGATTTTGTAACAAATACTTATGCTTAATCTTTAAAAAACATCTGAACTGCTGCCCTATCAGACCTTCCTTTGGATACTTTGATGACACCCTCTTATTAAAATGAACAGTTCCCTAATAAGAGAAAGCTGACTCCTGCAAGTCATAAACAGATGGAAAACCATTGGGTAGAAGGTTGAGGAAGAACTTCAAAATTTAAGTGCCAGATGTGTTACCATCTAAACTCACTGATGGATCCCAGCATGACTACAAGTAAGGCAATCAGATACTAGGTGTCTCCAGGTTGGATAAAATGTGCTCTGTGCACCAACACCTATGAAGCACTCTTGCCAAAAAGCAAAACGTGAATCAATAATTGACTCCAAATCTCACCAAGCCTTTACACCTAACTTCCAGGCTACAGGAAATGCACAAGTTTATGGACACCGTAAGGAAGCCATTAGCCAAATCTAGGCTGGAATATGCTAGTGCAACTGACCTAGTTTCTTCAACAATGAATTGTATAAAGAGGCATAAAAGAATGTATTTATTTTAAACTAAAGGAAACTGAAGAACCACAGCAACCCAGTGAATCTCATTTGGATCCTGATTTGAAAAACCAACCTTATAAAACTGTTTCAAGAAGGTAAGTGGGGTACTGATATCAGGAAAGTATTATTCATTTTATTAGGTGTGATAATGATGTTGAGGCTGTGTAAGAAATGTCTTTTTTTAGGGAGGCCTACTGACATATGTGGGCTGAAATGGCATGATAACATGAAGTCTGGGATTTGCCTTAAAATACTCGAGTAAAAAAAGGGAGGAAGCAGGATAAGAAAAAAGAGATGGGGGAAGGTTGATGGCTGCTATGGATGAGGGTTCGGTTTAAAAAAAAAACTGAAATGAAAAGAAATGAAGGTCAGTCTTTAGGGGAAAAAATATCACCTTGGTTTTGAGGATTAAGCTCCATATGCTGTTGGGAGGCCTGATGGGTAGTGAGCCACAGTGATACAGGAGTGTGGGGTGAGACCGCTAGGTTCAAGTGTCACCTACCTAACATCAAAGGGGGGGGGGGCATGGAAATAAAGGGGAAGGAGGAGGCTTTGCCACAGGGAACTTGTCTAGTCTTCAAAAGTGGCTACCACCCAGTGTTTATCTTTTTCTTCCTTTGAACTGTAATTTAATGGCCAAAGCACATGATGACTAAACTATCCGTCATTTCCTCCTCTCCTCTGCAGAATATGTGAAGAGTGGTCACTCCATGATGGGCCTAAATCCTGGGGTTTGCTTGGAGCCATAGCCGACTTGTGAGACTGATCAAACCCCTTCTCAAAACAACTTAAAAAACAAAACTGGATGAAGTTGAGATTTTGGAAAAAGCTGCTAAGTACTCAGTAGTTTATAGATCCCCAAGTGACCTCTACACAAAATTTAAGTATTTGATTTGTGAACATTTGGAAACAATCTAAATTAGAAAAGGATGGTCAAACTATATCTCCAAGCCATGTGGTAATAAGGAAAAGTTAAAGTCATGGTTTAGAATTCTCTTTAACTTAAAAACGCGATATAGTGTACTAACAGATATAAAGGGAAAACGTTTGAAGTGTTACGATGTAGGATTACAAGTGATTTTCATTTTATTGATACATTTATTTTCTAAATTCTCTACAATATGAAAGCATAATGTAGATATCAGAAAAATAGTATAATGAAAGATACCAAATTTACCTAATATTCTGTGTAACATAAGCTACTTTTAGCATTAGCCTTAAGGTACAGACTGAAAGAAGTCTCTTTAAACCAATACGCACAGACTGTCATTAAAAACTCACTCAACAGCTAGGAATTTAGAATAATGCAGATCTCACTTGAAGGAGCTCACAGGCAAGAGGAGAGGGGTGTGCTAACAAGTAATTCCTGAGAGTATAGTGACAGCTCCCAGAGGTATGGGCTCAATATCTATTCTCCAAATGCCTGAAATGAATGCATATGTCTCTATGCTTTTAATATCAGCTGTTCCGGAAGTATGGATATACAGGGTATTTTCTAAATAAGCTTAAAACAAATCCCAGATGCTTGTCTACACGCGTCAACTGTTTATTTAGTCTACTCTAATTCCACCCACTAAGAAAGGAAAACAATAACTTCCTTAAAAGACTATTTCCCTTTGATAAGAAATCACGTTCCACTAACAGAAAAGTGAAATTAAGACATACCTAGTATGAACTAAGTTCTGTAATACTACAAAGCAAGAATTAGGCTTCAGAAGAAAACTTTCAACTGAATTGCACTTGTGGAAAATTGGATGACATAAAATACATAACGCAAAAATTCCTTTAAGATTAATTATTAACTAATCCATACAAGAAAACAACAGACCTCAAACATTTAAAAAATTTATGACCCATAGTTAGAACATAGATTTTTTGGGGTGCTCAGGGGGCTCAGTCAGTTGGGCATCCAACCTCGGCTCAGGTCATGATCTCACAGTTTGTGAGTTGAAGCCCTGCATCAGGCTCTGTGCTGACAGCTCAAAGCCTGGAATCTGCTTTGGATTCTGTGTCTCCCTCTCTCTCTGCCCCTCCCCCACTTGTGCTCTGTCTGTCTCTGTCTCTGTCACTCTCTCTCTCAAGAATGAATAAACATTAAAAAAAAAAAAAGATTTTTCATTACAATCTAAGTAAGCACACATACACACACATGTAGAAACAAACAGAAGTCTAACATTATAATTCTTTTTAGCGTATGTAATGCATTATGATTTTCCTATTCCACTTCATTTTTTTAAATTGAAAGCATGCTGGTTGTGTCAACTGAATTAATTTTATTGCCTACTAATGGGTCACCACCTGCAATTTGAGAAATAGTGCTCTAAAATATCACAAGAGTGAAACCATTTCTAGAAACATGATTTCATTCCTGTTGTATCATTGCTCTTCTAATATTCAAGTTATAACAGGTCTCAACCCATATACAATCACCTGTGTGTGGGTGTGAGAACATCTTTTCCCATGTCTAAGATCAAGTGAGCTCTTGATGACTACAATCTTTTCAACCACAAAGGGGAGTTTGCAATTATTACAGAGTTCTTTGTCTGATGGCAATGTGAACAGATTTCCCAAGGTATTACTAATTTCATTGTCAGCCATACTCTCTCATAAATTTTGCTCTTTTCAGCTGTGTTTAACTTTTTTATGTTGTGTGTTGCCTGGAATGGAAAAATAAGAGCAGGAGGGTCTAAGTGGTTATGTGAGAATAAAGCTAGTAAGAATGAAGTTGTGATGGTGACTTCAATTATTCAAAATTTTTCATTTTACTGAAAGGAAAATGGATAATACTATGCTGACAGAAGACACAGCTAGAGATTAGAAGCACAGGACCGAGTTCTGCAAAACTGTTTTAGAATCTCTTTAGACCTTATTGCCACCAAGTATAATAATGGAAGCTAATGATAGGACTAATGATCTAAAGAAGATGATACTTTTGCCTCAGCAGATGAAAGACATTTGGCAGTAAAATAAAAGGAAACACAAGGTACATATTGTCAAAAAGTCTCTCCATGTAAACTCCCAAGATGGTGTTTCCTATCAGCTGAAAGAACCACTTAAAATAAATCAATTTGAATGCATGAAAGTGAAACGAGTCATTTCTTTTTTTTTTTTTAATTTTTTTTTTTTAACATTTATTTATTTTTGAGACAGAGAGAGAGCATGAACAGGGGAGGGTCAGAGAGAGAGGGAGACACAGAATCCGAAACAGGCTCCAGGCTCCGAGCTGTCAGCACCGAGCCCGATGCGGGGCTCGAACTCACAGACCACGAGATCATGACCTGAGCTGAAGTCGGACGCTTAACCGACTGAGCCACCCAGGCGCCCCGAAACGAGTCATTTCAAGAGGTCCTATCCAAGACTCCTTACATAATGTGAGGCTGTTTCCATCAGGGTGCAAGGGCATCAAAAATTTTAAGTGTTCACATAAGAAGCATACCTAACAGTAAAAAAAAAAAAAAAATTCAAAACCTAATTTAATGCTACCCTTTAATGTGCTATAAGTAAAACCACATAGAACTGCAAGAACTGCATAGTTCTTGGTCACTCTCCTGTTCTGTGATTCCCAAGGGAAAGTTAAAGATCACAGAAGGGGTGTGGGTGTGGGGGAAGAGGGCTTGCACACCTATTGCTTTTCTAATTTCATAAATTATTTCCATACACTTAAGAGGTGACAGATGACAATGGTTAGGACACTGGGCTCCTGCCCAGTACTGGCTGTTTGACCTTAGATAAGTCCCTTTACCTCTCTTAAAGAGCTACAATTCATCATCATAGAGACAATGATAGCGTCCCCCTCCCTCGACACACAGGGTTATCATGAGCATTAAGTGAGATAATGGTAGTAAAGTATTAAGCATAAAGGCTAGCATACAGTAAGAATTCAAAATATTTTAACTGCCATATTTTTATTTAAAACTACCACACATATTAAAGTAGCAAGAATATTGCTTTGGGTTCGCTGACTTTGTCCAAATTCCCTCACTCACAGGCTCCATGATCTTAAGAAATTACCATTTTTTTGTGTATCAGTTTTCCTCATCTTTGAAAAGCCTAACCACATATGTGCCTGGGTGGCTTAGTCAGTTAAGCGTCCGACTCTTGATTTCAGCTCAGGTTATGATCTCACAGTTATGAGATCAAGCCCCATGTCAGGCTCCACACTGAGCGTGGAGCCTGCTTTGGATTCTCTCTCTTCCTCTCTAAATAAATAAACATTAAAAAAGAGCCTGACCACAATTGGGCATGGTAAAGATGAGTGAGCCTGTGTTAAGGGTTAGAGAGTCTGTCAGAAGCTCTAATTAGAATGCTCCCTGCCCCATTATGTATCCAGGGCCCCACTGACTGCTCGGACAGCGTCTCCCAAAGTGGGCACTGTATGCTTTTGAGTCCTTGGGAAACTTAAAAGGAGGTCAAGCCTTCATCTCCAAAAAAGATCTGCAAGATAAATTTCACCAGTAGAATTTTACCTTTTTCTTTGCCACGGGCCATCTCACAGCCCTTAGAGTGCACAGTGACGTTCTCACAGCAGACACAGGTTGGAATATTCTCAGGGAACCCCTTCCTCAGTGGGTGTCTCCTGATGTAGTGTTCCATAGGGCACATGGCCAGCCAACTCCTGGGCTAGGCTCTCAAAAATGGGATGCACACTGGGATTCCATGATGGGGCTTCTGGGATTAAGGCTGAGATGCAGAGAAGTGGATTCTGGCCTTGAGACTTTAAAGAACAATACTAAAATTATACTATGTGAATCTGATAATTCAAAAGGAAGAATTTTCCCACTGTTGTGAACTCACAAGTGCTGTGGGGGAAATTTGTAACAAATTGGATGCATTCTTTAGGAGAAGTTGCTTAATTTCAGAGATAAAAAGGGGAAAAAACTTGTTTGTACAGCAAAACAAGTCTAAGACAACTATTTTATCTCTGTTGAATAGATGCTTAGGATAAGGAAGTTAGAGAAAAGCAGCTGCTGACCTTTACCAATAATGTCAGGATGTTGATGTAATGTCCAAGTTGCAATTGCTGGGGGTGAAGATAAACGCGGGAAATCTTTCCTGTCTCTACCACGCGCTATATTTTCTAACCTTGGTTCCATGTTAAATATACACACCGCCAATATTCAGATAAAGTGTAAATGGACATTGAATTTTCTCTCTGGAGTAAAAAAAAAAAAATCCAGTATACCAAGTGTGGATAAAGTTAATCTCATTTCGTTAAAACTATAAACATCTCTCTCTCTCTCTCTCTCTCTCTCTCTCTCTCTCTCTCACACACACACACACACACACACACACACACGTACACACACACGTTGTCACTTTTCCAGATACATTTTTCAAAACCTCAGCAAGAACCAAAATGTTATTGGAATAGTTAAAAAAAAATCGCCATAATATTGTGAAAATGCTAATAACACCTGGCATTTACTAAACATTTATTATAAAATGTGGCAGATAGAGTATTCTACGGGACTTTATGTTACTGAATCTTCTTATAAGTGTATTCTACCGATAATAAATATTAGTTCCCTTTTTAAAATTATGAAACATTTCATACATACACATACAGACATATAGAAAGTAATATCTCAAACATCCAAGAATATACCCCATAGCTTGTAAGATAGGCCATTTCCAATAGAGCACAACTGAAGACCCCAACACCCCTTTTCCATCCCACACCCCTCTTGTTATTGCCCCTGTTCTATGTGTGAAGAAGAGGCTCTGAGAAGCCGGGTAACTTGGCCCAGGTGGCTGAGCTGGCACCCGAACCTCTCCTGAATTCCAGAAACCACGGACCTCAGTCCCTGCGCTTTAAGGCTGCAGCTGCTAAAGTCACCCAATGTGGAGGTGAGGAAACTGAGGCAGACAGACTTAAGACTTGCCCATGCTCACATTACTGCTGAGCAGCACAATTAGTATTAAAACCCACATTATTCTTTTATAGTCTTACTCTTCTTGTCTCAAAATTAACATGAGGAAAGTAGCCATGGTTAATTCAGGGATTCTTGTAAAACTTATGAGAAACTCTATCACCCTCTCTCTTTAATTATTTAAGCAAGTACTTTTTACCACACTATTAAGGGACAGTCTAATGAGAGGTGACTATTTTACCTCCAACAAAGGTTGTTCACTTTTCTTAGCACCAAGGTGGCTCCTAAAAGATGCTCTGTAAATGAAGTTTTCAGTGGATCAAAGTGCTGCTTCTTAACCTTCTGTGGGCACACCAGTCATCTTGGGATCTGGGTAATAGGCAGGGCCTGGAAATTCTGTGCGTTCAAAAGGTTCTTGGTAATGACTATTTTGCTGATGCCTGAAAGATATACTCTGAATAGCAAGAGACTTAAAGAGCCCTTATTAATTAATTCCTATTAATAGATAGGGACCAGGGGTTCCTGGATGGCTCAGTCAGTTAAGCATCAGACTTTAGCTTAGGTCAGGATCACACAGTTGGTGGGTTTGAGCCCCACGTCTGGTTCTGTGCTGACAGCTCGCAGCCTGGAGACTGCTTCGGATTTTGTGTCTCCCTCTCTCTGCCCCTCCCCCGCTCACACTCTATCTCTCAAAAATGTTAAAAAATTAAAAAAAAAATAGATAGGGATCTTGCAGTGAACCTTTTCAAAAATGAAAAATTCTTGAGATACCAGTTTTATATGGTTTTATTTTAATATCTATTCCTAAAATTGGAACAAGTCTATATTCTTAACTCTTTGACACTTATTTTCATGATTTCATTTGTAAGTCTAGAACAGGCAATAATAAATTTCAGGATCTACATTTAAGCCAGGGTGACATTTCTGACACCTGGAAAAAAGTGTCAATTTAGAAATTATTTAGGGGTAACTGGGTGGTTCAGTCTGTTAAGAGACCAACTTCAGCTCAGGTCATGACCTCACAGTCTGAGAGTTCGAGTCCCACGTCAGGCTCTGTGCTGACCGCTCAGAGCTTGGTGCCTGCTTCTGATTCTATGTCTCCCTCTCTCTTTGCCCCTTCCCTGCTTGCTCTCTGTCTCTGTCTCTCTCTCTCTCTCTCTCTCTCTCAAAAATAAACATTAAAAAAATTTTTTTAAAGAAATTATTTGAGCATATGGTAGAAAATACACAAAGAAATAGGATGAGAAATTTTATAGGAACATACACATATGTACCATATAGAAGTAAAAAGCAATCAATGTTAACTGACCAGAAAATAGCAAATCTCAGTTAGGAAAGAAATGGTATCTTATCATACATCTACTGAAGTATGAAACATTAAGAGTTGATGGAGGAAAAAATAAACTTTACAAGCTCATATCACATTGCGCAGTCCCCAAAAAGTATACTGCCTTTGTACATTCCACATCTTGTACCACAGACTTTATCACAATGCAATAAAAACACATGGTTAACTACTAATTGAGACTTGAAAAAGTCTTAATATTTCTGGGGCAAATGTGATCACCTCTAAGAGAAACCAAAGACTATTAAAGATTTATTGCATAAATAGCTTCCTGAAAATATATTTCTCTAAGACTTCTTTAACTTGATCTCCCCAGGACAAGAGCTTTCCTAGAAGATGAAGGACAGGAGACCATCCTAAGGTATCTAGGATTGTAGGACATGCACCTGTATCCCATTATGGACACTCAAAGTGAGTGTGTCTCGGGAAGCCTGGGTGGCTCAGGCGGTCAGTTAGGCATCCGACTTTGGCTCAAGTCATGATCTCATCATTTGTGAGTTCGAGCCCCATGTTGGGCTCTAACAGCTTGGAGCCTGAAGCCTGCTTTGGATTCTGTGTCTCCCTCTCTCTCTGTCCTTCCCCTGTTCTCACTCTGTCTCTCTCTCTCTCTCTCAAAAGCTGAATAAAAGTTAAAAAAAAAATTTTTTAAAAAAGTGAGTGTGCCTGGGGTAAATGATTCAATCTTTCTGATCTCAGTTCCTTTCTTTCATAGCTCTCAGAACTGTTGGGATGCAATTAGATGCAAAAACCACTTGATAAATCAACATACCTATGAAGGTAGGGTTTTAAATTTTTATTGACATAAAAAAATCTACATGGAAAAGCAATGATCGATGGATGCTTACACCACCAAATGAAATGTTGATGGGGAAGAGTAATTTTCCTGAGTAAGAAACTATCATTTCACAGACTATTTACAGGTCATAAAGGAAAAAGGCAGCTTCACAAGGGAGGGATCAAGCTGTCACTTCCTGAAGTCACCGATCATTTTTAGCATGATAGAAAGTGGGACAATAATAACAATAATAATGTATGCATCTTGAGACACAATCAGCAGCACATGACACCTTTGTGGTACTTTCACCAAAAACACTTAGCATTAATCTAATCAAGTCTTTAGGTCTAATTTCAAGGTTATAGAGAATTACAGTGGCTAGCACACCAAGTAAAAAACACAAAACTCAGAAGCCAGTTGGTCTAATTTAAGATTGATCTGTGTCACAAAATAGCTGAACCTGATTTCCTTGCAGGAAAACAAAACACATGTGTGTAGCGGTCACTGGTACCTAAAAAGTGACTTAAGAGATAGAATAACTGTAATGTGTGGACCTCGTTTGGGTCTTTCTTCGTATAAAGCAGCAGTAAAAAGACATGTTTAGATCAACTGGGTAAATTTGAATATGATTTGACTATTAGATGATATTAAGACGGCACCATCAATATTTTTAGGGGTGTTCAGTGCACTGTAGTAATATAAGAGACTATTTAGAAACGCAAATGAAATATTTGGGAGAGAAATGCCATTTGGTCTTTAACAGATGTCAAATACCTCAGGGAGGGGAAGTGTTTCTGTTAAGATCTTAGTAATACAGCACAGCAACTGTAGCAAAGAGGATGAAAAAGGGGGGGGGGGGGGAAAGAAGATGAAAAACCGAAAGAGAAAAGAATTTCCTACCCACAAGGCAAGACGGTTTCATAGATTTTTAGACCCTAGGGAGCTAGGAGCAACAGTAGATACTGGGGCATTTCTCTATCTGGAGGCTATCTTCAATTTTAGTCTCTTGGCAAAGCAAGGGCTTTTTCAGGGGGAAAAAAGGCAAATCATGGTCCATGTAATTCTCAAAATAAGCAGCCTCTGTTCTAAACTCCTCAGAATGGGAGTAATTCAATAAACAGCTCTCATGTTTCAGTGGTCCTATGGACTATTAAGTCTCAAAAGTTTCTTCTTCTGGGCTGAAATCAACCACATTTCAATACGAGGCAAGCTTGCTTTTGTGAAGAGCCATAAGAAGGCTGAATTAAATCCATTCAGCCATTTAAAAATTAAGTGAGTCTCACAGAGATTTTACCTACATTTCCTGTAGGAAGTTTTATGCACTAGTAATTCAAATTTACTGTACTTCTTAACTTTTAATATCCATTGGCCTTGTACTTTGACAGAATAGCAAAATATAGTTTTCTTTCCCTTTTTTCAAGAATAAGAGTGCTCTTTAAAAAATAATTCATACACAACTTTTAGGCATATCCACTAAACAGACTTAATCATGAAATGGAACTAGATTAGTACTAATTTCCAAGGATTTTAATTTTGTGATGAAAGAGACTGTTCTTTTCCCTTCCTGTAAAATGTAAATATGTTGGCCACTGAATTAAAAGGCCATAATAGTGGTTGTAATTTGAGTTGGAAAATGAATATAAAACCATATAAAACAAATGTGGTTATCAGTAAAGATAAACTCCAAATAGTCTAATCATTGACAAAGTTGAGTCCTTTAAGTATGAATTAAGAATCTCATCCAGGAAGGACCAAGAAATCTTACCTTTCTGATACTTACTACATTCAGAGTAATAATTTTCTCAAATATAGTATGGGCAAATTTCTTCTGACTCCAAAAGCAAAGAAGGTTATTTGAAACACACAAAAGACAAAAATCTGGACAAGACCCATAGCTGATTGGACAAGACAAAAATTCCATTTTCCCATTAGATATTCCTCAGTAGCAGTAAAGGACTTGAAAATGAATTTTTGGTTTCCCTGAAGGCTAATTCTAAATATAAACTTAGAATTTTTTCCCCAAACAGTATGGTGAAAGCTTTTAATAAAATGTGAAGTTGAAAAAGAAGCAGATTATAAAAGCACGTACAGACTAGGTAGTAGAATGAGTACCCAGGTATTAGTTTTATTGTGCTTCTTTACACCTTACACATATTTATAGATGAAATTTTATTACCCAATTTATAGTAAAAAAAAGTAGATAGTATATAAGTGTGTGTGTGCATATGTACATTGGTTGTGGGGATATATATTTGTATTTATGTGTGTGTGTGTGTGTGCGCGCCAAAAACTTGTCCTTACTGGTTCTCTGTGTAACAGTTTCCTTGCAGGATTACAGTATGTCGGTACAATATTATTTATCGACACCCTGCTTTATTCCACAACTGTTGTGCCTTGTAAGCATTGGGGAATATGTTTGGGAAAGCAGTCAGGAAAGAAAGTCCCATCCTAAGAGATATTTTTTTTTTTTTTTTTGTTTTTTTTTTTTGTGGGGTTTTTGGGGGGGGGGGGGGGGTGAAGCTCCAGTGTAGCTTTATAAAAAGGGAGAAATGGGGTAAAATAAAACCACTTAGCTAATACCTTGTTTCAAGGTTATTCTTTGCAGCTTTTCTTACAAAAAAATCCATCTAAGCTAAAATTACCACACATAAGACACAAGACATTTCTGCACATATTAGGTACAATTTCACACAGCATAAAAGCTCCCAGAGAGATAGTTCACAAAGGCTAGATTAATAGATCAAGTTGAAATGGCAGTAAACACTCAAGGCATACGTAACAATGTGGTTTAGTACAGTGATAATGTCACAAATGTCTAAACACTGTCCCAGTGATTTTCAAGGTAAAATAGGCCCCTGATGCCCTCAATGTATAAGCATCTGGAGATCTTGGGGACCTCCGACTCACCTGCTCCAATACCACCTGCTGCAATATTCTTAAGACTGCCAGTGCCTAACTCATGGAAGCTTTCCTGGTGCTGCCTGTAAAGGAGTCTCAAAGATTCTCAAACCTTTTCAGAGTTGAATTTAATTATTTTCTTGAATACGTTCAGAGTGTTTCCTAAGTCATCACAATAGTCATGTATGCAATTCTGTTTACAACAACTTAGTGAATATCACCATTCACTTCATTCTCTCAAACCTTAGCCACACCATTCATGCACCGACTAGGAAATAGTTATCTGGAACCCCTTCTCTACCAGGAACTGTACCAGGTGCTGGTGGAGACTATAAAAAGCTCCTTTCATCTCTACTCTCCCCTATTATTCTCCCCTCCCCCTTACCCCTGGCCAAAAAACAAACAACAACAAAACCAAAAAACAAAAATAAACTCTCTTCAATCCAACTGAAAGGCAAGTTTGACAGTTGGTCTGGATTCAGCATACTAGAGCTCACAGTTAAAATTTATTTCTACATTGGGCTAGAAATCGCCATGTGGGTTTTTCCCAACAATTAAGTCTCTCCCACTTCCCTACCCCCACGGCAAACAACTATTTTTTTATATATATACAAAGCAGGGAACATCTGGAAAATGACATCAACATGACTCTTCAGTTGCAAAAAGACAAGATTACGCCATAGTCTAAAGAAAAAAGAAATCTGAAGGTCTGGTGATATTTATGGGTTTATCCTCAAAGCCAAACTTCAAATATACCAGAATGAATTCTTCTATTTTAAACCCATATTTCAGACTTTTTGTCTATAAATAACAATGGGACTAGACATAGAATTTTATTACTTTGTCTTGTTCTGGTTTTGAGTCTCAGCTAGAGTCACAGCTTTGAGTCTTTAACAACAGGGCAGGAACTGTGTTTCCACTGCATTCTCCCCCCCACCCGCCCTGTCCTCAGGGAGCACACATCCCCTCCTGAGCCCCATCATGTGGTGGCCACTGTTCAAAGCACAAAGTTCCTCCCAGACCTGACATTCTTCTAGGGGGAAGTCAGACAAATTAAATAAAAGGGTAAATGACATATTCTGTTGGAAGATGGTAGTGCTCCCAAGAAAAATGAAAGCAGGGAAGGTGGGGAGAAGGAGTCCTGGGGGATGGCAGGAGGGTTACAGGTGATTAGGGACATTCTCCCTGAGAAAGGAACATCTGAACAAAGACTGAAGGGGGAGGGAGTGATGTAGATATTTGGGGCAGGCCTATTTTAGGCAACATGTGCAAAGGCTCTGAGGCAGAAGAATGTCTGCTATCTTTGAAAAATGGCAAGAAATCCAGTATGGCTGGGAGTATGGGGGAGCATGGAAGAAAATGAGGTCCTAGAAGCAGTGGGGGAGGCAGAACAAAGGGACCCCATATTTGTCAAATTAGTAGTAATAAACAGAAATGAAAAGTAAGATAGCTGGCATTCATTGAGCTTTTACCATGTGCTAAGTGCAACTCCGGAGAGGTTATGTTATTATCTCCTTAAAAAACACGAAATTTGTTACTCTAATATGTATAGGGTAGACTTTATGCTATAGGACACACATAGCAGTAAATCCAAAACTTTACAGGAAATATTTCCATATTTCCCTGAACAAGCTTTTTTGGTTTTGTTTTGTTCTTTCTGCCTTAACATGACTAAAACCTTTGATAAATGGTGCAGTTAATTTCACTTTCCCATGCGTCTTAAAAATAAAAACATAATTCCTTATAAATGTCAGATGTCTAGCCTATTTCCAAGTTATGTTTTGTATGTGATTTTCAAGTCTGTTTCAGTACCACAAGTTTAAGGAGTTCAACTTATAAAATAAAAAGTTAATAAATACAGTTCAGGACACTATTCAGAGTTCAAATCATAATAGCATCCTTTGGTTTAATGAATCCTTTAACACAACTTCCTTTCTGAACTATATGGTGCAACTTAATGTTTCTGAGTGGTACAAATTACATCTACTGTAGCCAAAAGGCACCGTCTATGTTCTGCTGGCATGTTCCCTTCTTCCTGATGTTCTTTCATTTAAAAGGCATCCTTGCCACCCAGCTGACAGGGCATCTGGGTGCCTCAGTTGGTTAAGTGTCCAACTTTGGCTCAGCTCATGGTCTTACGATTTGTGGGTTTGAGTCCCACATCGGGCTCTGTGCTGACAGCTCAGAGCCTGGAGCCTGGTTCAGATTCTCTGCTTTAGATTCTGTCTCCCTCTCTCTCTGCCCCCACCCCCCACCTGTGCTTGTGCTCTCTTTCTCTCAAAAATAAATAAATAAACATTAAAAAAAAAAAGGCATCCTTACATACAGAAATAAAGCATTCCAAGGGGGCTGGGCTTGCTAACCAAATTAATTAATGGAAGCACCAGATGAACCTTCATAAAGAACTTCAGTAGATTCTCTATTACTTAGTTTCTACTAATTAGGAAACAATTTGAAGATAATCTCCTAAACATGAAGAGATTGTTCAGTTCAACCCAAGAAACATTTACTGAGCACCTCTGTCAGGTGCCAGGATGATGACGACAATCCCAGTTACTCCCTCAAGAACTTACAGACTAAAGGGCAGACAGAACCTCAGACCTCAGAGATGATGGAAAGTCTGGGGTGGGTGCAAACACTGATACAGAAGCTACCCAAATAAACTTGTGCTTACCTTTTAAGAAGCCACTCACCTAGAACATCAGACATCTGCTGTCCCATCTCTAACCAAATATACACAAGTGATGACTTAAGAATAAACCTTCCAATAGTAACAAATAAGAGTTGGGCAGAATTTTTAAGGCAATTTTTAAGTATCCAGTTCTATGCTTACAAGTTTCCTTAGACACTGCTTATTTTTACTCTTCACTAACACTTCGATCACAAAAAGGAAATCTTTCTCATACACATCTCCAAATATTTTGGGGAAGGGAGAATCAGGGATGTTTAGTTAGCACAAAATCTTCACATGAATTAGGGTATTTTATTCTCAAAACTTATAATAAAGGTAAGAAGACTTAAGTCTAAGCCTACAGATTTATAATAATTGAATCAATACTAAAGATTAACTTATATGTGGTGTTATGAAGTTCAAAAACCATGTGAAACAATCTGTATAAATATCTCAATTTAGTTAACTAGGTCCAGAGGAGCAGGGCAGAAGCAGCAGCAGACGTCAGACCAAATGTTGCTCATCAAGTCCTACTGTCTGGGGCCTGGCAGGCTATAAACACTAGAAGAGGTGGCCACTTAAAAAATAAATAAATAAATAAATAAGTAAATAAATAGAGCAAAAGCACCAGATAGGCAAGCGTCAGCCCTACAAAGGAACCAGTATAGCTTCTCCAGACTCTGACATAAAAAACTGGAATAATTTCACTGACTAGGCTTATAAATATTCAGATTAAAGCATCACATTCGTTTCCTGAAACAGAACACAATGAATGAAAGTGTAATATTAAATTGTCCATGACACAGATGGTAGCCATTTATCATCATCCTTACATTGTAAAATGTTTCCGCCATCTCAAAGCTGATTTGAATCAGAATTACCTGGGGGAATTTTTTTGTAAGTGCATATTCCCAGGCCCCACCCCATGGGCGATTCTGATTCACAATCCGGAGCTGGGGCTTTACAAAACTTCCCGAGACAGTCGTGATCAGGCAGGTTGGGACCCGAGAAGCACCAGACTAGGCTGACTCCCAGAATAATGAAGGTAAAATGGAATAAACGGTCCTCTTCTCATCAAAAACAGACCGTTATGCCAGGGCTGCCCTCTTGTAAACATGAAGATGGCTAATCACACCTATGACCACCATCCAACCACAGCCAGTAGCGTATCTCAAGACCAAATGGGTGTGCCTGCTTAAACTTAGGGACACTTGCCAAACAGGTGACCCAGGGCTAATTGGGAACATCACAGATGTGAGAAATAATCAAAAAAAAAAAAATCACTGATTATTGCTTCATTCAAGAGGTATCAGAACCAGAGTTCCTAGGAGATTTTTTTTTTTTTTTTAGTAAATGTCCCAAATCTAAGTTTTGCTTTTTTTGTGTGATTGAATACGTATGCCTTTACTGGTTCTTTTAACATCCTAAACATATAGGATGTTTCATGGAAACTCGAATGACACCATCATCTTCCACCAGTCAACTGCTATAAAATCTCAAATTTGAAGCTCAATAAAAAATCTAAGCAATCACACTTGTTCCCTG
Source organism: Panthera uncia (assembly GCF_023721935.1). NCBI lineage: Eukaryota > Metazoa > Chordata > Mammalia > Carnivora > Felidae > Panthera > Panthera uncia. The sequence continues at coordinate 75,057,652 of NW_026057580.1, read as the reverse complement.
AGAACCAAGCACCTGTTCACCAGCCTGGATGATCTTGCACATCTGAAACTTCTTTGTAAAGATGGATGGCAGTTTTGGCCAGATTAGTACAGGGCCACAGTGTCACAGGGATTCACAGACCTGCAGTATTAAAGTTGCATCTTCGGGAAGCACCTGGGTGGCTCTGTTGGTTCAGCAACTGACTCTTGATTTTTGGCGCTCAGGACCCGATCTCATGGTTGGTAAGATCAAGCCCAGGATCCAGCTCCCTGCTAGGTGGAGCCTGCTTGGGATTCTCTTTCTCTCTTTCTCTCTCTCTATCCCTCTCCCACTCTTTCCCTCTCTCTCTCTAAAATAAATAAATAAACTTAAAAAGAGAAAGTTGCATCTTCAAACAGTGATGAGAAACATTTTTTAAGTGCTTAAGATACCTGTGATCAAAATCCTACATATTCAATAAAAGCATACATGTTTTTTAATTTTTTTTTTAATTTTTATTTATTTTTGAGACAGAGAGAGACAGAGCATGAACGGGGGATGGTCAGAGAGAGAGGGAGACACAGAATCGGAAAGAGGCTCCAGGCTCTGAGCCGTCAGCACAGAGCCGGACGCGGGGCTCGAACTCACGGACCGTGAGATCATGACCTGAGCCGAAGTCGGACGCTTAACCGACTGAGCCACCCAGGCGCCCCCATGTTTTTTAAATTTTATAACGTTTATTCATTTTTGAGAGACAGAGTGTGAGAGTGGGTGGGGCAGAGAGAGGGAGACACAGAATCTGAAGCAGGCTCCAGGCTCAGAGCTGTCAGCACAGAACCAGACTTGGGTCTGGAACCCACCAACCGTGAGATCATGACCTGAGCCAAAGTCCAACCCTTAACCGACTAAGGCACCCAGGCGCCCCCAAAGCGTACATATTTATTAAATTTTTAGGATATGCATAGCATTCTATTAGTGCCAAGGCATATTTTGTCTAAACTTCAGCTTTGAAACAAATAAATTGGTATGTAAGCAAACTTAGGAACCACCAGTCACATCTTAAGTAGCCATGCTTCAGACTGGGAATGGATATGTGGTTCAGTGGGGGAAAAAAAAGCGCCAGCATTTGGTTTAGCAGTGAAACTTGCTTCATTAGAAAACACGGGTGGGGGTGGGAGAGCTGTCAAAATATTCTAGATGGTTAGTGCTATTCAATAACCTCGGTTGTATAGGGGCAGAAGTAGGGAAGGAAAGAAACATGAACTGCAAAGCCGCAGAAAGCTGCCCTATCAGGAAAGAACTAATTAACAAGGATTTGTCTAGGGCTGGTGAAACGGCTTACTGTTTTAATCAGGTGGATGCGCAGAGGCAAACTGGGCTGTGGATTAATTAATTACGTCCAACCTGAAACCAAGGACCAGGTCCACAGAAAGAGCAGCCTGGTCGGGAGTCGACTCGCTCAAACACCCAAGAAGGAGCCACAGGACTCCAACTTGGGGCGCAGGCGGCACACGAGTGAGGAGCGGCAGGGCGGCCCGCCGGCCCCCTGGCCACAACCCCGGGGAAACATCTGCCCCCGGTTCCTACAAGCCGCGAACGCACCCGCTAGGATCGCAGCCGCGCACGGAGCGCCCCGGCCGCCCAGCAGCTCGGCAGCCTTGTCAAGGGAGGCTTGGGCGCAGCGTCCCCACACACGGCTCTCCCCTGTGGCGGCCGGGGTCGCCACCTCGGGGCCATGTCACTTCTCCCGGGGCCGGCGGAGTCAGGAAGTCTGGGAGCCGAGTGAGCCCGGCTTCGGGGCAAGAAGAGCGAACGCGGGCAGGCGTCGAGTTGCTTCTCTCGTTGAGCGGAGAAGGAAGGAGTTGGGTGGGGGGACGATCCGAAATTCAGTAACTATTTTATACTCGAGCCGCCGTCGGCCAGAAAGGGCAGGACTCCTCGGGGTGCAGGCGGAGACCCCACTTCCTCCCGCGCCGGGTCCCTCCAGGCCCGGCCCGGCCCACCCCCGCCGGCCGCGCTCCACTCACCCAGCTCGCCCGCCTGCAGCCGGAGCGGGGCGGAGACCACAAGCAGGAGGGCCAGGAGACCGCGGGCGCCCGCCACCATGGCCCCCCCGGGCGCCAGCCTGGCTCGCTCGGCCTCCCCTCCGCGGGCGTAGAGGCTCCGCTGCCCCGGCCGGGCCGCCTCCTCCGCGGCCGAGCGCGCCGCCGGGACTGGGCGCAGCCGCGGCCCCGCACCGAATCCCATTGGGGCGGCTGGGAGCCCAGCCCGGCGGGGGCGTCGCCCGCCCCGCCCAGCCCAGCCCAGCCCAGCCCAGCCCCGCGCGCCGGCCCCCAAAGGAGGAAGTCGAGCTCCCTGGCGGCTGCTGGCCGAGAGGCCGGAGGCGCACCAGACTCGGCCCGCGGTCTCCAGTAGGTACCCGGCGCTCCTCGCTTCACTCTCCCCTTTTCTTCCGCCGCTCTTCCCCCAATGCACGTGAACCTGGGAGACAGAGGGACACCTGGCCTGAGGACCTGCCCTGAGCCCCGCTGTGCCTAGGTCCTCCCCAGAGTTCCGGAGCCCGCGGTGGGTGCGTCAGAAAGGCTGCTCTCCACCAGGGCTTTGCCAACCCCACGGGGGCGGGAAAGCCAGGAGAGCAGCACTGGAGAACTCGAAATGTTGTTTGATAGGTTGATGATGGTGACAATTAAAATGTAATTCAAGTCCCTCCATTCATTCATTCAAAAGTTATTAAGTTCCAGCAGTGTGGCAGACAGGCACAGTGCTAAATAAACCCTTGTGACACTTGCAGACGTTAAAAATAATCAGGCAAGTGTATAATGCAATTTGCAATAGGTAACATGAAGACTACTTGGGGAGCACATTCAGGAAGATCTAATTAGATGGCGGGTGAAGAGACCGCGGGGGAGCAATCAGCCAGGAGAGGCCTCACTTAAAAAGTGGCTTCTAAACTGAGACTGAGTGGGATTTGGGAAAGCAGAGGGCGGGGGACTGGAAGACAGCCGCAGAGTGCGAAGGAACTGAGGGAGGAAGAGGCCAGGGTGTCTGGAGCAGGGTGCACAGGTGGTTACATGGCAAGAGGTGGAAGCCCGTGCACGCAGCAGGCGCCAGAACGTGGAGGGCCTGGAAGGCCACGTAAAGGCTGTTTAACTTGACCCTCGGACTAGAGAGCAGCCACGGAAGGTTCGGACGAGCGCACTGATTCTCCGGGGGTGTGGAGAAGGGCTGGGGCGGGGCTGGGGGAGGGCAAGCATGAAGAGTGGAGATTTACAAGGCTATTACCGAGTAGTTGAATGGGGAAGTGGCAGTGCAAATGAACGTGGACAGATTAAATACATATTTTAAAGACTGTGATATCTTCAGCCTGCTTGCAGGTCTCCCGTGCTTCCTCCACTGCTGCACCCTGCAATTTTCCTAGGTAACACGCAGCCATAGTTAACACCTGCTAGTCCCCGCTGAGGTCCAATATTCGCCAGCTGCATGCTCTTTGGATACCCAGCTAGACTCTGTTTATACATGCATTCATTTTTTCGTCTGTCATTATTTTTTAACCAGGTAAAAACCCTGTTGAAATTTCCAATGAGTTTGTCTTTGGGCTTTGCTTTCTCAAAGACGGCAGAGACTACGGGAAAAGAGCTTGGACTTAGAGCCTACGGGAAAGAGCTTGGACTTTAGAAATGAGGCTGATCCAAGCCTGAATCCCGGATCAGCCACTGACTAGGATTGATCCTCTCTGGGCCTCACTTTTTTGGGGGAATAGAATACGTAATTGTCCTGGCTGTCACAGTGAGGACATAAAGTATGTATATACAGTTCTAGCATGTAAGAAGTACTCAATAAATAGGTTTATCACATTGGTATTAAAAGTAAATTCAGGGGTACCTTGGTGGCTCAGTCAGTTAAGCAAGGGGCTCTGGATTTTGGCTCAGGTTATAATCTCACATTTGTGAGATCCAGCTCCCACCCCCACAGCGTGGGTCTCCTTGCTGACAGCAGGGAGCCTGCTTGGGATTCTCTCCCTCCCTCTCTCTGCCCCTTCCCTGCTCCTGTGCTCTCTCTCTCTCTCTCTCTCAAAATAAATATTAAAAAATATATATTTAAAAGTAAATTCACACCCATGAAAATGTTGAATATTCTCACACAATAAACAAAAAGGATACTTTAAAACATTGAATTACCCCCTAACTCCAGCTTTCCCTGTTTCTTTTTTCTCTTCATTCCTTCTAAGGAAGTGAGTTGGGGCAGCTGCTGCTGCCCTCCAACAGGTGAGGATCTGTGAGCAATGAATGAAGACAATGAGAGTATTGTTTACAAGTGAGGAATTCACAGGGTGAGCCAGGTGGGCTCCCAGAGGTGACCGTTTCCATCTCAGGTAATACTTTCATGGGAATGAATTAATCTATTCTACAACAGAATCCTGAGCCAGATCAGAGGCGAGGTTTAGGATCTGGTAACGATGACCAAACAAGAAGGCCAACTAGATCCTAGGGCTTTCATTATGCCATGCTTTTCTTGAAAAAATAAAAGCAAAGCATAATGAAAGAAAACTATGAAAATACAACAGTCAATTATAGTTTTGTATGTAATGAAATACATAGACCTTACCAAATTGATCTACTTCAATCATATAGACTTTCATGTTCAGCATGTGTGTCTGTTTTACTCTTGAGAAGATTCCACTATGATTTTTTAAATAATGCATCGTGGAATCTCAGAACTTAAAGTTTGGAGATTCTATTGAAGTTATAATTATTAGGATCCACGTATAGCATCTCACATATTAAGATGAAAGAACTGCTTATCATGTGAAACCTCTCTGGAAGGGTTTCTCACAGAGCAACTCCACATTTAACCTGTCTCCTCATTTACCATCCAGTCTTTCCATATTTTGCATATCTTACTGCAGTTTATGTTTACATTTGCCAGCTCTTCTGTAAAACTAGGGGGCAGCTAGCTGGTCAGAGATGCCTTGTTTTGCATACATAATATGTATTCTGTATTGCTTAGGCAAGACAGAACTTAAACAGAACTGCAAGCCTATTATTCTAAAGTATTTAGAAAGCTTTAGATTGTGCTTCAATTTGACAACCTCATCAATTGTATCCTTAACATTTGGTAACCCTGTTGTGATCTATGAAGAAGACCAAATGGGATATAAATTTGAAACCCAAGTAGGCTTCTACTTCCTGAATGCTCCCTCTTTTTCAGTTATTCAATAAACTCAACCCTAGAAATACATTTTGAACTTTTCTGTATGCAAAACAATCTGATGGAGATACAATGAAAACAAATACAGGTGCTTCTCTCTCTCCATTCATAATCCAATGGTAGAAACTTGAGAAAAGTAATTACATGGGCTCATAAGTACAATGATGGGAAAAGTCCAGAGTGTTAGAGAATCACCAAGGAAGGAAAGGTATATAGCTGGGGTTTCAAAAGCCTGGAAGAGTTGGGAGGAGTGAAGATGGGAATTAGAAGGGAAATATTGTTTGTCAAATGAGAAGAATTTGTGAGAAAGCTCAGAGATAGAGATCATAGGGTGCTCATAGGAACTGAGCCGAATTCATTGTGGCTGGAACAGTGAGCGTGAGACAGGAGTAGGCGCCTGAAGTTGTGGCAGGAGGCAGGGGTGGATCTGAGGGTGCCCAGGGCAATGGGAAGCAAGGAAAGTGGAGGAACTTGTTGAGATTTGATTTTTGAAAGAGCACACTGGCTGTGGGGCGGGAAATGGATTGGAAAGAGACAGAGAGACCAATTAGGAGTTTGTGGCAATACTCCAAGCCTAGGGATGATGGCACCTGCCTCTTGTGCTCAAAGGGGCAGGGGACCACTGGACCAGCAGCATCAAAACACCTGTGAGCTTTTTAGAAATGCAGACTCCTGTCCACACCTCTGCCTAGACCTCTGAGCAGAATCTGCATTTTAGTAAGATCTCCAGGTCAGGATAAAGCCATTGGTAGATCTGAAAGATAGACATTAGAAACAGGTGAGTCTTAGGTGTAGGCATTGAGGGAGAAGGAAGATTAAATTCTGAACGCAACAGCCCAGATAGTTTGCATCACACACGTTCTTTCCTCATCTCTAACTCCCTATTGACTTTTGGTTGCTGGTGTTCAGTAGGTAGCTGTGTCATCTAAGATCTAGCATGGATTCTTAAATGTTGTAGCTCACTGTGGTCAGATCTCACATTCTGGTCCTCCCTTTTGCAGCTCCAGAAAGTTGATTTTTGTCAATTTCTTTGAACTTGGGATACTGCTCTATAATTAACTTAATCACAGGAATTATAAAAGACAGCACCAATGTCAATTTATTGACACTGAGAACTATAAAATGGTGAGGGATATTTTCTTCAGCTTTAAAACAACTTAGGAAGGTAGAAACCAGCAGAGGTTATTAGATAAACATGGAAGAAAAACAAGGCTGATTATTTTAGTGGTTCTCATGTGTGAAGGCAACAAGTAGGAGTGCGGGATCATTCCCATTCCTCATCCCTATTAAAGTAAAAAATATATATATATTCTGACACTCAGTAAGGAAGACTTTCTATGGGAATATTGCAACAGGGGTCAAGACTATGGCAAGAGGGAAGAGAGATCAGGCTTAACTCTGAATACAGCAAAGACATCCTGGGATTTCCAGGATGAACAGGGTAAGGGGGGCATAGATGGAAAATAATTAAGAGGAGACATCAAGAATAGGGGCATTCTTGCTAAACTCACTTAACAGGGTTAAGACAGGTCAAGGACTCCTACATTAAAGGTGGAGGATGAGAAACTTGATCAAGTTTCAAGGGTGAGGAAGATCCAAGGTGGTCCAATATGGTGGAGGATTCTCCCTAAACTGACTTGGCAGGCAGAAGAGAGCCCAACGGTAAGACCTAGTTGAAAAATGGAGCTCAGAGGACCAGACAGTCTGTGATACTTCCTGCTTAGACATCCAGGATACTGTCTTGATGTTAATGTGAGCCATTGGGAGAGTGGAGGTGATCCCTTGGGATCTCTGGAAAGCATTCTTGGAAGCTGAAAACATAAACAAAAACTTTAAAGGAGAATTGACCCCATCCCTTGGGCTGCCCATGTGATTCTCATATACCTGAGGGCTGAGGGTTTCATAAAACAGACATCTGCTGTGGATGGAGTAGAGCATCCACAAACACCTCACCTGTGCTGACAGTGAGGGAAATCATGAAGCTTGGGAAAAATGAGGGCTCTCCATCCAAAAGCCTGGGCCATTTATCTCAGCTTCTGCTAAGAGATTAGGTACTGATTTTTATCTTCGTTCCTTCCCCCACATCCCTACACATGATTTGACTTTATATTTTGAAGAAAACAAAGACCATTGCAGTCACCAGTCCATTTAAGCAGGAGATGCATTTCTCTTCAGCAACAGGATAAGTGTTGGAGCAGGAAGACCTTGACCGAGGTGGCTGGCCATCCCTAAGATCCCCTCAGCTCTGTCTCCAAACAGGGGTTTGTAAATTCCATACAAACCTACTAATTTGTATCCTAATAAACATCTTGAATGCAGAAACTCAGTGAAATTTAAAATAAAAAGTCCTAACGATGAGTAGGAAATGAGACTACTATTAAAAACTAGAATCTGCTTTTCTTTTCTACAGCCTTTTATCTCCTACTTCATGGGCTTCATCTCAAGAAAAGGTCTTCATTTAGTTAAACAAGTGAAGGATAGAATTTCGGCTTGTTTAAGAGACAGACTTTGCCTTTTCAAAGAGGATGTTTTCCATTTTCCCTAAAAGATCTGAATGTTTATGTCATATGACTTAAAAAAAAAAATCACGATTCCAGACCACATGGAGATGATCATAGGTTGGAAAAAAAGAGAGATAAAAATCTTGAAATTAAGAAGTTGAGTAATCTTTTCTTAGCACAGAAATTTCTAAGTACACAGAGAGGCTTTTATGGGTTTGATTCTGAAGTCTTTATTTAGACAACAATTCTCTTAGTTAATGGAATTTTTATTTGAATAGAGAACATAGAATGAGGAGATTGAGAGGCAGGTTAAAAGGAATCCAAAAGACTTGCTACTTTGTTAGCAGAACTCCCATAGAGAGCCCAGCAGTCTGACACCAGGCTGTCTCGTCTTTCCCCTCCTCGCCCCCTCCCTGCTCTTAGCCACTCTGCTGCCTTCTTAAACGTGCCAAATGAAATCTTTAAGACTACAGGTTTCGCAGACTTTGGTTGAAATATTAGCTAAACAGTTTCTACCCTTTCTACCCTGTCCCTATTTGTCAGTCCATAGCAGAGGGGCTATTGAAAAACAACTTCAGCTCCACATTCTCAGGCCAATGTTTTCTGTCCCTTCTTGAAGGTAAACCCAGTTGGCTTTATTCCTGAGGTATATATACCCTGAAAACTGGAACATACTCAACTCTCTTCCTCATTAACAGTAAGACTTTGAATTACATACTATCCATTAATTGATGCAGAGAAAACACTTGGCAAAATTCAGCAGTCATTCATGAAAACAACTGGAAAATAGAAATAGAAAGTTCCTCAACTTTATAAGGAACATCTAGTAAAAACCTACAGCTAACATCATAGTTAACGTGAAACCCTGATGCTTTCCCACTGACATTGGAAACAGGTAAGAATGTCTGCTCTCCCTGCTCTTCCATTTTTATTCAACATAATGCTGAAAATTATAGTCAATTCAATAAGGAACCGTCCCCTCAAAAAAAGGAAATAAAGGACATACAGATCAGAAAGGAAGAATTAAAACTGTTTTTGTTTGTAGATGATATGACTGTCTATATAGAAAGTCCCAAGAAATCTACCAAAACTTTTACAACATAGCAAGGTTAGCGAGATTGCAGAATGCAATATAAACATACAAAAATCAGTTGTGTTTCTATATACTAGCAGTGAATGCGGATGTCAAAATTAAAAATAAAATTCCATTGGGGTGCCTGGGTAGCTCAATCAGTTAAGTGTCCAACTTCGGCTCAGGTCATGATCTTGTGGTTTGTGAGTTCAAGCCCTGTATTGGGCTCTGTGCTGACAGGTCAGAGCCTGGAGCCTGCTTCAGGTTCTGTCTCTCTCTCTCTCCGCCCCTCCCCTGCTCATGCTCTGTCTGTCTCTCAAAAATAAATAAATGTTAAAATAATTAAAAATAAAGTAAAATACAATTTACAGTTGCTCAAAAATGAAATACATGGGGTAAATCTATTAAAACATGTATATGACCCGTATGCTGAAAATTACAAAAACACTGATAAACGAAATCAAAAAGGGGATCTAAATAAGTGGAGAATCCAACAAATGATGTGCTGGGGCAACTAAACATCCACAGGGAAAAAAGAGAACCTAAATCCAAGTTTTACATCTTATACGAAAATTAAAAATTAACTCAAAATGGATCATGGTCTTAAATATCAAACATAAAAACTATGAAGCCTTAGGAAAAAATAAAAGAGAAAACCTTTTGAATGTAGGGCTAGGTAGCAAGTTCTTATACTTGGCACTAAAAGCACAATCTATAAAAGGAAAACCTGATAAGTTAAACTACTTTAAAATTAAAACCTTTTGTTCTGGGGGTAAAAAAACAGCTAAGAGAATGAAAACATATGTTACAGAGTAGAAGAACATATTTGCAAACCACGCATCTGACAAAGGACTAGTATCTAGAATGAATAAAGAACTCTTAATATTTAACAGTATAAAACCCAGGGTGGCTCAGTTGGTTAAGTGTCCGACTTCAGCTCGGGTCATGATCTTACAGTTCTTGCATTCAAGCCCTGTGTCCAGCTCTGGGCTGACAGCTCCGAGCCTGGAGCCTGCTTTGGATTCTGTGTCTCCCTTTCTCTCTGTTCTTCCCCCACTCATTCTCTGTCTCCCAAAAATAAACAAATGTTAAAAAAAAAAAATTTAAAAAAAAGCGTCCAAGTCTTGACTTTAGCTCAAGCCCCGCATCTGACAGTGCGGAGACTACTTGGAATTCTCTCTCCCTCTCTCTCTGCCCCTCCCCCCCAAATAAATAAATAAACTTTAAAAAAAAGTATAAAACCCAAACACTCCAATTAGAAAATGAGAAAGACATGAAGAGACGTTCACCAAGCACAATATTTGGATAATAAATAAGCACTTGAGAAGATATTCAACATCATTAGCTATTAGGGAAATGCAAGTTAAAACTATGAGCTATCAGTACACGCCTATCAGAATAGCTAAAATAAAAATAGTGACAACACCAAACACAGGTGAGGAAATAGAAGAACTGAATCCCCCATCCATTCCTGGTGGGATGTGGTATGGCCACTCTGGAAAATCATTTGCAAATTTCTTAATGTACTAAATATACAACCACTATGCAACTTACTAATCACATTTCCCAGAGAAATGAAGACTTATGACCACACGAAAACCCATACACAAATGCTTATACTAGCTTGATTTATAATAGTCAAAAACTAAAAACAACCCAGGTGTCTTGCAGTGAATGAATGGTTAAACAGTCTACTTCTGTACCATGAAATATTGTTCAGCAAGAAAAGGGAAGAGACTATCGATATACACAACAACTGGGATGGATCTCCATATTCATTGCAGATTATTCTAAGTGAAAAAATGCAAGCTCAAAAGGTCACATGTTGTATGATTTCATTAATATAACATTCTTGAAATGACAAAATTATAGAAATGGAGAGCACACTGACATACATACATAGAATCGAAGTTAATATCCTGATTGTGATATTACACTGTAGTTGTACAAGTTGTTACCATTAGGGAATGCTGGGAAAAGAGTATACCAGATCTCTCTGTATTTTTCCTTACAACTGTATGTGAATCCACAACTATCTCAAAAAGTGAAATAAAAAAAAAAAAAAAACTATTGAGGATATAAACTGTGCCAAAAGTCCACAATAAAGCAGGCCCACAGTAAAAGACCTTGTGACTTCCATGTCAATGTATAGACTAAATCAGTTTGGACCCTCACATTCAAGATTTGGGCTTAGGCTTGATTTAGGCGTGGCTTGATGTGTGAGTTTTTGGACAGTTCTAGACATCCCACTTCCTCTCTTCCCATTTACTAGTCTACTGCCCAGAGAATTTGGTTTATATTCACTGTAGGATTAGAGGAATGTTTTTGTTCAATTTATATTGTTAATAAATCTGTTGGCCCACACCACCCAGTACTAAAACAAAACAACTTTGATTGGAAGCAAAAAGTGATCTTTATATATAGATAAAATAGGTCATATGAATCTTTTCAACTTGATTGTGTGGGAAACAATACCTGTGAGCAGCTTCCCCTAAACTGTCATAAGAAGAAGTATGGGTTCATTTAGATGTCAGAGAGAACAAAAGGACAACCATGAGGCAAAATGATTTAAGAATTTGATTGAAAAAAAAGAGAAAGATTTCTATTTTGCAAAGGACATACTGAACAAAATGTAGAGGTAGATGAAGGACTAAAGGAAGATATTTGCAACTACTGAACAGACTAAACTGTTAGTTTACTAAACTAAACAGACAAGGAACGAACATTTGGAATACATTTGTGTTTACAAATCACTCAGAAAATTCCAGGGAATGTACAGAAGATGAGCAAAGGATATGACATACTACTTACAGAAGCCTTAATGGCTAACACATATATAAAGAGCTGTCCAAACTTATTAGTAATTGGAGAGAAATGTGAATTTTAAATCAATGAGATACCAGTTTATACCCATGAGAACGGCAAAAATAGAAAGATAATATAAAATTTGGTGGGAATTTTGGGTAACATGAGCCCTCTTGTATTGCTAGAGGGAATGTAGATTGGTACAACCAACCAGACAATGATTTGGCTGTGCTCAACCAAATTAGGTACTCACAGCTCAATGATCCCGCCAGGACCATAATGGATATGCATGAGGATGTAGAGGAATCAGAATGTCCATCACTTGGGGGAATGAGAAGTGGAATGTGATGGTTGCACATCTTGGAGCACTGTGCAACATTTGGAAGCGATGAAGTTGATATACATCAAGTTCATACAATACTACATATAATAGTATATAATGTATTATATATGTAATATATATGTATTCTATAATAGTAATATAATAATACTACCTATAATGCTACATATAATAGCACAGACAGATCTTACAAACATGATATTGAGTAAGAAAAGTAAGTTATAGAATGGGACCATGAGTATACACATTTATATAAAGTTTTAAAATATACACTCCAACAACAATATTTTCTACAACGTTGTATACAAACTCAAGAAAACTATAAACTACATTTGTGTTATTGCCTGGGGTGGGAAAGAAAACAGAGGTAGTGTGTAAATAAATAAGCAAAAAGGGGCTTTGTATAGACTCTTGACTTTGATGAGATTATGCCTTGGAATGAGTAGTACAGAGTTCAATCTTCTGTACCTGAGGTAACTAAAGAAGCCGAGATGAGGAAGTAATAGAAGGCTGGTGGTACATGAAATTGAGAGCTCTAAGCATCAGCTTAGTGGAACTGGTAAATTAAAAAAACAAAAACACATTAAGGAATGCACAGCTCAGCACTTTCCTTTTTTCTTAGGAGGGAGCCCTTATCCCAAAGGTCTGCTCAGGTTCAGGGCTGTCAAGGATCAAGTGGGAAAATCTTCCTAATACTGTCGTTTAGTTAGTAGACCCAGTTAGGTCTCACACTTCCAACCAAAGTCTACTGGTAATGGTTCCATGTTTACTTTATTACTCAAATTGTTTAAAACCGGAGGGGAGAGGGGTACAATTTATTGAGGTCACTCTAGGTGGCTGCAGCTGTCACAGATGCACAAATAGCCTGGACTGTGTTGTTTTTATTATTTGGCAACCAATTTTCCTTCTATATTACTTGCCTAGATCAAGGTAGAGACTGGACTTTGGCAGAGTAGCATACTGACTTGAGGAGTAAAAGTAAACCATCGGAGTGGAATGAAGTCATTATCAGAGTTTCCTATCAGAGCCTTTTGACTGCGGTTTGTGTGTAAAATGAAGGGTACAGATTAAGCAAGCTTGCTTATCAGGTCTCACTGGTTACTTTCAATTATTACTAAGTTCCTAGGGTGTGGTATTTTAGAAAAAAATGGAAAGGGGGCTGCAGGCATGCTGGGAAAAACAGATCGCAAAGGAGGTAGCATATAAATACCTTAGTAATTGTGAAGTGCCTCATGCACTGCAATGACTGATGTCCCTGAATCTCGGGACAAAGGTGATATCTGCTCCATATATTCTGTTCAACTAGGTGAGAACATATCTGATGCAATTTTAATAGGTTGTCATTAAAAATAAAAAACATTTAAAATGGTTAACCACAGCCGTTTAAAAAATCACTAATGCGTCACACCCAATTCTCCAGTGTTGTTCAATAAATGAGTTATGATTCAATATTACTATTTAAAAATAATTAGTATATTTACAAAGTCTATTTCTTGTACTCTTTAAAAATGTGCACCTTATTCCTCTCTGCAGTTATCTAAGCAATAAACCCAAGTTATTATTATGAGTTCCAAGGTCTTTTCTAAAACTAGTTAAACAGGTTAAGTGCTTCAAACAAAGAAGTGTCTTCAACTCAAGCCATTATTTTGAATACTCTATTGCCTGACAGAATGTTGGGAATTTGCAGTGTGTGTGTTTTGTAGTATGTAATTGCAGACTGGTCAGAAACACAGTGAAATAGTAATCTGTAATAAATTTGTATTACACATATAGCTAGGTTCCCAGAATTTCTTCGCAACTTAGAATAATAATGACTTTTAACTTCTACAGCTCCAGTTTGAGGGAACTGTGGCTTTATGAATCTTTGGCTGGCAGTAATATTTCTAGTATGGTAAAAACATACATCTTGTAGCGTCTGTGCTCTGATATCAGCTGAGATGCTCACGTCTTTCTGCACACTGAATTAGAAGGAATTGATATGAATATGAATAATCATCTTTATAGTATAGACTAGAAATCTTCTGGGAACGATTTGTCACATAAACTCCAGAAGCCAAACATAAACAAAATTTTAGATTATTTTTTTCTGCTTAAAATGCAATATGCGATTATTATAAAAAGATAAAACATTTCAGAAGCATAAGACAGAATGTTTTCTGTCTTTTTAATTTCTTTTCCTCACCAGATAACCATGGTGACATTTTCGGACTCCTTCAGAACTTCCAAAATTGAGCCTTCATTTTGCCACAGGAACGTGGCTATTTAAGTATGGTTATTATATCATGACTCTATTGACCACCTGATAGGTAAACTTTCTAAATGTTGATAAATTTGATGTAACATGTGTAAAGTTATGAACAAGACTTTGAGGAATCATTTTATAGCGTTAGACTTGAATCATTTTGGATCCCATTCTTTTCTACAAGAAGAGCTGGTTAGGCCTGTTTTTCTCGGTTCCCACAGTCTCACTGGCTCAATCCAGCTTTGCGCAAAATTGTTATACACCCAGTTAAAACTTACTTTTGCACTACCTGAATGCTTTTACTTTTAATAATTCTAAGATAAGCTACTTGTTGACTTCTGTAATGTGTAGGAAAAGCGTGAGCTAGTATAGGTTCTGGTTATTTAAACTTTGATGAAAGCAATAGCTGCTTTTGTCAAAGTAAGAAAAGCTTTGAGGATGGTTAGTTCTTTTTGTCCTGGATAGATAACAAAACCTCAACAGTTTGCCATATTATACTTTCCAGTGGATTAACGAGGTAGATAATCGATCTCTGTTGATTTGTAACCAAAATTCTTGGCATATCAAATGGGGATGGGTACATATAAGTAGGACAGTAGTTTTCAATTTTCAATTTCTAATTATCAACGCTTAATTGAAGTGAGAAAATACTAAATAAATGGATGAAAGTGCTCATTAAATGAATCGATAAATAAATGGTTCTAACAAGGATGTTATAATATTTTCTCATCAACAATCAAAAAGACAAATGGTTCTAAGTTCATTCATTCATTCATTCATTCACTCAGTTGTTGTTTTGTTAGAGCATCCAACCATTCATCCATCTATCCATCTGTCCATCTACCATCTTCTCAAAACATACTTTTTGAACACCTTCTCTGGAGATGACCTTGTGAGGGAATTAAATAACAGACAAAAAAAATCACATAAAACGTCAATGGCATCCCCAAAAAGCTAAACATCAACATTCTAGTTAAAATTCTTCGAGTGGATTTTTGGGTAATGTTTCTAAAAAAAAAAAAAAAAGGTCAAAAAAATGGATTTATATAGGCCGGAAGAGAATTGCCTCAGGAACTAAAATAAGAGGTAGAAATGTATACCCCACCCTGGGAGATCTTGATTAAATAGGTCTGAATCTGCCAATCACTATGAGTTCTTGATCAGACTGCTCTATTTTTCAATGCTGTATTTCTCATCGATAATAGAGATACAATGAAACCTACCTGCCAAAGCTTATTCAGGAATATTAAGTGAGATACTGCACATGAGAGCCTCTGCAATTCCAAAGTGTGATACAGTTATAAGGTGTTAGTGACTATTAATATACGTCAATGAGGTAAAAATATGTTCAGAGGTATAGAGAGTTTTTCTCAGTTTTTGCAAACACTGCTAAGTGCTAATGGCATTCTGCTCTAAGGTGAATAGTCAATTTTCATGAGTCAAGATAAATTCATATGTAACAATCCTTTTTATTTGATTCAAGTGTGGAGTGAGGGGAAGGATGGGCAGAGGAGAGAGGAGGTGCAGAGATGTGGGGTGAGAAACCGGGAGTGGATACTATGAGATGGTGTGGAGTGGTATCTTGAATGGAGTTGTTCTTACCCTGGATAGTATTATGCTCATGATCCTTTTGAGGCTGATCCTGTCAGTAATCTTGAGAGCCCATGGACATTTTGAAAGGACACTTTAAAATCCCAGAACATTAGTTCTAGAAGAAAATGCACGGTTATCCATTCTAACCTCCCCATTTTTGGAACAGGAAGTAGTATAGACAGGTTAAAGTCACTTGGTCAAAGTCACAGAGCCTGTTGGTGGCAGGGGCATATGATAGTTTGACATAAGTTGATTTGACATGGGGCCATCTTAGAATTCTAAAAACTACATTACTCAACTTTTATCTGTTCTTATTTTTATTATTTTTTAAATTTATTTATTTTTTAATTTTTTAACGTTTATTTATTTTTGAGACAGAGAGAGACAGAGCATGAATGGGGGAGGGGCAGAGAGAGAGAGGGAGACACAGAATCTGAAACAGGCTCCAGGCTCTGAGCGGTCTGCACAGAGCCCTACACGGGGCTCGAACTCACGGACCGCGAGATCATGACCTGAGCTGAAGTCCCACGCTCAACCGACTGAGCCACCCAGGCACCCCTATCTGTTCTTATTTTTAAATGATTTGTACAACAGACTTGGGGCTCATCCTATGCCTGAATCACCCTGGTGTCAGGATCAGTGAGGAGCTGGTGTGGGTGGGGCTTAGGCACTTACTGCCAGAACACGTGACCAGCACTAGTAATGTTGACCACACTTGCTTCTCCAAGAATGGCCCTCATTCTGTGGGAACTCTCTTATCTCTCCAATAGGCTACATCTCACATTCCACTATTTCACTTTTTAAGTCACAATATTTTTATTTACCTTCAATTAATGAATGTATTTGTCTGCTTCACAAAGGAAGCCACTCTAATTTTCATTTGGCATTCCAATGCCTGCCTTACTAACAATGGTTACCTTACTGGATTGGATATAGAGAAGATGGATGATGGTGGGAGGGATATCTGGACCACACTCTGATCCCTTAGTTCCAGACTGTTCAGAAAATCCACAATCCAATGCCATCACTTCTCTCAGTATTTGGTGACATATATTATACTTAAAACTAACAAACACCACTTTAAGTTGGTTTTGGCCAAGCTTCTTGCAACACGTTTTTTAAAAAAGTATCTTTACTGCCTTAAAAATATAAAAGCAATAGATTTATAAAAATTCGAACAACAACATAGAAATGAATAAAGTAGAAAGAGCCTTGAAATAGGGCAGAGTTAGAAAAGGATGAGTCAGGGATATCCATAAGAAAAAATAATATGGCTACTATAAAGAACAAGAACAGGGGCGCCTGGGTGGCTCAGTCGGTTAAGCGTCCGACTTCAGCTCAGGTCACGATCTCTCGGTCCGTGAGCTCGCGGTCCGTGAGTTCGAGCCCCGCGTCTGGCTCTGGGCTGATGGCTCAGAGCCTGGAGCCTGCTTCCGATTCTGTGTCTCCCTCTCTCTCTGCCCCTCCCCCGTTCATGCTCTGTCTTTCTCTGTCTCAAAAATAAATAAACGTTAAAAAAAAAGAACAACAACAACAAAAAATAACAAGTTTGGGTGAGGATGTGGAGAAATTGGAATCCTTGTGCCCTGTTGATAGAAATGCAAAATGGTGGAGCCACTGCTCCATAAGCAGTATGGAGTTTCTTCAGAAAATAAAAAACCAGAATTACTGTGTGATCCAGCAATCCCACTTCTGGGTACGTACCCAAAAGAATTGAAAACAGGATCTTGAAGAGATAGTTGCACACCCATGTTCATGGCAGCATCATTCCCAACAGCCAAGAGGTGGAAGCAACCTAAATGTCCATCGACAGATGACTAGATAAAGAAAATGTGACATGAAAGAGATGTTAGCTAACACTATGATGGAAATCATACTGCAACGTATAAACGTATCAAATCAACATGTTGTGTACACCTTGTGATGTCAATTAAATACCATGTTATGTGTCAATTATATCTCAATTAAAAAAAAAGAAAATGTGGGATAATCATACAATAGCATATTATTCAGCCTTTAAAAAGAAGAAAATCCTATCATATATTACAACATAGATGGACCTTGAGGACATTATGCTAAGTGAAATAAACCAGCTACAAAAAGACAAATACTGTATGATTCTATTATATGGGGTATCTAAAGTAGTCAAATTCTTAGAAACAGAAAGTGCAATGGTGGCTGCCAGGGGTTGGGGCAGAAAAGGAAAGGGAAGTTGTTGTTTAATGGGTACAGAGTTTCAGTTCTGCAAGATGAAAAAATGCTAGAGGTCTGTTGCACAACAGATAACACTACTGCACTGTTCACTTACAAGCAGTTAAGATGGTCAATTTTATGTTACCGCCATAAAAAGGTAAATAAGTGAAACCCAGATACCTTAAAACAACAACAAAAAATCCCCAATGATTTTATTTTAATGGAGGGCAAGTGTTCTGTCTTAGTATCTCAGGGCTGGGGCTACTCCACCTTGGGAGGTAGGACCTATGTCACTCTGCCATGCTGCCTCTTGGGGTAGAGATATAAGTGGCCATCACCCTTGGTGTGAGGAGTCCCAGGACAGCCATGTGCTACAGGAGAATTAGGATTGGGTCAATCCACATTCTGCACTGGGTAGGTTACTGAGTCTCCAAGTCTCAATTTCTTCATCTGCACCTGTGGGTAATATCTGCTTTTCAGTGCTCGGAGGATTAGAAGGCTAGCCTTGTTAATAAAGAATTCAATAAGTGGTAGCTATTATGACTGACACCTTCAGGCAATTCTAGTTTGACATCGAGGGTCTCTCTAAATGCAACACAGATTCTTAGTGGTGGGAACAGGCAATGCCAGGGAGGGTTCCTGGGGACAAACCCACATGAGCTCAGAAGGCTGGCTTTGCATTTCAGAGCAACCAAATTATCTTAGCAGGCAAAGTGTCTTAATGGGCCTTTGAAATCTGTTATGAAGGTGGGCAACCATCCCTGTAAGAAACTTCAAAGACATAGCTCTCCAAAGCATCATTCATATCAGAAGAGTGCTTGTACCTCCTAGTCTATCAAACAGGAAGTTACTATATAAACTTCAGGATCTATTGGGAAACTAACTCTGTAAGAAGGAAGTTCCTGGCCTCTTATAGAAGAGAGAGTAATTGGGTCAACTAAATAGCAATCCATCACTTCACATGCATCAGGCAATACGATGTAGAGAATATATCATTTAGTGCAGACAATACATTTATTTTTTCAGGAAAGCACTTTTCACATCCTAGGTATACATTTTATGTCCCAAAGATCCTCTGCAACAAGTGGATTGCAGTCCTGGAGGGCACTTGTTAATACTAAAAATAATATTACAAACAAACAAAAATGACTGTTCAATCTAATTACAATTATTCAGTGGTTGTGTTTAGAAAAGTCGTAGAAGTGGGCATTTAGAATCTCAAAACAAAAGTTCATAGAACAGGATAAGAATTTAAACATATGCTATCTTATTCTCTCTTAGATTAGAGTCTTACTGTCTACATATTTGAACTTCAGCAATACCATGATAAATGGCTGAGTCAACATGGACAGACAGAAGACAAACAACTAAGATTAGACCAAAGACTCCTAGAAAAAGACAGATTCCAGCATGAATAGCACTTGGAGATCAGACTGTTTTTTTTTCCATAGATATTGTGACCTGACATCAAAAAAGAAGAAACTATGTATATATGTCACTAGATTCATATGGAGACTGCATTTTCTTTTTTCCTCCTTTGCTAATTTATCTTTACTCAGCTGTTGAGTCTATAATGCCTCCTTATTAACAGAAGAAGGTGAACACCGGCCTAATGTGCCAGTTAGAACCTGTAACAGGAAAGCTGTTTTTCTCAGCAATTTCAATATTTTCATGAAGGAGAAAGTGTCCTTTATTTTCATGGAAAAGAAACTAGCCCACACTTCCCTGTACCCTTACCTTTAATGATGTGAATAAAGAAGACAGTTTCCAAATTCCAAGTCTGTTGTTTTTTTGTAGGAAAAATTATATATTTTCTTCATTTTCCTTTTTTAATATGAATGCAGAAACACATATAATTTATGAATATCAGGCCTGTAAACAGTGGGATTTTGTTAAGGAAGCCAATGCAAGTTAAATGTGCCTATTTCCCAGATAGGTAACGGTTAAGAACATTCTAGAAGACAAGTTCAGCATTCAATGAAAGGTTGTACTAGAATCACATTTTTTCAGTTTAAGAATTTTAACACACTCATGTGTCCAGATGGGGTGTAGAGCGTGTTAAAGTAATTTATTTTTAAAAATCAAGTATTGAAGCTAGTGAATGACTTAAAAAGGAGATTTGATATTATCCTTATTACATTCCTATCACTCACCTGAATTTTAAATACCTTGCTGAAGAGGAGGAAAAGGGGTAAAGTTACATTCCATGAAAAATACCATAGGCATAGTATCTGAAAATGTGACCTGTTCAATTTTTCAGTGGAAAAATGCATAAAACATTGAATCTTGTGATTTCTAAGGCTCCTATTCTATACTTCTTTCAGCTGCAATTAAAAAAACTTTAAAGAATGCTGGAATCAATAGCCTTTGAACTATTTGATTGAATTTGCATTTTTTATCTTAAACTTATGGTTTGGAGACATCGATGGTTAAACCATGTGAGGCTGTTCACCAGTATAAACCAAAGCCATAGATCTCACAAGTAGTTGGTTGGACTTACTCATTTTCCTATCAAACTACATAGTTCCAACCAAAGATTAGGTTTTATGAACACAGCTTTTACTCCAATTCTATTTGGGTTTATGGGTGTCACACTGCCACCCTGTGGACATGAGACTTTTCAGCTTCTAGGGAGGTCTTCATAATTAACTAGTACTCCATCTAAAACATAGGCAGGGCTTATGCATTGTAACAAATGTACTGCTCTGGTTGGGGATTTTGATAATGTGGGAGGCAATACATGTGTGTGGGCAGACAGTATATGAGAAATCTCTGTACCTTCCACTTAATTTTGCTGTGAACCTAAAATGGCTCCAAAACACAAAGTCTTAAAAATATCGTATGCCTACACACACACACACACACACACACACACCCTGCATTATATATAATGCATTATATATAATGTATATAAATGTGCTTCATATATGCTTTAAACTTAATACATAATATATGTATGCTTTAAGCTTAAAATTAATATATGTGAAATTTCAGACATTGTTTATTATGTAGGAAATAAAACAATAATTGTTTCTCACTAAAATGAAACTCTGTAAAGAGATACTGCATGAGCCAGTTTTTAAAAATATAACTATACCTTCACCAGAAACCATAAAACTCATTTCTAGAATTGCCTTCTGACTAAGTTCCAGTCTAGGAAGACCAACTGTCCTGGTTTGCTTGCGACTAAAAGTTTTCCCGGATCACAGTACATTCAGCGCTAAAACTGGGAAAGTTCTAGAGAAACCAGGAAGAATGGATCACACTAAGTATGACACACAGATTGCTGTCTTGCCTAAGGATTGCAGTCTTCTTTGTTTCTAGCTATTTGTCACAGAATTATGGGAGTTCACAGTGCCCTCTTTAGGGTAAAAGGAGAGTCTGATGAATTAAAAGTAAATAGGGCCAATGTCTTGAGAAGCATTATTCACAATTGCCCCAAAGTGGAAGCAATCCAAAAGTCTGTCAGCTGCCGAGTGGATAAATGAATGTGTTATATTCATACAATGGAATATTACTCAGCAATAAAAGTAATGAACTACTGATACATGTTACAAAATGGATAAACCTTGAAGACAGGATTCTAAGTCAATAAAAACGGTCACAAAAAGCCACATGTATTATTTCCATTTATATGAAATATTCAGACTAGGCAAATCCATAGAAATAGAAGGTAGATCAGTGGTTGCTGGGGGCTGGAGGCAGGGAGAATGAAGGGAAAAAAGATAGGAGTTTCTTTTTTGGATAATAAAATGTTCTCAGATTAGATAGTGGTAATGATAGCACAGTTCTGTAAATATACTAAAAGCCATTCAATAGCACACTTTAAATGGGCGAGTTGCATGGTAGGTGAATCATATTTCAGTAAAGCTGTTTTTTGAAAAAAGTAAATAGATCCTTGGTGTCAGGGCTCTACCGCAGTAGACTGTTGGCAAAAAGTATGATGAGTGGTTTGGAAACACGAAAACCCAATTTATATGTAAGTTTCCATGATTAACTCCTTTCAGGTCTATAAACTATGGAATCGATGAACTTTTAAATGGTTTAAGAGAGTAAAGAAGCCATCAATTTCAGATGCAACCTTTACCTGTGTGGAAATTTGGAGATTTAGCATCAGATACAACATGTTCACCAAGTTGAGCTGTGAGGAGTAAAGAAGTGTGGGTGTTGAGTGAGGTGGTTGACCTCCTGAGGCGGGATTCTCACGGCTGTCTTTTACGATCATCCTACCTTTCCTACTGTTGTTGTCACCCCAGGTGCAACCAAGTGCTGAGTCTTGGGGAAGGCAGGAAAGCCTCCCCTTTCAGGCCACACAGGGCTTTTGTCCTTTAAGGGGGTGGATGGCTGTGGTCTGAGTATGTTGATAAGCTCCTCAGAGTTGCCATTCATCAGAAATTCAAATCAATGGGGCGCCTGGGTGGCTCAGTCAGTTAAGTGCCCAACTCTTAAAAAAAATTTTTTTTAATGTTTATGTATCTGTGAGAGACAGAGAGAGCATAAGCAGGGGAGGGGCAGAGAGAGAGGGAGACAGAATCTGAAGCAGGCTCCAGGCTCCGAGCTGTCAGCACAGAGCCCGATGTGGGGCTAGAACTCACAAACTGTGAAATCATGACCTGAGCTGAAGTCAGACGCTTAACGGACTGAGCCACCCAGGCACCCCATTTAAGGGCCCAACTCTTGATTTCAGCTCAGGTCATGATCTTGCAGTTCATGAGTTCAAGCCCCACATCGGGCTTTGCACTAACAGTGCAGAGCCTGCTTGGGATTCTCTCTCTTCCTCTCTGCCCCTTCCCTGCTTGCGCTCTCTCTCAAAATAAAAAAAATAAAAATAAAAAGTTCAAATCAGTAGATTGCCACTGAAGACAGCTGTTCATCCCAAACTTTCTGTGAGAAAGAGCTCCTGGAGGAGTAGCTCCTGAGAGAAACAATCTCATTTTAAATATAAGGCAAAAGATAGTGGTATAAATCATAAAATAACACTAGTGGCTGTTTACAAGAAAACAAAGATGAAGGAATAACAAATTATTGTAAGCAGAAGGAAGCAGCTCCTTCAGGAAGATTTATTCATAAGGCAGGAAGCCAGTGCCTCTAAAGCACCGACTATCACAGAGCTGGCAAGAGTAAGCTCTTGAATGCTTACTTGAGATGAACAAACCGTTTAATTTACAACGATGGGCCTTTGGGCTGGGGGACAGGCTTCTATGCAGTATTTGTCATGTCCCCTGTTACTGCCTTTTTTCATTCTCCTCAATGATTTCTTCCCTCAAAATTCCCCTTATCCAGAGTCTCTGAGGTGGTGAATTTATGAGGGGAATAAAACTGAATATTTTTTAAAATGCCTTAGAGTGACTTTAACTCAGATGCCTTAGACTTGGTGTTACTGTGCCACTAATTTTTTGTTGTTGTGCTTGAACCAGAGGCATTCTGGAGAGTTATAAATGTTACGGGGATTTATAAGGCGTTTCTGGAGGGGAGCTCCCGTGTGGGAGAACCAGTCACGGATTTAAACAGTTCAATTTCAGGAGGGGACAATGAAGTAGGGCTTCTGGCCCTACCATCTGTCCTGAGGCTCAGCATGGGAGTTGGGAAGGGCAGTGAAAAATCTCCATCTGGTCCTGGGTCGTCTTCCACAGGTCAGGAGGAAATCACACAGAACTCACCTACGAGGCTCCAGGGAGCTCAAGTGATGACTGTTGGGAGTTTGAACTCACGGAAGGGGGAAAATTTAGGCAAATAGAAAATTGACCTAAGATCAAAGCGGCAGAGGGAAACTGCTGAAATTGTATTTCAAATAGGACCCATTTTTGGAATTTGTTATTATATTTATCTTTGAAAAATCTCTGTAAAACCCAATGAAATTTTTAAAAAATAGTGGTACTTAAAAGATTCTTCTAGTAACAGTTATACTAATAGCTGATCTCTCTCTCTCTCTCTCTCTCATATCTGTTTCTGTCACACACACACACACACACACAGAGCCTAAAAACCACATGAATCACTTTAAAAAGTCTTTTTAAGTTTATTTCTTTATTTTTGAAGGGGAAGGGGCAGAGAGAGAGGGAGAGAGAGAATCCCAAGCAGGCTTCTCACTGTCAGCACAGAGCCCGATGCGGAGCTCAGTCCCACAAACTGTGAGATCATCACCTGAGCCAAAATTAAGAGCAGGACGCTTAATCGACTGAGTCATCCAGGTGCCCCTCACATGGAGGCCTTTTTGACACAGTTTTAAATAAATATTTATTGAACAGGTACTAGATTGAAGCAACTGAAACTGGTATTTTTTTAAGGTCAAAATATTCAAATATCAGCCATTCCACATGGTTGAACCTATGGTTAAAATTGTTCAAGGATGGGGCGCCTGGGTGGCGCAGTCGGTTAAGCGTCCGACTTCAGCCAGGTCACGATCTCACGGTCTGTGAGTTCGAGCCCCGAGCCTGACTCGGGGCTGATGGCTCAGAGCCTGGAGCCTGTTTCCGATTCTGTGTCTCCCTCTCTCTCTGTCCCTCCCCCGTTCATGCTCTGTCTCTCTCTGTCCCAAAAATAAATAAACGTTGAAAAAAAAAAAATTAAAAAAAAAAATTGTTCAAGGAATCAGCAGTGAAAACAAAAACAAAACAAAACAAAACAAACTCTCCTACCCTCAAGGGATTTATAATCTACTATGGAATACAACCTTTATACAAATAAAGAGTAATCAGTCAACAAATAACTACATGTGTGTCGACTCTAAGCAAAAAAAAAAAAAAAAAAAAAAAAAAGAAGAAGAAGAAGAAGAAGAAAACCCCACAAAAACAAAACAAAACCAAAAATAAACCAAAAACATACAAGGAGCCACAGGCCTGTTAAATGAAGAAATCAAACCTAGTCTCAGGGGTCAGTGAAGGTGCCCCTGGGAAAGTGATATGGAAGGATGGGTGGGATAAGTCCGATGGAGACAGGTATGGGTCTCCTGGGCAGTGAAGACTGATGAGGGAAGGCCCAAGGGAAAGAGAAGAAACCAGAAGGAGTTCTGGCTACTTGGAGGGTGAGGTAGGAGAAGGAAAGCAGAGGGAGAAAAGCTGAGCAGGTAGACTGAGGAGATCTTTGCTAACACGTACATTTTAGGGACTTTAAACCTGGAACTCTCAAAAGGTAAACTGAGGCATATCAACAATTTTAAGAGTTTATTGGAGTAAATATAGATTCTAATCAGGCCGTGCTGAGCTGGAAGCAGGTAGGAGCACTCTGCCAACAGGAGTTAGGGAAAGTCCTTATGTAGAGAAGGTGTAGGAGCAAAGCAAGGAAATTATCTGATTAAACAGTTGCCTTATTTGGGAAAAGACTAGCCGGCCGTTTGTTCGTGACTGGTTGCTCCTAGGTTTCAGTTTCTTAAACTTGAGGCATTTACAGGCTTTGGTTTTGGTTTGCTTATTTAAGCAACTAAAGCCTTAGAGCCACTTCAGTCTAATGGCTTTCTTATTCAATTAATTTAACAATCCCAAGGGAAATGGGAAGGCACCAAAGTGGCGTAAGCAGGGGAGCAACAGAGTTTTACACTGCGTATTGGTATAGAATTAGTTTTCAGTAGACTGTCTTGTCCACATTTCCAAGTGCTGCAATAAGATCTGAACAGACTGAAGTGTCTGAAGTCTGAACTGGCATCCGGCGACCCGCATGTCGGGAGTAGAGAAGCTGTGCACCTGTTCCTCCAGGCAGACTGTCCGCTCCTGACCAGGGCAGCGCTCGTCCTGGTGAACAGGGAGGCAGCTTTCTTACCACAGCCCTCCCAGCTGGGTCACTTGAGATTCATTTACTGGCTTTCCGGTTCCTCTGAGCAACTCTGACTATTCAGTTTCCAGAGGAACAGATGGAAGTAGAGATTCGGAATGGATGTTGCATAAGGAAGACATCACAGTTCTTTTGTGACACGCTTGAAATAAATCGCTTGGAGTGGATTGCTGGGCTCTTGAGCAGAACCCTGAAAACATCTGGGCCGGGGTTTTGGAGTGACTATTTCAGTGAGAATTCAAGGCAGATATGAAAGCAACTGGAAAAGCACAATAATGACTACAGGAGCTGCTCTGCTTTGTGCAATCACACTACCTGTAATATTAGAACACACGGCCATCTTGGCCGAACATGGTGCACTGTGTTGGATAAGAATGTTTAATATCTGGAACAAATCTTACTAGTAAATAACAGCCCTGGGCTCCTGAGGCTTAATTAGGACCCATCCTTCCCACGTGGGTGGAACAAACTACCAGGGAAAACAGTGAGTTCTTACTGTGAATTTTTGACATCAAAACTTTTCCCGTTTGATACCCATAGTCATCACCCACAAACATTTCTGTATCACCTGCAAGATGTGAGTGGAGCGAGGGTTTCATATTATCTGTTATCAGTTTACATTCTGACTTTTTTTTTTTTTAATTTTTTTAACGTTTTATTTTTGAGACAGGGAGAGACAGAGCATGAACAGGGGAGGGTCAGAGAGAGGGAGACACAGAATCGGAAACAGGCTCCAGGCTCTGAGCTGTCAGCACGGAGCCCCACATGGGGCTCAAACCCGCGGACCGCGAGATCATGACCCGAGCCGAAGTCGGACGCTTAACCCACCGAGCCACCCAGGCGCCCCTACTTTCTGACTTTTATTACACTGTATCAGTTTAGAAGCTCTTGGCTAAGAATCAGAATAAGAAATTGAAAACTGAAAATGTCTTAACACAAATATGATCTTGCTTGAAGAAATCTGCAACTAGGTAGGTCCAGTGTTCCCTCAATTTTTCACTGCTGTTTATATTAAAACATGTTATGGAGTAAAATGCTAATTTGACATGAATTTTAAAACCAAAATTGGAGATACAAAGAAAATTTGAGCTCATAAGAAGCTCAAAACTCAAAGCTTAAGTCCAGTGATGGCCATTATCCCCCACTTAACTCATTAATTCTGCTTTGCTATCAGGGTTCTCCCAGGGAGAAGATTAAAAAACACAGGGCATGGAGATCTTGGGAACGTGGTGGTCTAAATTATGTTGTGAAATATATTTTTAGTAATTCTAAATTGTACTATTTAATATATTTAATAATATTTGAGTATATTATATATTATATTATTGAGTTAAAATAATATATCATAAATTATATTTTAGTAATAATTAAACAATTCAACAATTCAACTCAAAATTCAACAATTTAAATATAAGAATTAAGAATTTAAACATAATGATTTACAGATAACAGCAATTTATATAAATATGAATTATTTTGTTTATTTATTTTTTTAAAGTCTATTTATTTATTTTGAGAGAGAGAGAAAAAGAGTGCAGGTGGGGGGAGGAGCAGAGAGCCAGGGAGAGAGAGAGAGAGAGAGAGAGAGAGAGAGAGAGAATCCCAAGCAGGCTCCACACTGAGTGCAGAGCACGATGCAGGGTTCAAACTCACAAACTGTGAGATCATGACCTGAGCTGAAGTCAAATGCTTAACCGACTGAGCCACCCAGGCGCCCCAATCAATATTAATTATTTTAAATGTAAGTTGTATTATTATAAACCCCCCTTTTAGAAGGGGTTTGCAATCATTTTGCATTGTAAACTTTCTTTCTTTGTAGTGAAGGATACAATTGGAAACTTTGTCTGACAGACTTGTGCAATATTTGCAAATGCAGATCAGGTGATTTAATGAAGAACTAAATCTGAAGTCATGGTTTCCTGTTTCTTCATCCTCCCTGAGTTTAAACTGCCTATATCATCCTAGCAGCCGTGAGAGCTTCTGAAAGAAAGCACTTGGCTCTCAGCTGTAATCTTGACTTGTAAGTGGTCAAAGTACTCTCTTTGAAAGTAGTTGAGGAGATTGAGAAACCTTTTGAGTTATATAAATAGCTAAAGAAAACAATGTGCAAACGTTCATAATTTGTGAGCAGATAACCCATTTTATATCAGCAAAGGCTAGTTCACCATTCCAATTAAAATAACAAATTTATATCTCACTTAATAATAAACAAACTTATGTAGAGTTCACATAATGCTATAATATCTAAACTAGCAACCTGCAAACTTAGCCCTCTATTCCTGCAAACCTGTCCTTTTTCTCTTTAGAATTTATTACCATATAACAACTGTGCACACGTTTTACCTGTGTACATCTGTTTTGTCCTTCTCTGGCCCCTATCCAAATAAGGGCAAGGATTTTGATCTGTTTGGTTTGCTGTTGTCTTCATAGTGCCTTGCAGATTCTTTGGCAAATAGTAAGTACCCAGTAACTGTCGAGTATTCATTTAACAAATCATTATGACCATTTCAACTGGACCAACCAGAGTATGTCAGGTGACAAAATTCTTAAACAGGAAGAAATTTATTAAGAACTTACCACGTGGCAGGTACTAAAACTTTGAGATTGAATCTGTTGTCTGCCTTTCCAGATGAGGACAGAAATGAAGTAACTGCCAAGGTCACTGAGCTCACAGGTGGAGCCAGGTTTGGATGTAGGCATACATGGGAGTCCATGTTCTAACTACTGTACTAGTTCCAGGAGATAGAAGAGGTGTGGGCTTTGGCTCTAGAGACCTGTGGTGGGGAAAGAGAAACAAAGTGCACTGGAACCTAATCCATGTCTACCATAAACTCTCCATTTCCTGCTGTACCAAGAGCCTCTCTTTACCACTGCAACAATTTTTGAAGCCAGGAAATCTTAAAGATTCCCATTCTTCTCTTTCCTAGGTGAACTTTGATGTACTCTTGGGAGGACATTTAAAAACAATTTTTTTAATGTTTTATTTTATTTTTCAGAGAGAGAGAGAGAGAGAGAGAGACAGAATCTTGAAGCAGGCTCCAGGCTCTGAGCTGTCAGCACAGAGCCCGACACGGGGCTCGAACCCACAAACTGCGAGATCATGACTGGAGCCCAAGTTGGACGCTTAAACGACTGAGCCACCCAGGCGCCCCAAGGAGGACATTTTTAAGGCTGAAGTTGGTATTCAAAACTACTTGGTTTTGTGCTCGGACTACTTAATCATAAATGATCAGTAATATAAGTGATTTAATTAGTAGTAGGGTTTCTTTTTTTCTTCCCCCTTTATTGTTTTCTCAGTATCTGGAATAAGGCCACTGTTGGAGTTTTTCTCGTGTCACTTAATAATTACAACTATGATCAGACGTTTCTTAAAATGTGTGACTGCATTAGAAGAAGCAAGTCCTGGGGCTTGGCTCTCATGGGTCAAAGTCTCCGCCTCCTTCCCTTACCTCCATCTCCTGTCAGTTCCCTGCCTTGGCGATCTGCGATCTGCGATCTGCGATCTGCGATCTGCGATCTGATCTGCGTGGGTGCTTTCCTGACCTCCGCCCACCATCTGTCCTTGGGCAGTTGTTTTCTTTTCTCAGTCCTGTATTTCCTGCCTGGGGTAAGGGTTTGAAACGGCAGCAATTCTAGCCCAAGAGGATGGTGGCAGTGGGGGGTGTGGGAGACCATGTGCAGGGTCATTGGTGATGCTGTGTGATAAGGGATCCCTGGGCCTCAGCACCTCAGGGGATGGAGAAACTTCATTGAGAACAAAGGTTGCAGCACTCTTGAGGGTGGGGAACTGTGAAAACCCTCCATAGACTCTGGCTTCTCTACCTCTGGAGGCTGGGAGCAGAGGAAAATTTTAGGAGCCTGACTTTGCATTTGAAAACCTCTTTATTACCAAAGCATTTCACTCCAGGGCTGGATTTGGGTAAAATGTTTAAACTGTCATCCAATATCCGGTCTGAACCACTGAAAATATCTTCCATGAAGACCTAATGTCTTTTAGCCTATGATCAGATTAAAAGGCTCAAAAATGCAAGTATTTGAGGGAATTAAATAAAAAGCAATACTTTTCTTGCGAACAAGGGTTAAGAAGGCACTGGGTGCCTGGAAGGAGTGGTGGGGGGATGTCCTTCGTCTATAGACAGCAGGGTCAGGACAAACCTTAGGGGTGTCAGCACTCTGAACACAAAAGTGAGCCGTGGAGGCTAGTGGAGGTGATGGAGGATGTCCAGACAGCAGCTAGTGCGTGGCAGGAACCAGGGGTCAAGGAGCACATTATTTGTGAAGATACTAACCTGCAGATGTCTATCTGAAGTTTATGGAACCCCCGACTCTGGGCAGAAGCTCAATAAATGGCAAGTGAATCACAAGTTTAAAGGGAGAAATCCAGCCAAAATTGATTCTGTGCAGCCCTCATCTATGGAATGAGGAGGGTGCCTTAAATTCTAGCCGATGATAAGATTGAGAGCCCAACCTGGCGACACAAGTGAGTCAGCTGTTTGGAAGTTCACCTGAGAGGGGGTGGGGGCCTTGGACACAGGGAGTCAGGGGAGCAGATGAGGGAGGGTGCTGTGCAATGTGTCTGAAGACTGCAATGGATGTATGACACGCTTATTGTAGTGTGTGGCTCATAGACAATACAGGGAATGGAGAAAATATCAAGAAACAGAAGGTTTTCTTAAAACACACACACACACACACACACACACACACACACACACACCCCACCACCACCACCACCACCTAGAGAAACATGTTTTGGTATATCTCTACCCATTTTTTTCTTTTTGTTTTTCATAATTGAGACAGTCTTAGAATACATAATAGAGATTTATGTACTTCTTTCTACCTAACATTATGGCACGGGTTTCCTTCAACCATTAAAAACTATTACGCTGATTTTTCAGATTTTCTTTTCTCTAGTTTCTTTTCTTAATTTGTAGTAAAAATACAGTGTATGATAGCTATAACATACAAAATACATGCTAATCAACTATTTATGTTCTCAGTGAGGTTTCTGGTCGGCAGTAGGCTATTAGGAACTACGTTTTGGGGGAGGTAAAAGTTACATGCAGATTTTTTGACTGTGGAGGGCTCCCGGTGCCCCTAACTCTCATGCTGTCCCGGGGTTAACTGTACCTGCAGAATTCTGGGCTGATTTTTAATGACTGTTCAATAACTCATACAAAGAAGGAGTGACCACTTAAAAAAACAGCCTTTTTGAATTTATGGCTTCTGAAAAAGCTCCAGAATGGCAGCAGCAGAGTATAGGCTCTGAACCACAATAGTAGCAATAACAGCAATGGTAATGAAATCCCCTGAGCACCTAGAGGTGAATAAAAGTTTGAAAAGAGACAAAAAACAAAACAAAACAAACAACCCCCCCCCCCCCAAACAACAAA
Organism: Panthera uncia; assembly: GCF_023721935.1. NCBI lineage: Eukaryota > Metazoa > Chordata > Mammalia > Carnivora > Felidae > Panthera > Panthera uncia. The sequence goes on along the minus strand of NW_026057580.1, from coordinate 75,026,577 downwards.
AACAACCCAGACCCCAAATTAAGCCTTTGCATTGTGATTTTATCTTTCATTATAGGAAGCAAAAGGAAGGCACTGATTGATCCCATTTCCATTTTCAAGCCTCAGGGGAGGAACGCAGAGAACAAGAATGTCAAATAGCTCACTTTTGCATTTCAACCACCGAGGTCCCAGGCTAAAATAAAATTTTAATTTCATAATAATGTAGTAAAATGAAATTGCAGACTAGAAACTGAACTGTGTCTTTTTAAAAAAAGTTTCCATTCCTCTAGGCTGGGACCTTGGTTCTTGAAACTCAAAAGCTTTGAGTTTAATATTGTTTAATATTTTCCTTCTTTCATTCTGTAGCATCATCCCTTCCCTGAGGCATAAAGATGAGATGCACTGGGTGCAAGGAACTTACAAGAGGGACCCTGACTGTCCTTCTCTCCCCCCCCCCACCATGCCACCAAATTTCCCCCCAGAAATAATTATTGCCCTGGTGATAACCAGTATATATCTTTGGGCCATTTTCATGTTTCAGCTTATGTGCCATGGTAGACAATGACCAGGTTCTAGCGGGCCTGATAAGGAGTAAGGGATGATGGCAGAGGTAGGTCATGAATAAGAATTCAAGGACAAATTCTTAAGACCTTGAATATTGGTGTGGCCCCTCTTCAGTCTGGTAGTCTAACAGGTCATTGTTTGGAACTCCTTTTGATGACTGTAAAATTTCATTTCTCTGGAGTTATATGATACTGATGGAGTACAATTGAGTTTCAGAATGTACACTCTATATTTTCAATGAATATAATTTTAGAACTCAGGTATATTTGATCATATCAAATCAATGCTGTTGCTAATGAATTGTAAAACTCATTCTAATAAAGAAATAGCAGAGAAGTTTGTACTTAATGAAATTCCTCACAGTTAATATATTGTCCTAACTAAAGTTTGGATTGTATTGTGTGAGGACTGGTATTATTTAACTAAACTGTGGTAACTAAAATTTCTGCCTTTCAGGGGTGTCTTGTTGGCTTAGTGGGTAGAGCATGTGACTCTTGATCTCGGGGTCATGAGTTTGAACGTTGGGAGTAGAGATTACTTTAAAAAATAATAAAATGTCTGCCTTTTAGAACGATGCAAATGATGACTGCCCATTTGGTGGCCGATTGTATTTTCCAAAGGTAGTGCAGCAATCTCTTCCATTCTACATGTTCTTCTCAAATCTTGCTATTTTCACATCAAGAGGTGGGACCTATTTCCTTCTCCTCGATTCTGGGCAGTTTTATGACTCTCTGGCAACCAATAAAATGCAGCAAAGGTAACTATGATTTCTAAAGCTGAATCATAAAAGACAACGCAGCTTAGCACTGGAGCACTTCCACAAAATCTCTGAGCCACCTTGTAAGCTCTCCAATTGCTTGGAGACCATCATGCTGGGAAGAAGTCCAAACAAGCCCATGTGGAGAAATCACCTGGAGAAGATATATGAATTGATTGAGATCCAGTATTATATTATTGGACTGTTAGATTGTTTCCAATCTCTTGATATGAGTAATTCCATAACAAATATCTTTGAACACAGTCCATTTTTCATGAGTGTAACTAAATGCCAGTTAAATTCTAAAAAAACAGAATAAGCACAAAAACTTGAAATTGAAGGCTATTTTGTGCTCGCTTGGGCAGCACATATACTAAAACTGGAACGATACAGAGAAGATTAGCACAGCCCCTGCATAAGGATGACACACAAATTCATGAAACGTTCCACATTTTTTATTTGTTTGCAGTCTTTTTTAACAAATCATACTTTTTAAGTTTGAGTAAAACCAACAAAAAGGATATAAGTTATATCTATAAAATTTTGAGATTAAATTTAGTGTTAAAATGCAAATAATAAGTGAAAAGTGTCCTCAGGGACTGTGTCATTTGTATTGTATTGTATTGATCTTATATATGTACAGTGTACCTAGAGGTAGCAAAATCAGAATTTTTATATTTCGTAATACATACATACCTAGTTAGTATCCAAAAAAAAAAAAAAGAATTGAAGGTTATTTCTTTTTCACCTTCCCCCAATAAAGCTACATCAAGGAAGTACTTAGCGGTCCATTCTGTTAAGGAAGTAAATGTTATAAATATTATTTGTGCTAATGTGGCACAAGACATAAGTACCACAGTGAAGAGGATGACTTTCGTTAGAATGAGGAAATCCCTTAGACAAGGAAGTTTATTCTCTGACTTAAATGTGTATTTTGTGGAAAGATGGCCATTTTCCTCTGACCAAGAAATCAGAGGGTTGTATATTCTTTAATCTGCATTCTTTAAAATGGAGAGAGTGGGGGCCCCTGGGTGGCTCAGTCGGTTAAGCGTCCGACTTCGGCTCAGGTCATGATCTTGCGGTCCGTGGGTTTGAGCCCCGCGTCAGGCTCTGTGCTGACAGCTCAGAGCCTGGAGCCTGTTTCAGATTCTGTGTCTCCCTCTTTCTCTGACCCTCCCCTGTTCATGCTCTCTCTCTCTCTCTCTGTCTCAAAAATAAATAAATGTTAAAAAAAATAAAAATAAAATGGAGAGAATGAACAAAGACCAGGTGGCAAAGATCAGGTAGAAGTTTTTTCAAGACAACAAGCTTTAGGGGTCAATTCTGGAGTTAGTACCGTTTGTCTTTATGTTATAGAGCAGTTTCGTCAACATTTGCTCAAAGATGTTTAGCTTTAAAAAAAAACCCGGGGTGCCTGGGTGGCTCAGTTGGTTGGGTGTCTGACTTCCGCTCAGGTCATGATCTCGCGGTCTGTGAGTTCGAGCCCCGTGTCGGGCTCTGTGCTGACAGCTCAGAGCCTGGAGCCAGCTTCGGATTCTGTGTCTTCCTCTCTCTCTGACCCTCCCCCGTTCATGCTCTGTCTCTCTCTGTCTCAAAAATAAATAAACGTTAAAAAAAATAAAATAAAATAAATAAAAAAAAAAACCCAGGCATGTATTGCTCACAATGAGAACCTGGGGCCAATAAGAAAAGCTTGTTATGTTAGTATAATTTATTTAAGAAGACATGGTATAGTGCTATATGCCAACTAACTTGGATGTAAATTAAAAAAAAAAAAAGACACCCATCATATTGGATTAGGGCCCAAAGCAATTACCTCATTTTTTTTTATTATTAAAAGTTTTTTCAAAGTTTTGTTTTTTTAATTAAAAAGAAAAAGAAGAAGATGAAGATGAAGATAAAGGCGAAGAAGAAGAAGAGGAAGAAGAAGGAGAGGAAGAAGAAGAAGAAGGAGAAGAAGAGGAAGAAGAAGAAGACATGGAAGTTTGGGGTACCTGAGTGGCTCAGTAGGTTGAGTGTCTTTCTTCAGCTCAGGTCATGACCTCACTGCTCAAGAGTTCAGGCCCCACGTCGGGCTCTGTGCTGAAAGCTCACAGCCTAGAGTCTGCTTCAGATTCTGTCTCCGTCTCTCTGACCTTCCCCTGCTAGCGCTCTGTCTCTCTCTCTGTCTCAAATACAAAATAAAACATAAAACAAATTTAAGAAAAAAGACATGGATACTTAAGTCATAAGAAAAAACAGCAAACACAAAACTATCTGGCCTTAACGAGTTAACCCCCAGCAATCTAAAAAGTAGCTCTCCAGAATGACTCACTTCTGTACCTTGTGGATTTGAAATTCTTAACTTTATCTTGATGTCCGACTCATTGAAATTGTACAATATTTCCTTTTCAAGAGAGCTACACTTGTACGTATCTTAGAGAGTGGCTAGTTTCAGCTCTCTGTCTCAATAGCCCTGATAAGGCAGTATTTTAGTTAATATGTAGTGAAGTTCTCAAAGTGCACTAACAAACTTCCTTGTCTTTACTCACCCTCCGAGTATTTGTCTATTAATTTCAGCTTTATTTGCTTTTTAATTTCAAAATATGTATTTCAGAGGGTTCTGTCCCCCCCCCCCCCGTAGCATCGTTTGAGTCTATTTTTCTGATAATTCTTCATTATAATAGTGTCACCGTTTGCTAAAGCGTAGACGGTCCAAACCCAGTTTCCTGCGTAGCTGAACCAACCTCAGAGAAGTGAAGGGGTGGATGATCTCGAGTGTTCCGGTTTCAGACTGCGCACGTGTCACACGCTTGCTGAAATGCAGTTTGCGTTTTCTACGTGGTTTCCTTCCCCCTGCGAAGCGCACTTCTAAGCTCTAACCTTTAGACAGCAGGTGATCTTTATGAGAGTAAAAGGAAACGAAATTATGAAATAGCTGCTCTGTGAATGTTACAAGCTGTCTACGATTCAAAGGTCTAAAGCAAAAGACGTAAATATTATTTTATAAGGCAAAGATACTCTAACATGTCAAAAAAAACACCCCAAACTCCACCAGCCACCCTTTCAACTGAAACTTAAAGAACTGATGTAGTGAAATGGAGAAAATGAGAACAGTCGCCTGAAAGTCGCCATTGGTGAAGTGATGAAGAACATTTCCTGGCTTGGTCTGAAACTTGTCAATTTTGTGAGTCTTGGCTGCATATGGATTTCTGTGGTACAGTGTGCAGTTTTAAACAGCTGCCTAAAGTCATGTGTGACTAACCTGGTAAGTTTTGCTGGTCTAATATTTGTCTTTGCAGGAACTGGAACATGGAAAATTCAGCTTGTTGCAAATGAGTGAGGTATTTTTTCTTTATGAGAAATATTCTCCTAAGAAGTGGTAGCGAGGCCAGAAAGATTCTTTTTCCAAAATAAATTAGGGATGTTTTTAATTACAGAAGGTAGGGGAGCTATTTTAGTTCTTTAAGTTATCTGTTCATAGATTTGTGTGTGTGTGAGGAGGCATAGGACTTGGGTTACAGAGGCTTCAATGCAATAAATTTTGCATGCTTTAAAAGTATCAATTTAAACTCATTTATTACAAAACCATTTGTTTGTCTTGAAGTCAGAAACAGGTTTGGCCACAGGGCAATGCCTACTAGCTGCAGACAGCAGGCAGTACTGTTTATATTGTGGATGGATGGAGGTATTGGCAGGTGGATGCCCAAGGAAGCAGATACAGATGCCATATAGAACAAAATTTTATTTGAAAAGCAAGAATCGTTTTTAAATTGCTTTACTTCTGTCTGTGCATTTGTAATTTTTTTCAGTTATGAGTGTTTTGGTTAGAAAATTTATGTTTTCCTTCTCATTTCCGGGTGTCGCCCTTCCTATATACATTGTTTCATATCTTTCAGTTATTGTGACTCAGTTGTCCTTAAAACAGCCACTGAATCAACCGTGAAAACTAAATATATTCTAGCCACGGAAAGATGCACCCTTCTTATGTAAAGCAAAGGAAATAGCAAGATAGCTTAAAAGGTTATACTGCTTATAGTCCTACTTTTTAGAATAATAAAAGTACCAAATACAGTACTCATTGTCATGTTAAAGTATTGGAGGTAGAAATCCGTGGCAGATAAAAAACAGATTTATTCATGTTACACTCTTCTGGCTTCATTTAAAATATAGTTTAACACACTACCTAAGCTTGCTATGGATAGTAGCACTTTTTAAAGAAGTTTGGTATTTTATACAATTCATTGTTGAAGACTTCATTGTCATTAATGTAGAATTGTATGCTTTAGGTTTTTACAGTTGTCATCCAAACTTAAAAATGGAAGAATAAGACTATTAAATGTTTTCTTTACTAAAAAAATTAAACATTTTCTCTGATTATAATAAGAACATATACTCATTGTAAAATATTTATAAGATAGAGAAGAAATAGAGAATAAAGAAAAGAGTATTCTTTCTTCTAACATGTATGTAATTTTACATACAGTTGGGCACTCACCTTTTCCATTTAACATTACATTGTAAGTTTTTCCTATATCCTGAAGTTTTTATGGAAACAAGATCTTGAATATATTTAGAATATTTCCATCCGATAAATGTACCACCATAATTTGTTAATTTCCCCACACTATCAAAACTGATGTTGGTTGCTTCCATCATTGTAGCCTCCCGTTTATTTGCTTTTTTTTTTTTTCTTTTATTTTTCAGTTAGGTTTCGTTTTCTCTTGCCTTTGTGTGGGCTCCTTTGGTCTCAGGCAGTAGGAGTGGACAGTTTGTTCCCTGTTGCACTGCCTTCCGTTTACCACCTACAGACAAAGGCACAGCTGATGTGGTGGCGGCTGCAAGAGACACGGTCTGCCAATTTCACTGGTGACTGTAATAAATGTTCTCCATCTGGGCCTCCCACACAGGACCTGGAGTGACAAAAGCTAGGTGAATAAACAGTGAGCATAGCCATGGATCAGGGGAAAGGATATGGAAAGTGCTGGAGTTTATTATACTGTGTGAATTTTTTTGTGCTCAATGTTTTTAGCCTGGACATTGGCTATGAAGGTAAAATCTTTGATGTCACTGGGTGGTTCTTGATAGTGAGGCATCTTTGCCTTTTAAGAAGAAACACGAAGTCTGGTCCAAAGGAATGTTAGAATTGCTGTCCATTAATGCACAAATCATAGTTCTACGCATGAACAGGAGTATTTTACATCAGTTGGGGGATCTGTATGTGTTAGTTGAGTGTGTTAACTGACTTGACATTTTTGAGTTATATGTGCCTGTGCTGCAGAGAACAAAAAATAATTAGTGGTCTTCAGAACCCTAGTATTGTGGGATCCTTTATGAAAGAGAGACAAAAGAGACTCATGGTCAAATAACTTATGGAAATGCTTTTTGCCAGCTTTTTGTAGATTCACAGGCCACAACAATATATTAATGGATTTGTTTAATCATAGTTTTCTGATCTTCTTTGGCAACAAAACGTGTTTTTTTTGTTTTTTTTTTTTTTTGAGTAACAAGTCCCAACAACTGAGGAACTGCTGTTGAGAAATGCTGTTAGAAGCATCAATTCAACTCAATAAAAGACTGTTAGAAACAATAGAGTTCAGAAGGTTATCCTGTTTAAAAAAGCACAAACATCAGTACCTTTCTCGTATATTGATATATAACTTTATAACAAGATAATAGAACAATCCAAACATTCTATAAAATATCCAGAAATTAGCACCATTTGTATTGGTGTGCAAATGGGCAGACCAGTAAAACAGAAGACAGTCTAGAAATTACACCAGGCACTTAAAGGTGTGGGGAATATGATAAAGATGGCAATTCAGACCAAAGTAGAGCTATTTATTTAGAACAAAAAATACCTTCCTTCAGTAGGTGAATGGATAAGTAAATTGTGGCACATCCAGACAAGGAAATATTCAGAGCTAAAAAGAAATGAGCTATCAAGCCATGAAAAGACATGGAGGAAACTTCAAGGTATATACTAAGTGAAAGAAGGCCAATCTGAAAAGACTACATACCGTATGATTCCAACTACATGACATTTTAGAAAAGGCAAAACTATGGAAGCAACAAAAAGACCTGTGGTTGTGAGGAATGGGTTTGTATGTGGTGGTGGTGGTGGGGGGTGATGAATAGAGCACTGAGGATTGTTAGAATAGTGAAAATACTCTGTGCGATACAGCAATAGATATGCGTCACTATGTATTTGTCCCACAGAATATACGACTCCATGAGTGAGCTCTAAGGCACGCTACGGACTTGGAGTGATTATATTGTGTCCATGTAGATTTATCCTTAGTAAAAATTGTACTCTTCTGATGAGTGATATTGATAACAGGGGGAGACTATGCATGTGTGGGAGCAGAAGGTATTTGGGAAATCTCCATACCTCAATCTCAATTATGCTCTAAATCTAAAGCTGCTCTAAGATAAAGTCTTTAAAAAAAGTTTAAACAAAATTTTAAAAACCTAACTACAATACTGATTCAAAATAGATTCAAAATAGATTCCAGGAGGTATTAAAAAATAGTGTGCTTTAAAAAAGTAGTGTGATTTAAATATACACAAATAACAAAAAGAAAACAAAACTTTACCCCATAGAAATTTTAACATAAATTATGGAAGAATATTTCTACAATCTTGAAGTGGGAATGCCTTAGGAAGCCTGATTCAAAAATATGCATTATGTTGACAAAGATGAAAAACATTTATAGTTGGCAAAGTTGGGATAAACCAGCACTCTCATGTACAATTGCACATCAAGAAATTTATCTGAGATTATTACTTAACTAACCAAAGATACATCTGCAAAAAGCTGTTTACAGCATGTTTGCACATAACATTACCACTATATTTCCACGTTCCTGGTACTGTACTATTATAACTAATACATTATTATTTGAGTCCTCGCAGAGTTTTGTGAACTAAATGTTATCTCATTTATGTGTCTGATGAGAGTACTAAGTTTAGACAGCACAGGTGACTTTGAAAATATCACATCACGAGCAAGTGTCGCATATGGGACTAAAAGGCAGACTATTCTGCATTTACCAGGGTTGAAAGTATGGAAATGATATTAGTTCTGGCTGAGGTGGGCAGAGTAGACAAGGTTGTGCCCAGAAGTAGGTATGGGTTAAGAAGATTTGAGATCCAGGACTGGGATTGCGTGTTTTAAGCAGATCACTGGAATAGATGGAGCTAAGGTAAACTGGTAAGGATCCTAACTGTAAAGTAAGGAACATGAATTTGGTGAAGATTATAGAAGGTGTTGTGCTTTGGTTAAGAGCACAGGCTCTGGAGACAACTTTCAGATCTCTAAATTTTAACTCTTGGGCAATTTGCTAAACCTCCCTGTGTCTCAGTTGTACAATGGAGTTAAAAATAATGCCTACTTAGTAGGGCTGTTGAGATGTTGAATGAGATTTAGTGTAAAACACCTTGTAGAGTGCCTGGAACATAGGAGCCACTCACTGCATGGTGGCTATAATGATGACGAAGAGTGGGGTGGAGAATACCATGAGATTAGAGAAGTGTGTTGACAAACTCTGTTTCATCAGAACCCTATAGACCTGATTCATGAGGCTACCTTGCCCAAGACCACTTGATGGGCTTTCCATTCAGCCTGTTAAATTTAGTCTTGACTCAGTACTGTTACAATATGGCTTTATGGTCACCAAGAAACATCTGTTAACTTATTGTTTAAAATGGAACGGAGAGGGGTGCCTGGCTGGCTCAGGACTCTTGATCTTGGGGGTGTGAATTCAAGCCCCATGTTGGGTGCAGAGATTGCTTAAAAATAAAACCTTTAAAAATGAAAAAAAGATAAAATAAAATGGAATGGAGAATCTACCCAGCATCCACCCTGTTGTTTTTATGAGCTAACAGATTTTTTTTTAATTTTTTTTTAACATTTTATTTATTTTTGAGACAGAGAGAGACAGAGCATGAACGGGGGAGGGGCAGAGAGAGAGGGAGACACAGAATTGGAAGCAGGCTCCAGGCTCCGAGCCATCAGCCCAGAGCCCGACGCGGGGCTCGAACTCACGGACCGCGAGATCGTGACCTGAGCTGAAGTCGGACGCCTAACCGACTGAGCCACCCAGGCGCCCCTGAGCTAACAGATTTTTGAAGGGATATGAAAATTCGATTGCAAAATGACGCTTACATTTGATTTTATATGATTGTGGTTCAATCATATAAAGGAGAATCAAAAGCTTCATTTTGAACAAAATTGTGGAAACAAAGTACTATTGTGCACCTGGTTGTAAAATTAATCTAAAAGATACAGTTCTTACTCTCTAAGTACTTATTATGTAAAAACAAAACATGTTAAGCATAAGTGGTTAAGGAATGGAGGTTAGAGGAATCTTCACTGACACATCAAATGAGAGTGGAAAAGGCAACATTGGTTCTTTGGCTCCTGTGTCTGATTACTTCTCAAGTAAATCCCCACAGTGGTAGGCCACTGTATAAGACTTCCCAGAGATAGGACTTCTGGAGCATTCCTGTGGAATAGACCATCTTGAATTTATGTGTTTATTCCTTCCATATGTATTTATTGAACACCTCTTATCATTTTGGACTGTTATAGGTACTAAGGACAGAGTGAAGAACAAAATGAATGGTGCTTACATAGAAGGGGAGAGAGTGCTCAGTGAACTTAGTGATAAACAGATCGTCTCTTTCCTCTGAAAATAGTGGGCTATTCAGAAAGCCACAAGAGATGCTTAAACCACATACAGGGCCCCTTGGGATTTTCTACCATCTCCTGGAACATATCTTGCTTGCAGTGCTGGGACAGCTAAGGATAGATGGCATGCTCTTTGCTGGATTAATTGTCTTTTCCAATTCAATGGTTCAAATTCAGCAACTTTTCCGGGGAGGTTCTGAGCAATATAGAGGTACTAGGAGTATTCACTTAGTTATCCTCTGCTCATAATTCTAAATCAGTCAGTGAGGCAGTGATCTAAATTAGATCATATCCATAGAACACTGTTTGGGCACATATATGATTATCATAGGCCTAATATTGCCATCTTTTGTAAGCCTTTTCTATTTGCCAAGGGCTCCACTCACATGATGATCAGGGAAAGGATGAACAATTTATGGATTTTTCCCTCTTAGTTCCTATTTCTTTTATTTTACCCCAGCACAAAAAGATCTTAAAATTTGTGAAAATACGAGAAAAAAAGAGTAATCTGATGTTTTCCTATATGTAAAATTCTGAATTTGTATTTCTTCTCTCTTCTTAGTAAGTAAGGTGACTTTTAAAAAACCTGAACTTGGGGCGCCTGGGTGGCTCAGTCAGTTAGGCGTCCGACTTCAGCTCAGGTCACGATCTCGCGGTCCGTGAGTTCGAGCCCCGCGTCAGGCTCTGGGCTGATGGCTCGGACCCTGGGGCCTGCTTCCAATTCTGTGTCTCCCTCTCCCTCTGCCCCTCCCCCGTTCATGCTCTGTCTCTCTCTGTCCCAAAAATAAATAAACGTTAAAAAAAAAATTAAAAAATCTGAACATAATTCATCTTTAACCTATGAATCCTTTAAATGGATGAATTGACTAAAGTCGCAGGTTTATTTAATACCGTGTGAGAATCTATCCAATGTCCTCAACCACTCCTTACAGTCATATCCCCACTCCCACCTTTATCATTTCTGCAGAGTTCTTAGACATTCCATCTTACAATTTGCACTGGCATTTTACCTGATTTCGGGACTGATTTAATGACTTTAAAACATCGTACTTTTTAGTCAGAAAGCATGGAGGAGGCAACGCTATTCCAGGAAGCTTTTTATACAAAGGTGTGGTAGTTGTACTGAACACAATATTGATAGCTGGTATTTATTATCTCCTTCTTCACTTCAGGGCAGGCAGCTTGACATTGGCATGCCATATAATCTGAGTGAACCGGTGAGTAATCGCTTCCATTGTCTGGAAGTTCACAGTGTTTGTATTGATAAAAATGGGGCAATGGTCAGATTTTATTATAATGAAAATGTTCCCTAAGTAAAGTCTCATTTATTGGTCCTGGATGGAGGAAACTCAACTGAAAATAGCGAGACGTCAGAATTATAGAATATTCAAAAATGAACTCAGGCACAGTGTTTTGAAGAGGAAAGAACACAGGACAAATCCAACTCTGTGATTTTGGTTCTACATTACTGTGTGGCTTTGGATAAATACTTAATATTTCTGAGACTTAGTTTTATTATATGCTGTCTCAGAGGGTTGGATTAGATGGTCTCCAGTGTTTCCTCTAACAAGTACACTTATGGTTTTATTACTTTCCTGCACCTGTATCCATTTATTCAACAAGTGTTTAGTGACTCAAAATATAAACATGAACAGACTTCCCAAGCTGTTGATCTATTTAGGTTTTGATATGCTGCCTTCTGGTTGAGTTCCCAGTTTTGAGTTTTGCTTGTTTTTTTTTTTTTTTTAACTATTTAAGTTTATTTCTTTCTTTTGAGAGAGAGAGCGAGCGAGCACACAAGTGGGGTGGGGGCAGAGAGAGGAGGAGAGAGAATTCTAAGCAGACTCTGCACTGACAGCCCCGATGTGGAGCTCAGACTCATGAACTTTAAGATCATGACCTGAGCCAAAACCAAGAGCCAGATGCTTAACCAGTTGAGCCACCCAGGCACCCTTGGGCTTGGCTTGTGCGTGAGGACATGGCAAGGACGCACAGTATGCTCAATGCCATGTTGTCCAGGACTTTACCTGCTGCCAGCCACCCGGTGGACAGTGTGTTCCCTGAAGGTTGGGTGCTCTCTGGCTTCTAGGCCTGCCCACCCCACCCCACCTGTACTCAGCAATCCCGCAGCGCTGTAGTGAATCACACCAAGCCCTGCTCTGCCTGTAGATATGAGGGCTCTGCTTAGAATTCCAAAAGTCTTGATCCTTCTGAGGCCACGGATTCCTGGGTAGATATCTATTTCTTAAATACTTTTTGTTACTAAGTTGTATTACCAGGTAACAAGAAAAAGTCACACTTCTTTAGTCACCATTGTCTCTTTATTATCTTTTGCAGTGCATCCAAGGATGTCATTTTTGGAACTCTGTAGATCAGGAAAACTGTCCTTTAAAGTGTGTAAGTATTAATTATGTTTCTGTTTTGATACTAATAATGCCTTCAAGAGAAAAGTCATCTAGGAGGATTCCCATTTGAATTCCCACTGGCTTTCAATTAGTTTGCTTGACTCTAAAGGAAAAGTATGATAGCCTGAATGATACATAATTTGAGATAAACATTTCTAATGCAACTGGAGACCAAGGGAGTTTAATGAAAACCATGGAACCCAGGAATGTTCAATTGCTCCAAACCATAAAGGCCTTTTAGTAGAATGTCAGACCTTTGTTAAATTTCCTAGTCTTCCGCTTCTCAAAATTTAAAGCACAATAATCTAAGGATCTTGTTAAAATGCAGATTCTGATTCTGTAGATCTTGGGTGGGACATGAGATTCTGTACTTGTAACATGCTCCCAGGTGATGTGATGCTTGTAGCCCTCGGATTACACTTGGATAGCAAGGCCCTAGATCATGTTGAAAGTTTCTCTGCAGGGAACACGGCAGCAACCTAATCCAGGAATCATAGCCCCTACGTTCACTCCACTCTATGTAGAAAATACATCCCCAAATAGTTGATTTTTAATTTATCCCAGCTTTGCCATTTAGTGTATAACTAGGCAAGGTACTTAACCTCTGGGTACTTTACTTTCCTCATCAATAAGTTAGGATAATAATAGAATCTCCTCCCTAAGGACAAGGCCCGATACACTGTAATTACTCAGATCTAATGAATAAGAATTTTGTTATTTAAAAGTGAGTTGGTTCCTTTTTTCAGATTGTTCAGGTTGGAGGTTAAATCATGATAATTTGGGGGTAATTTTAATATTGTTTTCTATTAATAAGTGAAACTATATCATTGAAATTTAAATAAGGACATTAACTTTTCCTTACGAATGGTGCTTATAGCTCTTCCTGTATGATATGTCCGCAGAAGTCACTATTATGGGAGTTGCTTAGGCCGACTCTCACATTTGTGACTATGTGCCCCATAGAATGGAAGTTACCAAAACGTGGAACAGGTGCTATCTGGATTTTGGAGCTATTACACATTCTAAAAACACTCTTACCTTTCTTTTGGTACCACTTTTTACAAATTTCAGCTAAGATCGTTACTTGTTTGGTTTGTGTTTGCTATCTTTTGCTCTGGCACGTAAACCCATCAGAGTGGGTCTCTCTCCTTCTGGTTCACACTGTGTCTACCGCACAGAACACAGTGAGGGGCACATAGCAGGTGCTCAGAGAACACTTGCTGGGTGAATGAATGGGAAGTACCATTTGTTGCTGGCAACAGTCCAGGCAATAGAGTGGGCACCGGAGCAGCCAGTCTGGGCAGAGGAACCTACTGGCCTTTGCTAGCCAGAGCGGTGGGTGGTTTCCATTTCAGCTTCTGTCTCCACTGGGCATCTGCCAACACCTCTTCATTCGCTAACCTGGTCCATCACAGATTACCTCTTAGTTGCCTGGGATTTTCTAGTAGACATCAGGCTCCACCATTTTTCCAGTGATGCAAACATGATTTTTATAGCTGTTCATACAGTGTGGCCTGCCTGGAGAGAAGGCCCAAGTCTGGGCTTCTTGGTCTTGATTGTTTTTATTGGTTATTTGTCAATGGTGAGGCAAGAAATTAATTTGAAACAAAAATATACCAAAGTGTCATTAAAATTATTTACAACTTTAAGGATTTTAAGTGGTTTTCTTTTTCTTTTTTTCCATGCAGAACGACACATATGCCACTGTTTGTGAGGTGAGTTGGCAATCACAGAGATGTCATCAAACTCCATGTTTTCATCTATTATATTTAAAAAGCTATTGAAATAAGAATGAAGAAGCCAGGGCATCTGGGTGCCTCAGTTAAGTGGTTAAGTATGGGACACTTGATTTTGGCTCAGGTCATGATCTCACAGTTTCCTGAGTTTGAGCCCTGTGTTGGACTCTGCATACCAATTGAGTAGAGTCAACTTGGGATTCTCCCTCTCTCCTTCTCTCTGACTCTCCCCTGCTTGCACTTTGTCTCTTTCAAAATAAATTAATTAATTAAAAAGAGAGAGAGAGAGAGGCACTTGGGTGGCTCGGTCAGTTAAGTGTCCGACTTTTGTTCAGGTCATGATCCCTTGGTTTGTGAGTTTGGTCATGATCCCTTGGTTTGAGCCCTGCATTGGGCTCTTTGCTGTCAGCACAGAGCCTGCTTGGGATCTTCTGTCCTCCTATCTCTCTCCCCCTTCCTTGCTTGCTCTCTCTTTCTGTCTCTCTCTCAAAAATAAAAAAAAAAATTAAAACAAAAAAAAGAATGAAGAAGACTTAGTGATTCTCAGAGCACAGAAATGCTCACCTGGGAGTGCTATAAATGTGGGTATAAAAATGACTGTGAGATTCCATTTTGACACAAATATTTGCTGTTTTATATACCCATGTGCATATATATATGTGTGTATATGTATACACACCTTCACATATATACATATATACTACTCTAATTTGATTGGACAGTTTCTATTCTGAGTGTCTGGTGGGGAAAGGGTGGTTGGAGGAGGGGGAAAGTGCACATCTAGGGATACCCTTACCTCTGCTGATCTCATTTTCTTCCAAATCACAGTGGTCTGTCATTAATACAGAACATTAAAAAAAGAACACTGTAGTTGCAATTTTCTTCCTTATTCAACAAACTCCTTTGACAACATTTTAAAGCACAGCTTTTAAAATATTTTATTTTTGGGGCGCCTGGGTGGCTTGGTCGGTTAAGCGCCCGACTTCGGCTCAGGTCATGATCTCACGGTCCGTGAGTTCGAGCCCCGCATCGGGCTCTGTGCTGACAGCTCAGAGCCTGGAGCCTGTTTCAGATTCTGTGTCTCCCTCTCTCTCTGCTCCTCCCCTGTTCATGCTCTGTCTCTCTCTGTCTCAAAAATAAATAAATGTTAAAAAAAAAAAATTAAAAAAAAAAATTTTATTTTTTATTTTTTTCCCCTGCTGTGATAATATGACACTTGATGCTGACTCTGGCTGTTCAGATCTCTTCTCAGCACACTGCCTGTTCCCCCTGCCCATGCTGGTCCCTCCCCTGCATTGGATTTTCTCTTCTTTTTCAGAAAGACCGTAGAGATTTTGATCATTTCTTATTTGATCTTCCTCAACTGTTTTGGATTCTGTGGCCCTCAGAATTAGTTTTAGGTTGACAACAGATGTTTATGAAGAAACTGCATTATTTCTCAGCTTAAAGTTTATGTTGTATTCTATGCAAATGTCCTTGAAACCAGGGAGCTGAACTATTTTCTTCTGCCCTGGAAAGGAGTATAAATTATCATCCATTAGTAAAATAGGACAATGTCTTTTTACTAGAGAATAAAAGTAAAAAACAAAAAACATTACACTGGAACATATTCTCAATAGTCTGTGCTTACTTTTCACCTCAAGTGATTTTTTTTCCTTGGGGATAGATGGAAGGGTCAGGGTTGGCTAAGAAGTGATAAAACAGAGGGGAAAATTCACTCCATATGTAAAAAAAACAATTATAGGTCTTTCCTGATTGAGATAAAAAAAACTGCCTGAGAATCTTTTTATGTGATTAAAGTAAAATTACCTCCCCCTCTCCCCAAACCATCCCTGGGGAGACTGTGTCAAGAAAGGCAGAGAGAGTTCAAGGCTCTCAAGTGCTGAAGCAGCCCAGGATTGGATTTCTAATGTTGTAGCTCCCAGGCAATCATTGTGCTGCCCGGTTGTCTGTGTTTATATAATGTATATCTTTTCTCACAGTGTTATAACTTCCATAATTATTCTGTTCTTTTCTATTAGTACTTGGCTATTTTACACTTACAATTTTTTTAATGTTTATTGTTGAGGGAGAAAGAGAGAGAGAGAGAGAGAGAGAGAGAGAGAACAAGTGGGGGAGGGGCAGGGAGACAAGGAGACGCAGAATTCGAAGCAGGCTCCAGGCTCCGAGCTGTCAGCGCAGAGCCCCATGTGGGGCTCAAACCCACCAATCATGAGGTGATGACCTGAGCCTAAGTCAGCTGCTTAACCGACTGAGCCACCCAGTTGCCCAGATACTTTGCTATTTTACACTTTAAATAAAGTAGAACTGAATAGCAATACATGCTTTATAGATATGGAGATCGAGATAGGTATGTGGATGGAGACTTAAACTCAGCTACCCACACCTACAGGAAATCAAACTCTTCAACCATTAATGTGTCAACCCAGGAAGCTGGGAATTTCTGCACATGGTCCTTCGAGGAAATAGTCTTGAAAATGTTAGCTTAACAAAGTATAAGTTGGAAAATGATGTTAGCCCGTGAGAGGGCTTATTCCTGATAATTAAAAACACAAATTAGATCATATTGTTCCTAAAAACCTTTTTATGGCTTCGCATTGCTGTTTCAGAAAAAGTACGAACTACCGTTTGCTGGCTCCCTGGCCTCTTCTTGCACCCCTCTCCCTATTCTCTGTGCCGGCCACACTGGCCTTTCCCTCTTCTGAGCACAGGAGGCACATTCCTACCTCCCAGCTTTTGCCCTTAAGACCCACAGGAGCCCTGGGGCGCCTGGGTGGCGCAGTCGGTTAAGCGTCCGACTTCAGCCAGGTCACGATCTCGTGGTCCATGAGTTCGAGCCCCGCGTCAGGCTCTGGGCTGATGGCTCAGAGCCTGGAGCCTGTTTCTGATTCTGTGTCTCTCTCTCTCTCTGCCCCTCCCCCGTTCATGCTCTGTCTCTCTCTGTCCCAAAAATAAATAAAAAACGTTGAAAAAAAAAAATTAAAAAAAAAAAAAAAAGACCCATAGGAGCCCAGCTCCTTGAAATCACTTAGGCCTTGCTCTAGGGTCATCTTTGCATGGTTCTTTCTGAGCGCCCTGATGAGACAGCCTTTCTGCCCAGTCAGGATTTATGCCTTCAACTTGTCTTATTTTCTTCATAGTACTTTTCATTATCTGAATTTTATTTTATTTTATTTTTATGGCTTTTTTTCTTTTGTAAGTTTGTTTATTTATTTATTTATTGGGAGGGAGAGAGAGAGAGAGACAGAGACAGAGAGAGAGAGAGAGAGAGAGAGAGAGAGAACAAGCTGGGGAGGGGCAGAGAGAGACGGAGACAGAGGATCCAAAGTGGACTCTGTGGTGAGAGCAAATAGCCCGATTTGGGGCTTGAACTCAGGAACCGGGAGTTCATGACCTGAGCCCAAGTCAGTTGCTTAAGCAACTGAGCCACCCCCAATCAATCACCCCTGAATGTATTTTGTTTAAAAGAATTTTTACTCTGTTGTTGTCGGTCCTCTTCTAAGAGAACGTACATTCCATGAAGGTAGGGAACTTATTGGTCTTGCTCCCTGCCAGATCCTTCAAGCCTAAACCCGTGCTTGGCACACACAAAAAATGTACTCAGCAAACACGTTTTGAATGAATGAATGGTGTTTTAGGGAAAGAAGCCACAATTCATATGGAGAGGCTGTAACTAGGGGCATCCCAGGAGGGTGTGTCCTCCTTGTGCTACAGGAGTAAGAAAAGGCATTTTGCAGCATGTGAGCCAGTCTGATAAACACAGGAGTGGAGCCAGAGGACAATGAGACAAGTGGTTTTACTACTATGGGAGAAATGGCAGTAGGGACTAAAAGAGAGACAGCAGGTCGATGTAGCCCCTGGGAAGCATGCACTTGGCTTCTGCAGTGGGAATGGTAGCTCAGTAGCCCGGAATAAATACACTGTATAATTGCCCCATCCACAGGCTCTGGGCTCAGGTTCTCTGGATTCCTTAAATCCAAAACCTTTAGATGCTCTCTAGGCAATTTGAGCACTGGGTAATGTCATGCGAAGTCCAACGTTAGATAACAGAGAGAGGGAATCTAATATACAGTGTTGCGTCCACTTGATATAATATTTAAACTCCTTAGAGCAGAAACTTCCAGTTTTATGACTACAAGTCCCGGAGAGCTATGTACAGCATGGTGATTATAGCTAATAATACTGCATTATATACCTGAATGTTGCCAAGAAAGTAGATCTTAAATGTTCTCACCCCAGAAAAGAAATGGTCATTGTGTGATGGGATGGCGATGTTAGCAAATGCCATTGTGTTAATCATTTTGCAACATATAAATATATCAGATTAACATGTTGTACACCTTAAATTTACACAATTTATATGTCAATTACATCTCAATAAGGCTGAAAAAAAAATACAAGTTCCACAAAGTAACAAAACATTTAAACTCCTAGATAGATCAGAATTTTATTTATGTATTTTCCCCTGAAAAAAAAAATGCAGGAAAAATAAGCCCACAATTTCCTGGGCAGTCAGTACTAGCTGTATTTCCAAATAAACACTATTCCATCTCCTTTCTTCTTCCTTGGTGACTTGGAAAAAAATTTCCATGTTACATGATAATTTTGTTGCCACTTGGTATATTTATTCTCCTCAGGTAATGAACATGTTGAATGCATTTTATTGAAACCTGCAATAAGGATGTGAAAAGTATACTAAACCCTTAAGTTAAATAATCCTGAGCCCAGACTGAGGTATTTAAATTAATCCTTAACTAAGCAAACCCGAGCTTATCAGCCTGTACTTCCTTTGAGTGCCCAGGTCAAACATTGTGCAGCTAGTATTTGTAAATTACCTGGGATGTTTAGGGCAATTGTGTTGTGTCATGGTTTCCACCATCATCATGAGAAACAATAGCATGTTGTCTTAGGTATTATAATTGCAAATCGACTGAGAGCAGGAATATGGATCATAATTGTGCTACAGTCACAATTTGTGCCTTTTCTCCAAGAGTTTTTTCCCCTTCCTTTCTTTTCTTTTCTCTTTCTTGTTTTGTTTTCTTTCTTTCTTCCTTCTTTCCTCCCTCCCCCTTTCTTTCTTTCTTTCTTCTTTCTTTCTTTCTTTCTTTCTTTCTTTCTTTCTTTCTTCTCTTTCTTTCTTTTTTTCTTTCTATCTTGAATGCTAATGTATCTGTTAAGAGTTGCAGGAAATTTGTGTCTTAGTTATGAAAATGTTTACTCTTTTCAGTTAATGAAGCAAAATGTTAATCATTGTTAGGTTTTTGTAGACCTTAAAATTTAACATTACTATTTTTAAAAATTTTTTAAATTTTTAAATTTAAATTCAAGTTAGTTAACATATAGTGTGATAACTTTTTCAGGAGTAGAATTCAGTGACTCATCACTTACATATAACACCCAGTGCTCATCCATCTATTATTAGGAAATACATAATTATAACATATGAGTATATGGTGTATACCTTCTATGATATGGAAAGTGATACACATCATTCAGTGACTGTGTGTCATGTGGCTAAAAATACTTGTTAATGGAATTGGTGAATAGATTTTTATTATTTTTAATATCTATTTATTTAACTTAAATCCGAGTTAGTTAACATATGGTGTAATAATGGTTTCAGAAGTAGAATTTAGTGATTCATCACTTACATATAACACCCAGTGCTCATCATAACAAGTGCCCTCCTTAACACCCATCACCCGTCTAGCCCATTCTCCCACTCAACACCTTTCCAGCAACCCTCAGTTTTTTCTCTGTATATTAAGAGTCTTGTATGGTTTGCTCCCTCTATTTTTATTCTATTTTTCCTTCCCTTCCCCTATGTTCATCTGTTTTGTTTCTTAAATTCCACATATAAGTGAAATCATATGATATTTGCCATTCTCTGACTATTTTTGCTTAGCATTATACATTCTAATTCTATCCACGTTGTTGCAAATGGCAAGATTTCATTCTTTTTGATCATTAGTAACATTCCATTGTATATATAAACCATATCTTCTTTATCTATTCATCAGTTGATGGACATTTGAGCTCTTTCCATAATTTGGCTATTGTTGATAGTGTTGCCATAAACATTGGGGTGCATGTGCCCCTCCGAATCAGCTCTCCTGTATCCTTTGGATAAATACCTAGTAGTGCAATTGCTGGGTCATAAGGTAGTTCTATTTTTAGTTTTTTGAGGAACCTCCATACTGTTCTCCATACAGTTTGCATTCCCACCGACTCAGCAAAAGGGTTCCCATCCTTGCCAACATCTATTGTTTCCTGGGTTGTTAATTTTAGCCATTCTGTCAGGTGGTTTTGATTTGTAGTTCTCTGATGAGCAGTGATGTTGAGCATCTTCTCATGTGTCTGTTAGCCATCTGAATGTCTTCTCTGGAAAAGTGTCTTTAACATTGGTATTAAGATATTTATTAAAATGTTCAAGTTATTAAGAAATGTAGTCAGTTTTTAATTTCTCAAGGAAAGCATGGGTATATAAAATAAATAGTCATCATTTTAAGCTAAAGTTTAAAGTCATTAACTCACTAACCTTTGACCAAGATGGCAAACATATAATTGCATGGTTGAGCTCAGCGTTTTTTTTCCCCACTGTGGGGTGTCACATATTATAGGGTCATGAAATCAATTTGGTGAATAAAGAGTCACAACAAATTAAATGAATAGAATAGAACAGAACATATATGAGTGCATCACAGGTATGGGGTTTCTTAATGGGATAAAGTTGTTCTCAAATTAGATTGTGGCGATGGTTGCCCAATTTTATGAGTATAGTGAAAAGCCACTGAACTGTGTGCTTTAAATGACTGAATTTTATGGCATATGAAATAGATCTCAGTAAAACTGTTAAAAAAAAAGAAAAAAAGTAAGTGCTGTTTCAAGACCCCCCCCCCCCCACACACACACCCCAATCTGTATGTGTGTGCCAAGTTGTTTTGTGAAAATGTGTTTTGGAATCTGGGACATGATCAAAAAAGTTTGAAAGGTGCTGTTCTAATTCCACTAGCAAATGGAAACTTTAAGTACTGCGGTGGAAATAATTGATACACCGGTATACTTACATAGCAGGCATTCGCATTTCACAATTTAGTTGAAATGTATCAGCAAAAGCAGTTCCTGGGCTGCACTGACTGGTATGGTCCCTGTCTTCCTTAGCGAGAATCATGTGAGGTTGGCTGCAGAGGTGCTGAAGGTGC
Organism: Panthera uncia; assembly: GCF_023721935.1. Lineage (NCBI taxonomy): Eukaryota > Metazoa > Chordata > Mammalia > Carnivora > Felidae > Panthera > Panthera uncia. Next base: position 75,005,263 of record NW_026057580.1, on the reverse strand, counting down.
GTACGAAGAGGAAGTGCTGGGTAAGCAGACGCGTGCCACTATTATTGAAAATAATCAACACCGCTCGAGGGACTGTGCGTATGTAAGGAGAATGAGCCACCTTTTAAACTATCTAGACTTCTGGGGCGCCTGGATGGCTCAGTCGGTTAAGCGGCCAACTCCTGATTTCGGCTCAGGTTGTGAGTTAACTAGCCCACATCACATGGGGCTCTGCGCTCCCAGCATGGAGCCTGCTTCGGATCCTCTGTCTCCCTCTTTCTGCCCCTCCCCCACTCGCACTTTCTCTCAAAAATAAATAAACGTTAAAAATTTTTAAAAAATATTTAGACTTCTCTATCTCAGTGTAATAAAAAATATATACATATATAGAAAAAAATTCAATATTTTCAAATGTGGAAGCCATTGTGATAGAAACTCAGCAAAACTCTTCTTTTATTAAAAAATTTTTTTTAACGTTTATTTATTTTTGGGACAGAGAGAGAGCATGAACGGGGGAGGGTCAGAGAAAGGGAGACACAGAATCTGAAACAGGCTCCAGGCTCTGAGCTGTCAGCACAGAGCCCTACGCAGGGCTTGAACTCACGGACCAGACTGTGAGATCATGACCTGAGGTGAAGTCGGCTGCTTAACCGACTGAGTCACCCAGGCGCCCCGCAAAACTCTTCTTTTAAAGCAAAATAGGGTGCAGAGCACATGACCGAGGTTTAAAATTGGAGGTTTTGCGCTCACTTCAGTAGGTGAGATCACTTCCATCTTAATGAAAGAGACAACTATGAATCCTAACTAGATTTGAGGTCAGGAAATGTCACTGTTTTAATGAACCAAAAGCATAGGAATTAATATGCAGTTAATTATTCAGCTAACAGCTAGTCAGCAGAGTATCTACTATCTGCCTGGCTCCCTACAAGGCCCTGGGAAGTTTGCTGAATGTCTAGAAACTATGCTTCTTGCTTTTAGATTCTGAGTAAGTAGCGTACTTGGCTATACGTCTCCAGTTCCCTTTGATTTCAGAGCAGGTTGGGTATGTCTTAGTGAATTTGCCCTAGTGTGTTAATTCTCTAGTGGTTTCTGAAGAACCAACTCTTTGGTAAGTCACAACCTGGATGTTAGTAGCTTTCTTTTCCAGAATTTCCAGGGTCTTCCTCCCACGAAAAGGTAGACTGTTCCCTCCAGACGGGGAAATGATTGATTCTCCTATAAGTTGTGCTCTTTGCTTCAATGGCTTGCTCCTTGCTCTCAGTGACTGATGGAAACTGGAAGGAGGATCTTGCCTGGCTGTCCTGATTTGCTTCTGCCCTTTGGTATCCCACAAAAGAACCCCCTTGACATTTCTGTGGAGAGATAAGTGATAGTACATTCTTTTCCTTCTGTGTAATGGGAATTAGCTATGGATAAAATTTATATTCTATGGTTTCCAAACTGGGCACAGAAGAACCTCCCTCCCCCCTCCCCCCTCCCCCCTCCCCCCTCCCCCCTCGCAGTGCATCACACATACCTCATAGGAAAGCGTGGAGCATTTTAAACATTTAAGGGAAACATAGGGGTAGTTGATCTTCTGGACGTTATTGGAACTACTAGTTGTAGGTATTTCATGGTATAAACAACAAAATGAGCTACATTCCTTTCTATATCATATCTTTGCAATGCTGAGTTTTTTTGGTGATTGCTGGGATAAAAGCAAGTACCATAAAGAACTCAACTTGGAACAGGAAATGAGGATGGTGGTGCCCAACCTGATTACAATATTGGAGAAATTGTGCCAAGCCCAATAGGCACACAGATCCCATTAGTGTGCAATTCATTTTTTTTTTTTAAGTTTATTTCTTCATTTTGAGAGAGAGAGCACAAGCAGGGGAAGGGCAGAGAGAGAGGCAGAGAGAGAGAGAATCCCAGGCAGGCTCCACAATGTCAGCACGGAGCCCGATGTGGGGCTCGAACCCCTGAACTGTGAGATCATGACCTGAGTGGAACTCAAGAGTTGGACGCTTAACCGCTTGAGCCATCCAGGCACACCAGTGTGCAATTCTTTTTATCGAAGGATTAAATACATATATTGTCTTTCTATTTACGTGTTATTATTTTTTTTTCAAATATCTGCTAAGTTGAAAGGACACACATAACTTAAGTTATACTTAATACATGGAGCTGTTTGGTAATTCTTTTGGTCCAGGGAGTTATGCAAAAATTACTGAGAAACTGAAGATGCCAGAACCGAGAAAGTTTGGAAAGCTTTGAGTTGCATTCTGTTCTTATATTCCAGAATTATACTAACAACTTAATTATATATTTTTATAATACAAGTGTAATTGGTGCTTTACTTAATATTTCACACTGGTTACGGATCAATGTCTATATACCATTAACACATGATATGTATCAAGTCTAAATAAAAGCAATTGTGCTTACAGGCCATATCTTCAGTTTGTTATAATGAATCTTTTTGCCCAAACACCTAAGATCCTTTTTTGTCTCTAACACATCTAGTACCTAGTTCACCTATCTCTGAGTCTGCTATATTATTCTGTTTTAGATACAGTCCGTGTCTCTCTTCCACGTGGTGGAAATAGCAATGGTGAAATAAAAAGAACTAATATTTGTTAGGTATTTATGAGTCAGGCACTGTTAAAGTAATTTATAGATATTAGCTCTTTTTGAGCTCAGAGGTATAAATACTATTTTTAATCCCCGTTTTACAGATGAGAAAAATGAGGCACAAAAGTATATATATTTGCTTAGGGCTGCATAGAAAGGGGTGGTATTGAATGAACTAGAGAGGGAGTAACTTGATTTTAACCCAACTGTCTGATTTCAGGGGCTTTTCTTACCCACTCAGCTGTGTATTGAAAGTCGTATACAGCTCAGTTCAGCTTCTTTTTCTCATTTAGTTGACTCTTGCCCTGATATTTTAGAACAAACCTCCTTGACCTCTGATTGTCCATGCACATTGCCATGGCTTTGAAACATCTCTACATCTAGTTATGAAGTTTACCTTTACTTGCATTTACTGATATAACCCTGGTCCCTTCTGCCCAGGTCTCAACTTACCTTCTTTCTGATTCTTTCGGATCTTCCTCTTTGCTGACAACTCCACACTGGACTCTTCTTTAGCATGTCAACCTTAAAAATAAAGTAGCCAGTTATTTCACTAGCAATATGGGTTTATTCAGGAATTAGCAAAGGAATTGCAATTTGGGGTGAGCAAACTATGGCAAACTGTAGGTAAGCCCAGAGAACAGAGGGAATGTAGGTTTTTATAGAGGAAAGAGGGAAACTGGGGAGGGTTGTTTTGAACAAAAGTTCACTGGAGATGAACGGGAGTTCGAGATTGTGTTAGTGCATTGTTGCTGGAATGTGGAGGGATCTTCCTTCTTTTTCTTTAAAAAAAAAATCCCGTGTAAAAAATATCCTCCATGTCAAGATAATTCTTATCCTCCTTCTTGCTGCTGGTTATGCAGGGTACAATGAATGGTACGTGTGTGAGAGCTCCCCCCATCAGGGCTTCTTGATTCCACTTTATTTTTTTTTAATTTTTTTTTAATGTTTATTTACTTTTGAGACAGAGAGACAGAGCATGAACAGGGGAGGGTCAGAGAGAGAGAGGGAGACACAGAATCTGAAACAGGCTCCAGGCTCTGAGCTGTCAGCACAGAGCCCGACGCGGGGCTCGAACTCACGAGCCGTGAGATCATGACCTGAGCCGAAGTCGGCCGCTTAACCGACTGAGCCACCCAGGCACCCCTCTTGATTCCACTTTAAATGAGGTTTCCTTTATTTTTTGAAAAAGGTTTTCCACTGCATATTCCAGTCCCCGCGATTAAGTGTCTCACACCATAAAATGGGGGGAAATGGAGCTGTGCTTTGTTTGTGTAGTTATAAAAGCTAAAAATGAACTATAAATAAAAGAATCAGCAGAGAAGTGTTGTGCTAAGCCTCTCTGTGGGCTAGAACCTCAGATGATGGTGGCTTTCTTTTTTCTGGGTCACAGGATATTCTGGTACTATGGACTTTAATTAGTCCAGATTCAGTATCTATAATGATCAGAATGGTGTAATTTTTAATCAGAGGTTGTGGGTGAGGTTGTGGAAGTTTGTATTTACCCATTTTCAATTTCTTACAAAAACTTATTATGTTTTCTCAACCAGAGTAGTGATTATTTATTTTTTTATAAAAGAAATTGTATCCTCTAAGGTCAGGAACAAGGCAAGGATGCCATGTTCAACATGGATGAATCTTAAGGACATTATGTTAAGTGAGATCAGCCCTGTCATAAAAAGACAAATAGTGTTTGATGACACTTATGTGAGGGATCAGAGTATTCAAAATCACAGAGACAGAGAGTAGAATGGTGTCTGCCAGAGGCGGGGGTGGGGGTGGGGGTAAAGAATGGGAAGTTCATGTTTAATGGGTAGAGTTTCAGTTTTGCAAGAGGAAAAGAGTTCTGGAGATGGATGGCGGTTATGGTTGCACAACAATATAAATGTACTTAATACCACTGAACACACTTAAAAATGTTAAGACAGTAAATTTTTGTTATGTGTATTTTACACAATAAATAATTGGGGGGGGGGGAGCAAGCTCAAGTAGTAAATCAGCCACAATTTTGGAAAATAGAAAAAGTAAAGTGAAATAACTTCATCCCTGGGGAACATACCGTTCCAAATTCTAGCCCCTTGTACAGTGCCTGAAAGTAGCACCAATAAATGTGTGTTGCCAGTTGTGATGTTACTGATGTTTAGAAGACACAAGATATTTCACAATATAGAACAACTGAATTATAGAATCCTTTGGAGTACAACTACTTGTACATATAAAAATAACTTACTGGGACACCTGGGAGGATCAGCCGGTTAAGCGTCTGGCTTCGGTTCAGGTCATGATCTCACGGTTTGTGAGTTTGATCCCCACGTTGGGCTCTGTGCTGACATCTTGGAGCATGGAGCCTGCTTCAGATTCTGTGTCTCCCTTTCTCTCTCTGCGCCTCCCACACTTATGCTCTGTCTCTGTCTCCCTCTCTTTCAAAAATAAATTTAAAAAAATAAAAATGATTTATTTATTTATTTTATTTTTTATTAAAAAATTTTTTTTTAACGTTTATTTATTTTTGAGACAGAGAGAGAAAGAGCATGAACGGGGGAGGGTCAGAGAGAGGGAGACACAGAATCTGAAGCAGGCTCCAGGCTCCGAGCTGTCAACACAGAGCCCGACGTGGGGCTCGAACTCACGGACTGCGAGATCGTGACCTGAGCCGAAGTCGGTCGCTCAACCGACTGAGCCACCCAGGTGCCCCTAAAAATGATGTATTGACAAGATGAGCAATAACGAGAATTGTAGTGTGAATTGGGATACACGTTCTGGGACAATGGATGGTTCTGTTATGTACCATATTCCTGGCACCCAGCCCCCTCACCTAGAAGGAAGTGGTTTAGTAAGAGAAAACTGGACATTCTCAGAACGCTCCATGGTCCTTGCCTGTAAAAAAAAAAAACAAAAACAAAAAAACGTATTAATGAATACTATGGGGAAAACAAGATGCCAGACTGATTCGCTGATTTTCAGAATATTAACCAGTTGACTATATGCATCTTTTATTATTCAGGTGGGTTTTTGTGGCAAGATGTAGTTGTAACAAGAGAGTCCTGAGAGCACTAGATGAAACGGACACCCTTTCTTCTGATGGCGAATGAAATCTTCCTTTCTCCCCAGAAAATGCAGACCTCCCCACAGCACCCTTTGCTTCTTCCATTGGAAGCCATAGTGTGACATTACGATGGAAATCTGCCAACATCTCTGGAGTCAAATACATCATTCAGTGGAAATACGCACAACTTCCTGGAAGCTGGACTTATACTGAGGTGTGAAAAGCTGCCTGTGTACATACACACAGATTTTTTTTCCAAATTATTAGAAGTGCCAAATTACTGCATATATTATAGGCATAAAGACATTTTGGAGAAGATTCAAGTATAATGTGAGTGGTTGGATTAGATGAATTTTAATCTCTAGTACTCCCACACGTCGATGCTAAATCCTTTATTTTTGAAGAAAACATATTATTAGACACATTTTTGTTCCTTCAGCACAACATCACATACTCAATACTCATAACATTGATCCTTATCTGCCCATCCCACCCACAGTGATCCCAACTAGGAGGGAGGGCAAGAAGGTCACCTAGAACTGTCTCTTTTAGGAAAGCAAGCATGAGCAAGTTCAGAGAATAATCCCAAGACACTAAGTATATTCACATAGAAAAGGTAAAGTAAAACCTTGAGGTACATGGCAGAGGGCTGAATCCATAGTTTTGCAATTTTGAAGAAGGAGGGACTTTTGGTGTGAATTATGTTGACTGACATCTGGATGGCTCAGCTCTAAGCTCCAGGTCTCTGTTTTTTCCTGGTCTGATGGGCCCTGGGTCACCCCATAGCCAAAAAAGGCATGCATCTTTTACAAACTAATCTGTGTTCTTGAGTCGCACCGTGTGGTGGTGATTCTATAAATGCTGACTATTAATCTCTCATTGATGTAGGCTGTGTCCAAGCTCTCATACACGGTAGAATCCCTGCATCCCTTCACTGAGTATATGTTTCGAGTGGTCTGGATCCTCACAGCCCAGCTACAGCTATCTTCTCTGCCAAGTCCCAGTTACAGGACTCATCCTTATGGAGGTATGGTGCACCTGTGTTGCTTATGAAATGAGGAGATTATTCCAAAGTTTTAGTTTGGTTTGTGTTTATTTTAAATAACGAAATAAATGATTCCTTCATCAATCGATCCGTTCGGTAACTGAGTACTTCACTATATGTCAAGTCGCTATACCTCTGGGATCAACTGGCATTCTAGGTGCTCCCTGTACCTCTGTGGTCGATACAAAACTCCCTGTTCTTGTGCTGTTCACCTTTTGGAGGAGGAGACATAACTCTAAGGAGTAAACATAATAAATAAGGAAAGTAGATTGTAATTGGGAAGGTGCTGTGTACTATGGTAAGAGGAACATTTTAAAAAAAATTTATTTATTTATTTTTGAAAGAGACTGGGGGAGGGGCAGAGAGACAGGGAGAGAGAGAATCTCAAGCAGACTCCATGCTCTCAGCCTGGAGCCCCATGCAGGGCTCCATGCGGGTCTCCTAGAGGGGCTGCACGCTGGGCTCAATGCAGGGATCAAACTCACAAACCATGAGATCATGACCTGAGTCAAAAACAGGAGTCAGACACTTAACTGTCTGAGCCACCCAGGCACCTGGGTAAGAGGAACATTTTGAACAGGGTCTGTCAGGGATTTGGAAATGGGACATGGGGTGAAGGACATCAGGTATTAAATAAGGTAGTCAGTATAAACCTCAATAAGCCACTAAGAGTTAAGGATGGTTTTAAAGCAGAGAAGTAATTGCTTCACATGCTTCTTAAAAAGGTAATTTTGTTAACTACACATAGAATGAATTGAGGGAATGAGAGAGATTTGAAAGCACAGACGTAGTGTGACCAGCATGGAGGTTATGATAATACTTTAATATTTTAACAGACATGATTTTTTAAAAAAATAGCACATTTTTTGGAGCGGTTTCTGATTTCTCCTTTTGAAGACGTGACTTCCACACCAGGAAAAGGATTCAAGCTTACAGCATTTCAGGGGGATAAATGCCTGGGACGGACAATGAAGGAGAGTTGTCTGGTGCCTTTACCTGCAGGGTTAGCTGAATGGACCTGGGGGGCTTACTCCAGGCAGATGTTAGATGTCCCTACACCTTAGTTCTGGAGATTTGGCAGTGTGCAAAGAGCCTCACACTGAACTAGGCCATGCCCGGAAGCATAGCTGGACAGCTGATGAAGCTGGTTGAGGAATTTTTCCCCTTCCCTGACTAGTGCCCTCTTCTTGTTGATCAGATTTTAGGCTGTGTGTGGCCACCTCTGCTGATTATTCCCTGACCATCCTCAGAACCTCAGGTCAGACACTGGCCTAGGACAGTATTTGAAATGTTCCCAGGCAGAGTAGAATACATGGATCCTTCTTTGTTCAAACTAGTGTCTCATGCATCCTAGCAGCACTGGAGCCTTTTCTGATCCTGGAGAGAGAACATGATCCAGGGCGCATGGCTAGTCAAATCAAAATAATGAAGAAGGCAAATTTTGCTTTCCATTTCTGGGCCTTTCTTCTGGATTTGTAAGCTCTCATGCCCTCCAGGTATTCTGGACCTACACTGGGTATCCTTTTCGTGGATAGCCCCTTATTCTTCAATTCTTTGTCACTTTTCTAGCCACATTAAAACTTATAGGTCTCTGTTTTGTTTTTCATGCTTCATGGCCCTCTTCTTTTCTTGATGGGAAATGTATGATTCTAGATGGTGCCCTGATGAAGATAATTTCTTAACCAAGTGGAATTGTTATTAGTCAGGGATTATCTTGCCCAACCTGACCAGCCTTTTGGGGAGGATTTTTGTGGGAGAGATTTGGACAAGAATCACAGCTCACCATGTAGGTGGCATCGAACTTGCTCAAAGTGAAGCAGATCATGTCTGAGCATTGACCCTAATGAATTAGGTTTTTTGACATCCTGATTCTGATCAGTGAAAGATGATTTGTACCCCTCTGCTCACCAAGGTGACTGAATGCGTGGAGCAGAGGAGTGGACACAATGAGGTTTGTGTTTTTCAAAGATTAGTCTGAGAGTTGAGGAGGAATTGTATCAGAGAAAGGCCAAGAGATCAATTAACAGGCCCTTTAAAAACTCATCCACTGTGAAGGTTGAACTGTCTTATTTCTACCAACTCTCATGAGTCAGGAGTGATGCAAAGCATTTGCCAAACGTGTTCAGAGGGAGCGAAGTCTACACAAGAACAAAGTGACATCAGAGTATGTCTTTCTCTGGGAAGAGGAAATAAAAGAGTGTGGTTTCAGGGGTGGGAGTTATGAGAAGTAGGTGGAGGCATGAAGGCAGATAGGCTGTTAGATCATTTGTTTTTCTTTCTGCTCTTTGCTACTTAGATAGCTTCTAAAGTCTGTGAGTGAATGCTTAATTAATTCACGCATGTTCCTTTAATCCTTCATAAGGGAGAGGGTCCTGCCTTAAACACAGTCTACTTGGATTCCAAGGGACCCTGGGAGCTGGGGTATGGAACACACAGTCTGGGCCAGCACAGCTGAGGCCAGCAAGAGGGAAGCACACTGTTCTAAATCTTGCTTATCTGAACCTGTATCTTCAGCTGGAACTAGTCAGGCTATAGCACTCTCCTGAGTGAGAAGGCCCAGGATTTACTTCTTCCAACTCGTGTTAATCATTGACTCCTGTTTTATTATAGCTTCTCCTCTCCTTCCGCACTGGGAACCACCCTACAGTTTCAATTCATTCAGCTCTCCGGAGATTTTTGATAATTTTTTTCCAGAACATTTCTCCTATTTACGTACCTCCACATTTAATTTTATTTCATAAAGGAGATGCAAGGAAAATAATACTTGAAAGAGTCCCTCGGGAAAGTAGCTAACTGGTCTCATTCAGGGATCAAGAGTCGCAGCTCATAGATCTCTTACCACCTCCTATCACTTACTTTGAATATTAATGCAAATATTTAATTTACACTTCAAAACACAAAACTTTTTTCCTATCCTATTTAAATTTGTGCCTGTAATTTTCCTATTCACCATGTCACCATTACTTCATCTAGTTCCGGAAACTGCTCCTTCCATCAGAAATATCGAGAGCTCAAGTCCCGACACCGTGGAAGTCAGTTGGGCTCCACCACAATTCCCGGGAGGACCTATTTTGGGTTATAACTTAAGGCTGATCAGCAAAAATCAACAATTAGATTCAGGGACACAGAGAACCAGTTTCCAGTTTTACTCCACTCTACCAAACACCACCTACAGGTAAGAATTAAGTGGTGCAAGGTAATTGTAGCCAGCATGGCTGCAGGCATAGGAATTATTGAAGAAATATGGCCCCAAAGTTGTTTAAATGTATTTGGAGAACTCCCCTTGACTTTGTGCTGTTGGGTTGAAGTTCTTGTAGCTTTCCTCAAGTTTGTGTGTTAGATTACAGTGTCCTAAGCAAAAACATTCTGAAGTATTTCTATTATATTCAGAGGATCCTTAGAAAGAGGCACTAATAAAGACACCATATACACCATGATACCATTTCTTTATTTAATCCAACATGAAAAAAGTAAGGAGGTGAAATTTTGTTAGTGGTGCTTTATTTTATTTATTTTTTTATTAATCGTTAGGGAGATTATTTTATTACTGTTAGCTTTTCTAGCATTTACTAACACCTCTTTAAATTAGGGTAGGAATGGGGGTCATGTAGATAGCAGAGTTCAGCTTTTGACCTCTGTGACCCTGACCTGGTCTACGGGGAATGCAAATAAGGATGTGATTGATGGTCGTTTCAGGGCTGAGCAGTGGTACCGAGAAACTAGATACATGCATTGCCACATTGTTCTTTAAATAGAAATATTGCTCCTTCTCTTTTTATCTCATGTTCACACCATGCCATGTGAAACACATCTCTCCAAATTGTTTTTGGAATAGGTTTTCCATTGCAGCAGTAAATGAAGTTGGTGAGGGGCCAGAAGCAGAATCTAGTATTACCACTCCATCCTCAGCAGGTACAGCCTGGGAAATGCCCCTTTGTTACTTGGAACTGAGGGGTGGCAAGGGTGGGTTCAGCGCTCAGAGTCCGGGGTCATCTGGTGGAGCCCAAGAACCCCACCTCTTCTACCCAAATAAACACTGTCTTTTGGCACTTGGTAAGCTTTCGGTTTTAAATGAATCCCCTTATTTGGCAAACAGAAGGAAGTTATGAGACCCATGTTCTTAAGTCAGCATTTAGAAATTTAAAACTTGGAATGAAAAATTTAGGGATAAAAAAATGGCCTCAAGCAAATCCTTAGTTTCAGGTGAAATCACTAGTGATTGTGACTCATATTTATATACTTAGGGACACATATAATCTTTTTGCCCTCAACCCCGTTTCATATTATGTATCATCAATGAATACATATCAGATATTTGTTTCTTCCACTCTCCTTAAGGTTTTAAAATATAGCTGGATTTAATAATTGACATTTTACCATTTTTAATATTCAATCTACCAAATTAGCTTTTGTTATTTTTTTGCCAGTGTCATTTTTGTTTTCACTTTGGCATTTCAACAATTGCCTTGAGAGATTGAGTACTTCCTGTATGAGGCCCGTGTGGGAAAAACAATAATGAATTATCTGCACGCATCTATGCCAGTGTGTATTCGATGTCATCTATCGCCGGCCTTTGGTTTTTTGGCTGTTACCGGACTCTAGGAAAGGAGAGACATTTCTGTTATGCAAGAAGCATCCGAAGGGCGAGTTAAATATAGAACAGGCTTGAGGTTGTTGTTACTGCAATTATTGCATAACTTTTATTAATTGCCCTAAAAGTGTTCGTCGACGCACACGGCATCAGTCTCCAGTTGAGTGGGACGTCAAGCAGAGCTCTGCAGTCCTCAGATTTCATTGCTCTGAGGACTTCTCTCTGGCCTCAAAGGGAGAGATCATTGAAGAAAAAAGAGACAAGCAATGTCTGTCTGGTGTTATGCAACAAGCCAGTCTGGCCTGGGCTGGCCCACCTCCACCAAGCAGTCACATTCTCATGGCTGGGGGTAACGAGCTGAGCTCCTACTTGGGGCAAGGCTGTTGAAAACGGTGATCCCTTATGTGATCTTATTCTGGGGACCCTCTGGGGCACATATGTATAAATCCTACTTGATTGACACTGTACTTCGCTCCCCTCATCATGGACTAAATGTGATTTGTACTGCAGTTGAAATGTCCCAGTGTCTTCAGACAAAAATCTGACCAGCCTCTTTCAAGCATTAGTTGCCTTGCTTTGAAGGATGGTAATGGGTTCTTTTGCGTGTGTGTCAATGTGTATATGGTTGGTCTGTCTGTAAATCGTGTTATTGTTTTAGTTCAAGAAGAGGAACAGTGGCTCTTTTTATCCAGAAAATCTTCTCTAAGAAAGAGATCTTTAAAACATCTGGTAGATGAAGCACATTGCCTTCATTCAGATGCTATATACAGTAATATTACAGGTCAGTATAATGAAAGAAATGTTCCCTTAGTGTGAAAAAAAAAAAAAAAGATCCAGACTGACTTCTGTTATGATCTCCTTATTAAAAATGAAAAGAAATACATTTTCTGTCACGTGCTTTTTTTTCCTGGTTGTTGTATAGTAACAGACATGTATTTGCATGGCTCTTCTAGGAATATCGATTAATGTCCACCAGCAAGTTGTGTATTTCTCTGAAGGAACTCTCATATGGGTGAAAGAGGCTGCCAACATGTCTGATGTGTCTGACCTGAGAATTTTTTACAGAGGCTCAGGATTAATTTCTTCCATCTCCGTAGACTGGCTTTATCAGAGGATGTATTTCATCATGGATGAACGGGTTAGTCTGAGAATTTAAAGTGAACAGCTAGATATTGACACTCACATGCATTTCTCGGTATATTTACAAGTAAACATAATTCATTCAATAAATACTCACTGAATATTTGCTATGTTCTAGACGCTGGATTAGCAATGAATCACAGATCTGGTCTATAGGCGGGTCTAGAATTTACCTAGGACTAATCCTGACCTACCTTTAAGTCATCTTTATTTGTGATTTTTTAGAGCCACGGGTTTATTACATTTGTGATAACTCACTTTCCATAAGAGTGGTGGTCTCTGTGCTATCAGTAGGTGAGACTACCAATCATGATTAAAATCAACTGCAGGCGTTTAAATTAGACAATAGCCAGGGATAACTTTAGTAGGTTTCTGAAAATACAGTATAACTGAAATCTTTAAGGAGACACACTTGATGTGTTTCAAGTTTCCTTATTTCAAAGGGACAAGCTTATTACAATCACCATTGCTGGAAGCCCATAAACTTGGATATAGCTTAAATATTAAAAAATAGTTGAGGAGTGCCTGACTGGTTCAGTCAGTCGAGCATGTGACTCTTGATCTTGGGGATGTAAGTTCAAGCTCCACGTTGGCTGTACAGATTACTTAAAAATCTCTGGGGCGCCTGGGTGGCTCAGTTGGTTGAGTGTCCAACTCTTGATTTCAGCTCAGGTCATGGTCCCAGGGTCATGGGATTGAGCCCTGTGTTGGACTCTGAGCTAAGTGTAGAGCCTGCTTAGGATTCTCTCTCTCTCTCTCTCTCTCTCTCTCTCTCTCTCTCTCTCTCCCCCCCTCCCCCTGCCTGTCTCCCCTGCTTGTGTTCTCTCTCTCTTTCAAATAAAAAAAAATCTTAAAAAAAGTAGTTGAGTGCTTCCACAAGCCAGACAAATAGGTTTTTGTATTTTATTGATGTAAACAGGATACACACTCATTAGGATATAGGATACAAAACTGACTTTTAAGTTTTTTTTTCTTTTTTATACTTTGAAAAGTGATCAGTGACTAGCAAATTCTAAGCACAGAACAGACGCTTGGGAATACTTATTGTTAGAGAGGGTGTGGGGGTAGGGGACACAGTGAAAAAATAAAAAAAGAAATACTTGTTGCCAAACTGAACATAGACAGACACTGATCTATACTGATGCATGCTTGATTCTCTAGGTATACACCTGTGATTTAGAGAACTGCTCAAACACTGAGGAAATTACTCCTCCGTCAATTACCACACCTCAAAAAATTGTGGCTGATTCATACAATGGGTAAGTGTTAACCTTATGATGATGGATTCTCTTCCTTGGCAAGAATCTTTGGGAAACTTGCTTGATAATGAAACATCATAGAATTAGAGGAACCAATCTATAGATCTTATTTCAAATAAAATAAAATATAATTTTAGGCAAAGTTTTCCTTTTATAGAGCCACGAGGAAATTTCTTGCAAACTTGAACTACAACTTCTCAAGTTGAGTAGATTTTCCTCTCCTTCACGGTAAAATATGAGTATATGGGAAAGACCTCTTGTGGGGGACTCAGGGATAGATTCCAGTCCTGTATTTGTCATTTTATGGCATGACTCCGGGTCCCTTTGCCCCCTCAACACTCCCCGCGCGAAGTCCTTTCTGACTGCTTCCTTTCATCGTACTGTTTCTTTTGCTGAGCAATTCAACACCAATTCATTTCTCTGGTCTGGTTCTCACACCTATCAGAAGCTGGCTTTGCAAGGTAGCTGCTATCACCCACCTTTGGACACAGGTATTGATGGTTAATAACAAGGAAAAATTTCCCGCTATAAATATCTATTTTTCCCCCCACAAATGAAATAGACACATTTTAGCTCAGCTGTCCTGCTTAAATTGCAGTATGACTTGTAGCAAGTAACTTTTCGTTTATCAATTCATATGTGGAAGATAACAATGCTGGCCCGGTTGGGTTATTTTGAGTATGACATGAGGTATTCCCTGTGAATATATGTTGTGATCTCCAAATGCACATAAATGTGAAGGATGCAAACACAGAAAATTATTTTGTGAATATTATTTCTTAAATGTGACCGGATAATAACAGGCTAATAACAATAAGCAAAGGCAATGTTTGTAAGATTACTTTTTTTTTCTTTCCTGTATGAGTAAAATTGTTTTCGTTTTGAATGAAAACAAAGTATATAGCCCAAGGCGCTTTTTATTTTTCATGAATTGACATTAAAAACAAAGGTTGCTCGTTGTTGATCTGAAATCAAGTTTTCTATTCATATTTGTTCGTACTTTACTAGTTACTTATTTTATCTTAGGATTGAATGAATCACTAAATTCAAGAATGTGTTTGAAAAACACTGTGATGTAGGATAAGTCTTTTGGATTCCCTGAATATTATTTTTCTCATTTGTAAAAGTCTAAGATCCTATGAAATGGAACTTTGTTGCTGACAATTACACAGAAAGCCTCATTTTATAAATAAACTTCACCTACTAAAATAATAATAAATATATTTATAATATTATGTGTAATAATATTATATTATTATATTTATAATATTACGTATAATAAATGTAATAAGGATAATAAAATTCACCCATTACATCAATCACTCAAAATTCATCTTAGTGAGGTTTTTGGTGGCTTTTTTCCATTAGGATAAAACTGTTTTGTGCTTAGATTTTGAAATGTGACTAGAAATATTAACGATAATTGATATTAATTGGGCACTTAGTATGTGCTTCTAAGTGTATTACTTCCAAAAATTCATTTAGTTCTTGTTCATCCCTATGAAGTAGGTACTTTTGCTATGTCAGTTTACAGATAGGAAAGTAAGGCACAGGTTAGTAATGACCCAAGATCGCAAGGCTCTTTTGCAATGGGACCAGTACTTGGCTCCCAATGTCTGTCTTCTAATCATCTCCCTATACAATAATAGGGTTTCTGTAAAAATCAGCATATAACTTTCAGCAACACTTTGTTTGTAGTGTTCCTAAGGAACTCCAAATGTGTGAAATCATTTATTCTCCTGGCATTAAAAATGGTTTCCTTTGGACTCCTGGGTGGCTCAGTCTGTTAAGTGTCCAACTTTGGCACAGGTCATGATCTCACAGTTCAGTAGTTCAAGCCCTGGATCGGGCTCTCTGCTGTCAGCGCAGAGCCCGCTTCATATCCTCTGTCCCCCTCTCCCCTCCCCCACTCTCCCTCTTAAAAATAAACATTAAAAAAAAGCATTAAAGAATGGTTTCTGTTGTTATTTTGCACCAGTGAATTATTCACTCATTGAGGCTTCTAAACTTCTTCCCTTCTTCCCCCCCCTGCTTCTCTTTCTCACCTCTGCCTTCTTCCCCCCTCCCCCCCACACACCCCAGCTCTGTTAACTTTCACTCTCTTTTCTTTCCCCTCCAAAGTGGCAAAGAGTATTAAAGACCCACACTCCTCTTTACTTCAGTACAAGGATTGTAATCTTCATGCCAAATCTTCCTCTTATCTACCCTGAAATCCCTTTATATTCCCTTAATAGCTTTGAATTTGGGAAACAAAAGCAGGCAGTTAAGAGCCAAGTTGTTTCTGCTTTTTGCCTGCTACAACCCTTTCTTTTTAAAAAAAAAAAATTTTTTTTTTTTTTTAGCGTTTATTTATTTTTGAGACAGAGACAAAGCATGAACGGGGGAGGGTCAGAGAGAGGGAGACACAGAATCTGAAACAGGGTCCAGGCTCTGAGCTGTCAGCACAGAGCCCAACGCGGGGCTCAAACTCACAGACCGCGAGATCATGACCTGGGCCGAAGTCAGCCGCTTAACCGACTGAGCCACCCAGGCGCCCCGCTACAACCCTTTTTTAAGACAAGAAACATAGGTTAACATCTCAGCGTGGAGTTTATATCTCAGATATTATTCTAGCACAGGAGTGGAGCATATTGATAAAGATTTGGGACAGCCATCAAGGAGAACAAGAACGGGACTGAATAGGACAAAGAAAATGATTAGACAGTTGTGATGAAATGTTGGAATCCTGTCAATCCACAGGGTTGTGATAAGAAAGATTTACTAAGCAGAAGTATACTTTTGTTAGCATCTGTCTCCATGATCACACATTCAAAATTAGCTTCATCCAAATTAATAGTTTTATGTTTTAGTTCAAATTCTATTTACAGATTTGGTTTATCAGTGAAATATTTTGGTGGTGTTTTTATTATTAAAAACTCACCTTCACTGTTGCCATGAGATTTCCATTGGCTTCTCCTAACTGCTGGGTGGTCCATCCCAGCTGTTTTGCTGTCTTGTGGGGTTTTAATCTTTATGATTTGCAAAATGGTAGCTCTATTGCCCCACTCAACTGTAAATATTAAAAAAAAACTTAGTCTACTCCAAAATGCAAAGTAGTTTTACTATTATATTTATGTACTATAAGATATTTATAGCAAAATAATAACTGGCTTTAAAATAGGTTAAACATTTTTGCTTTATTTTATCATTCACAATGCATGGGAAAATTTATTGAAAGAATTAGATTTAAGAATATGTGCATTATGGAGAAAAGTGTTTTACAATAAATAACACATGTAGGCATGTAATTTTTATATAATATGCTTTCCTTTAAAAGTAAGCTTCATTAGGGGGCGTCTGGGTGGCTCAGTCAGGTGAGCGGCTGACTCGGGCTCAGGTTGTGATCTCGTGGTTTGCAAGTTCGAGCCCCACATGGGGGTTGCTGCTGTTAGTGCAAAGCCTGCTTCCTCTGTCCCCCTCTGTCTGCCCCTCCCCTGCTTGCACTCTCTCAAAATATAATTAAACATAAAAAAAAGTAGGCTTCATTAGAAAATCTTAAAGACCCTTTCTGCTCTTAAATTTTCTGATTCCTTAGAAAGTCACATATATGGTTAGAGACAAAGCATTGTTAAGTGAGACTGAAATTTTGCAATGTTTCAGCCTCTAACTTAAATGAATAGTGCGTATCTTTAGTAAATACCTTTACTCTTTTGCACCTTGGGACACCCTGGACTCAGTGACTGGTAAGATCAGAGGTTCTGACTGCACAACAGGACAAAGTGTTACCCTCACCCTTGCATTGGATCACACCCGGCTTCTTTTGCTCCTATGTCAGGTACGCGTTTTATCTCCTGAAAGACGGCATTTATAGAGTAGATCTCCCTGTGCCATCTGGTTGGGACTCAGAAGCCCTGCGTATTGTGGAGAGTTGCACGTTAAAGGACTTTGCAGTGAAGCCACAGTCCAAACGAATCATTTATTTCAATGACACCGCTCGTGTCTTCATGTCAACGTTTCTGGACGGCTCTGCTTTCCATCCTGTCCTAGCTCATGTCTCCTTTGCCGATGTGAAGAGCTTTGCTTGTGAAAACAATGACTTCCTTGTCACAGATGGCAAGGCTGTTTTCCAACAAGACTCTTTGTCTTTCAATGAGTTCATCGTGGGATGCGACCTGAGTCACATAGAAGAGTTTGGGTTTGGGAACTTGGTCATCTTTGGCTCCTACGCCCAGCCACACCCCATGCCGGGCCGCCCCCAGCAGCTCTCCGTGCTCTTTGGCTCCCACCAGGCCCTGGTTCAGTGGAAACCCCCTGCCCTCGCCATAGGAGCCAGTGAGTGCCCCCTCCCCAGTGTGGTTTCTGGCCTTGATGGAAGGAGAGTTTGAACTGCTTGACATGCGACTCAATTTTGAGAACCCGTAGGTGATTATTCAGTCATCAACCAGAAATGCTTTTTAACTCCAGAAAAAGTGCTTATACATTTGTTCTGCATTTATTATTAGGAGGATCTCTGTATTCACCATGTATATCCCAACAGAATAGTTTGCACATTCATTGAATGTCACCCAGGGGCCAGGCACTGACATTGTGGTCTGAGTGAATGTATTAGCCAGAGGGATAGAGAAGGTGGGTTGAGATTTGGACCCATCTAGACCTGACATGAATTGGAGCAATTTCTTAAAGCTCTTTGAACTTGAACTTTCATCTCTGGAGAGGCAGTGTGTATGGAGGGTCAGCAGGTGGGCTCTGGGGCCAGCCTACATGGTTTCAAAGGCAGGCCTTGTCATTTATTAGTAGAATGATCTTGGGCATGCTACTTAACCAGCCCATGCGTTGTTTTCCACTACTGGAAAACTAGAATGTTACTTACATATTTCTGTGGGATTGTCATGCAGATTAAATTAAGGTGCTTAAGGAGGGCACCTTTTGGGATGAGCACTGGGTGTTGTATGGAAACCAATTTGACAATAAACTTCATATATTGAAAAAAAAATTAAGGTGCTTACGTAGAACACTTAGTATCTAGCACAGAGGTGGGCAAACTTCTTCTGTAAAGGAAGGACTAGATAGTACATATGTTCAGCTCTGTGGGCCATATGGTCTCTGTCATAGCTACTCAAGTCTGCCGTTACAGTGTGTAAACAGCCATAGATGATATGTAAATGAGGAACTGTGGCTGTGTTCCAGTACAACTTTATTTACAAAAACAGGCAGAGGGCCAGATCTGGCCTGTGGGCTGTAGTTTGCCAACTCCTGATTCTAGACTATTTAGCAAACATGGGCTATTTTTTACCTTACGACAAAGCTAACTACGCCTGTTTGCTGTATATTTCAACTGCCGTATAGGAAGTTTTTGTTG
Organism: Panthera uncia; assembly: GCF_023721935.1. Taxonomy (NCBI): domain Eukaryota; kingdom Metazoa; phylum Chordata; class Mammalia; order Carnivora; family Felidae; genus Panthera; species Panthera uncia. The sequence continues at coordinate 74,986,252 of NW_026057580.1, read as the reverse complement.
TTGTTGTTTGTTTGTTTGTTCTTGTATAGTTTGGATTTCTGGAGGAAGGTGCTATGCAAACACTGAGAGTTGTAGTAGAGATTCATCATTAAACATTTTTTCTTGAGGAGCCTGGTTACACTTAGCGGTATTATAGAACACCCTCCTGACAATTTTACGTAGCCACACATCTAGCTTCGACTGAGCTTGACTCTGATTGGTTAGAAATGATGTCTCCTTCGACAGAGCAAAAGCTATGGTGTGGCTGGAATGGACAGTATCCTAGTCATATCATGAGACTAACCCTGATGACTGGCGGGGTAACAGGTTTTACTGCCCAATTACCCTTCCACTCAAGATGAAGGTGTAGATGAATTTACTGGCAATTTTTTGTTTGCCCTTGTCTATGTCATCCTGGTCAGTAATGTGGTTTAACTTTTCATTAGGCCCCTCCGCCTGGCAGAACTGGACTTATGAGGTGAAAGTATCAACCGAGAACTTTCCTGAAATCACTCGGATTTTCTCTAACATAAGTGGGACCGTGCTTAACGTGCCTGAGCTGCAGAGTGCTGCAAGATACAAGGTTTCTGTGAGAGCCGGTTCTCCCAAGGGGCCAGGCCCTTGGTCGGAGCCCTTGGTGGGCACCACTCTGGTGCCAGGTGAGGAAACGGTCTTTTTATTTTTTAAAGTTTATTTATTTTGAGAGAGAGAGAGAGAGAGAGGGAGAAAACGAGTGGGGGAGAGGCAGAGAGAGGAGAGAGAGCCCTCCAAGCAGGCTTCATGCTGTCAGCAGAAAGCCTGACGTGGGGCTTGATCTCATGAACTGTGAGATCATGACCTGAGCCGAGATCAAGAGTCGAATGCTGAACTGACTGAGCCACCCAGGTACACTGAAAATGTCCTTGATTTAGGGAGTAATTCTGACAAAATAGGCTTATTCTCTGTGTCCTTAAGAGTTCCTCTCCTCCAGGGTGGTAAAGAAATTAGAATGAGGGTGCATTTGTCACTTGAGTATGTGTTCATTATCTGGATTAGGAAAGCAAATAAGGCATTGTGTGATATTGAATTTACGTTTCTAAATTGTTATTTTAAACTTTTCAAGATATTTTTAAGGAAACAATATCATTTCTTCTTCCTTATGGCTTTCTTCTTTCTCATGGTTTGTTAAGTGATAATAGCCCTGGAACTCAGAAGGTCATAGTGAGAGAAGTTGAGGGGCTCTGAATTATGCTGAATTCCATCCTCTTGGCTGAAAAGGAAACGGAAAGATAACTATTACGTTTGCATTGCTATTGTTACCACGGTGGCTTTTGGGTGCTCTGCATGGGATCACGGCAACCAATATCCAATGGCGCAGGAGGATTGTGCCACGACGATGACATTGCTCTAGAGGCAATGTCACCACACACTTCTCTTCACATTCAGCTTCAATTATTTATCCAAAAATCACAAAACGTGTTTAATATGATAGGTAATTCTATTAGGCACATGTAGCCATCCATGTCCTTCCACAGTGTTTTTCAAATGTTGATATTCTTATACTTTATAAAGGAAATCTTGGGGTATAAGATGTGTCCCTTAAAACGTGTGCCTTCTGCAGTATTTCTTTTCTTTTTTTTTCCCAAACAGCTTCAGAACCACCATTTATCATGGCTGTGAAAGAAGATGGGCTTTGGAGTAAGCCATTAAATAGCTTTGGCCCAGGAGAGTTCCTGTCCTCTGATATAGGAAATGTGTCAGGTAAACACCAAATCCCCTGTTCACTTGGACGTCAGGATTCTACTTACAAGGCTTCCTACGCTCTTCAATACATTGAAAGAATTGAGTGTTCGGGTAGTAGGACAATAATGAAAGGAAAAAACATTCAGTGAACTACACTGCCAGTGTAGAAATATCAGTTCTCAGGTATAGGTGCTATTTATTATTTCACAAAAGGTGAGGCTATTTATTGATGTATTTGAATGTATTTGAATCTGTCAACGTTGTCTCATGGTAACAGCCTATCTGGTTCCACTTAAAAACAGCTATACTTAAGTAATTTGTTATGTTTGCTGTAAGACTGAAGCACGGAATGGTTGCATGAAGTTCTAAATACAATGTAAGAAACAATTTCTTGACACAGAGGAATATTAAGTAAGAAGTGGGTCATTTTGCCTAGAACACATTAGAACGAAGGAGAAGTCTTTGTTGTAGGATGATGCAACATTGAACTTGCCTGCAGATGACACCTTCTATAACTATATTACTTATTTGATCTATTTGCTGGGCCACTAAACGTACAGCAGCATTTCTGACCAACGTAGGAGCTGGACTTAGGAGGTAGCATGGTAATGGTACGAAGAATGATGCTTTGGAGTTGTCTTCACTCTGGGCTCCCCATTTTTATCTGTGAGGCCTTGGGAAGAATAGATAATCTCACTGAGTCTTGGGTTCCCCGTGTCAAAAATGGGGATAATTCCTACTTCATACCTTTGTTTTCAGATTTAAGTGAGATACGTAAAGTGCCTGGGACAATGTTTGGCAAAGAGAGGTGCTTGGTGAATATCAATTCCTCTTCCTAGTCCCCCCGGGGTTGAGCTTTTGAGATAACATTATAGAAGTATTCTTGATAGATCCCTGAAGTTCTAATGGATATCATATTAGTATGTGCTTTCAAATTATGTGGAGGTGCAGGAGTGATTTGCTGACTCACCATGTTTATGCTGGCATACCTGAAAAATAACTGCTACTAATTCATTTTGTTTTGAGACATGGACTGGTATAACAACAGCCTCTACTACAGCGACACGAAAGGTGATGTTCATGTGTGGCTGCTGAATGGGACGGATATCTCAGAGAATTATCGCATACCCAACATTGCAGGAGCAGGGGCTTTAGCTTTTGATTGGCTGGGTCAATTTCTCTACTGGGCTGGAAGGACGTATGTGGTAAGTTAAAGCTCAGCATTCTGGATGCTCTAGAACAATACCCAACCACTTCAGTGGCTGGGAGTTTTCATGTCGTTTTTCATACTTGTGTGCCACCTATGCTATTATTTATTTAATATTTGTCTCTAAACATACTCACTTTTTAGCTAAAAGGGATTTATGGGTAAAGAAAACTTTATATCGCTGTTTGTTGTACTAGTTATATATTTTCAATAATAGCTTTTTTAAAAAACTTTTTAATGTTTATTTTTGAGAGAGAGAGAGAGACAGAGTGTGAGTGGGGGAGACGAAGAGAGAGAGGGAGACACAGAATTCAAAGCGGGCTCCAGACTCTGAGCTGTCAGCACCGAGCCCGATGCAGGGCTTGAGCCCACGGACCGTGAGATCATGACCTGAGCCAAAGTGGGGTGCTTACCCGACTGAGCCACCCAGGTGCTCCATAATATCTTAAATATATTAAAATGTTCACATGTGGGTCAGTGCCCTGGAGGAAGATGGCATACTCCAAAGACCCAGTGAAGGAAACCCAATGGAGGGACTATTTTCAAAGGTGTGGAGAGGGCTAAGGAAAATGAGCAAAGGATGGTGAAACATGCCCTGGGCTAGTAAGTGTGGGAAGTTAGAACCACCTTTAGGTACATGGGGGCATGGGGACGAAGGGGGAAGAACACGGTAAGGGCTGTAGCTATGGGAGTTGCTGACGTGAAACCCAGCCACTGTCAAAAGGTATGTTCTGGAAAGGAGTGGCCTGGGGGAGTAAGCACCTGAACCCTCTTTCTTTCTTCCCTCTGATCTGCCCTTACTTCCACTGGCTGCATGCCATTGCAAGCCAGAGAGTGAGAGTCCAGTTGGTGCAGTCTATGGACACCAGCCTCCGCAGTTATAGAGTGGGGTGGGGAGGATGGAGGGTGTAGCTGGATGCAACCTGAAGACGTCGTGTACGTCTGTGTTGTGGTACATTTTGAAGAGAGGGATGGTTAGCGATGAGCATACTGGTCTGAAAGATCAAGAAATACAGTCCCGGAATCATTTTCTAATCAGGAGGGTGCTTGTTGTCCACTTATTTATTCATTCAACAATCATTTATCTGTTACCAATGTGTTGGGAGCCATGACGATAGGCATAGTAGGGAATATAAAGTTAAAAGTAGATATGTATCTGTTTTAAAAAATCAGCTTTAGGAGGCATAACTCACATACAATAAAATTAATTTATTGTATAAAATGTACTGGGTTTTAGTATGTCCAGTGTTGTGCAACCAACCCTTGTTGTCCTCGCTCTTTTGATGAGATAAAATACATATATAAATAATAGAAGAAGGGGTGGCTCAGTCAGTTAAGCAGCTGACTCTTGGTTTTGGCTAGGTCCTGATCTCATGGTTCGTGGATTTGAACCCTGCTTTGGGCTCTGCACTGACAGCAGGGAGCCTGCTTAGGATTCTCTCTCTCCCTCTTTCTACACCCTCCCCTCAAAAAAATAATAGAAGAAGCATACAAAGCAATGTATTTAGAGGCAAAGCAATGTGGTGTAGTCTGAATTCATAAGTGCCAGTGATATGCAGGTGGAATGGAGTTGAGTGGGGTAAATCCGAGAATACACCCTAAAATTGATTAGTTTAAAAATAGTTAAAAAAAAAAGTTTTGAAGGAGGAAGTGTAAGAGTGAATATAAAAACTGGTTTCAAGTATTTTCTCTGTCTCTTATAAAACTGTTTAACTCTAGGAAAAATTACTTAAATTCCTTGAACCTAGTTAACTTGTGATAGAAATCCTTTAGAGGCATAATGTTAGGGTTACAAAAGCTAATATTTCTTTTTTTTATTTTTTTTAACTTTTTTTTTTTTTTTTTGAGACAGAGAGAGACAGAGCATGAACGGGGGAGGGTCAGAGAGAGGGAGACACAGAATCTGAAACAGGCTCCAGGCTCTGAGCTGTCAGCACAGAGCCCGACGCAGGGCTCGAACTCACGGACCGTGAGATCATGACCTGAGCCGAAGTCGGCCACTTAACCGACTGAGCCACCCAGGCGCCCCCAAAAGCTAATATTTCAAGATAAAAATGTTCTGTGCCTGACACCCAATAAGTACTCAGTAATGGCAGTAATTAATATCAGGGAAATATACTGAAAGGAGCAAGGAGAGATGTCATCATTTATCAGGATGTATACATCTTCTCCAGGAGTCTAATCAAATACACTTTTTTTTTAAAAATATCTCTCTCTTTTTAAAAATTTTAATCCAAGTTGGCTAACATATAGTGTAATAATGGTTTCAGGAGTAGAATTTAGTGATTCATCACTTACATACAACACTCAGTGCTCATCCCAACAAGTGCCCTCCTTAGTGCCTATCGTCCATTTAACTTATCCCCCCCACCGACCTCTCCTCCAGCAACCCTTAGTTTGTTCTCTGTCTTTAAGAGTGTCGTGTGGGCTGCCTCCTTCTCTGCTTTGATCTTATTTTTTTCTTTCCTTTTCTTTATGTTCATCTGTTTTGCTTCTTAAATTCCACATATGAATGAAATCATATGACATTTGTCTCTCTCTGACTTATTTCGCTTAGCATAACACACTCTAGTTCCATCCACGTTGTTGCAAATGGCAAGATTTTATTCTTTTTGATTGCTGAGTAACAATCCATCGTATGTATATACCACATCTTCTTTATCCATTCATCAGTCGATGGACTTTTAGGCTCTTTCCATATAATTTGGCTATTGTTGATAGCACTGCGATAAATATTGGGGTGCATGTGCCCCTTCAAATTGGCATCTTTGTATCCTTTGTATAAATACCTAGTAATGCAATTGCTATCCAATACATTCTTATCTAGCAGTGTTTGAATTGTGGGGTTGTATGATTAGGAAAAATAAGTATTTTAATTCAAAGTAAATTTGCCTCCTTTTTTTCCCTAGAGTCCTGAAAAGAGAGAAGCTCAACGAGGGCAGCTTCCATGACTGTTTTGCTCCCAAGGCTTTGCACACTACCCAGTACACAGTGCTAATAAACATTCGAAGTGGGAAGAACGTAACAATTTACTGACAATTGCAACACGCTATTAAAAATTTTTTTTTTCAGCATTTATTTATTTTTGAGACACAGAGAGAGCATGAACAGGGGAGGGTCAGAGAAAGAGGGAGACACAGAATCTGAAACAGGCTCCAGGCTCTGAGCAGTCAGCACAGAGCCCGACGCGGGGCTCACACTCGCAGACCGCGAGATCATGACCTGAGCTGAAGTCAGACGCTTAACCGACTGAGCCACCCAGGCGACCCTGCAACACACTATTAAGAAATGACAATGTCATTTGAAAATTATTAATCAACCCTACTATTATGTTTTATAGATACAAAGGCAGTCTCTGTTGACAGGGCACACGGACATTGTGACCCATGTGAAGTTGCTGGTGAACGACATGGCGGTGGATTCGGTCGGAGGATATCTCTATTGGACCACACTACACTCAGTTGAAAGCACCAGGCTAAACGGAGAAAGTTCCCTTGTAATACAGGCACAGCCTTGGTTTTCTGGGAAAAAGGTGACAACTTAAAAATAAGACCTGATCATATAGTCATACTAAATAGTGCTATCGAATAGTTAACGATAACGCTGTTTCTGCTTGTTGGGAATAGTTAAGGTAGAATCTGAAAGGAAATACTGTTACAGTAAGATCTTGGTGTAACCAAATTTTTTTAAGTCTTATTTGATTGTCATAATAATTAAACAAATTAAGATACAATATGGAGATGTTTACACTTTGCTGTATCTTGAAAGAACCCGCACTCAAAAGCACTTTAATTTCTGACTGTTTTTATAATCTTCAGGAATTGTATTGGCTATTTTAGAGCTTCTTATTGAGTAATGAGTAGATGTTTTATTATCTTTGATCAATTTTGGGTACTGACTGCTCTAGAAACTGTGACTCCTAGACAAATTATTTCACTTCTCTTTGCTTCCTTGTCTGAAAAATGGGAATGTTAGCAATTGTCCTACCTCTTAGGGCTGTTGCAAAGATTAAATGAGATAATTAATGTCAGATGCTGAGAACAGTGCGAGGGCACATGGTAACTACTCAGTGGTTAAGCTCTTATTATTGCAACTAAATCTGAAAAGCACACCTGATATAGGAACATTTCTAAAACAGATGTTACTTCCTCAGCTTCTAGAAGCAAAACTTATTTTTCTTGATCTTCAACTTCTACAAGCAATACCTATCTTCTTGATACCCTGTAGCTATCATCTGAAATTTCTGAATTTTGTCTTTCCTGTTCATAAATTTCTGAATTTTGTGTTTCCTGTAGGAAAATTAGCAATCACAGAAAAGCATGAAAAAGAAAGAAAGCACTTGTACTATTTCTACCTAGGGTATTCCTTAATTTTTTTATTGTTTTAATCATTTTTTTCTTCTGCCAGTAGAGATAAATCACCCATAATATAAATAAACCAGATCATTTATAAACAAATTATTGAGTCACATGATCCCCAATTCTAGGATTTTTAAAAATTTATTATTTATTTATTTATTTATTTTTTAAATTGAGATATAATTGACATAGAACATTACATTAGTTTCAGTTGTATATACAGATTATAGCACAGATATTTAAAAGAAATGCAATTTTTTTTCCACAGGCTTTTTTTTTTAAAGTTTTACTTATTTACTTTGAAAGAAAAAAAAAAAGAGAGTGAGCAGGTTAGGGGCAGCAAGAAAGAGAGAGAGAGAGAGAGAGAGAGAGAGAGAGAGAGAGAATCTCAAGCAGGATCTGCACTGTCAGCGTAAAGCCCCGTATGGGGTTTGAACTGACAAACCATGAGATCATGACCTGAGCTGAAATCAAGAGTCAGACACTTAACCAACTGAGCCACCCACACTCCCCTAAAAGAAATACAAATTTACGCAGAGATTAATCATTTCTGTCAAATAATGAAAACATCCCTTAATTTTATTTTGGAAACTTTGAGTCTGAATATAGGAAAAGTATATCTTTTTATGTCTCTATAAGTGCTGGGGGAAAGCACTTTTATTTTTGTAAAAGCATATTAAAGATAAAAAAAATATTATCTCAAGAGTAACATTCTGTCTGTTCCTGGGACTTTGTCAGTAATGTCCCCCAGTGCTCTGATCTTGTTGTTTGAGTAATGTTCACTCTGGAAAATTCTACAGTGGCCATAGGGACTTTTTTGTAAATGAGTGGAAAACTAGATTTCTCAGCATGTTTGGGGAAACACATCCTTCTTTAAATTCCCACTCCAAATCCTTCACAGGCTGGGGAGTGCGGCTTGTACAAATCTATAGTTTGGTTCCATGGTTTGATGTCTTACCCATCTGCCTCCATTAATGCTAGTGGGTGTTTTGAAGGTAACATATTTTGCACCGAGCAAAACTCTTCATTTCACTGTCATTCGTTCCTTCATATGTTACTCATAAATTTATCATGGAGCCATGAGATACTGTGCAATCAATAGGTATAATAAAATAAACAGCCAATTATTTATAGAAAGGCTTGATATTTGTGTGATTAAAAGGGAGAATGCAGTGAGACATTCATCTAAAGTGAAAAGATAGCCGCTGCCACATCTGATGGATCGGGCGGGCTCATATATATATATGTAGTGCACGTTACCACAGGATTAAACCTCAAGTTTATAGTTATGCCTTGTTGGCATTTCCAAGGCATGGCTGTTATTAGACAGCAGTGGTTACCAAAGATTTATGGAATGTCCTCTGGCTCTGTTTAAATATGGGCTCAAATGACTGATGCAAAGGAATTGGGTAATGACCCAACACCTGAATGTTATCTATGACTCGAATAGTTTGCTGTATTCTAGAACAGGGAGTTGTAGAATATTCTTTTTTTAAGAGATAAAACAGACTTTTTGATTTAGAAAACTTGAGTGCATCTCATTATGAATAATGAAACAAGATTAACCATATTTCACTTTAACTGACACAATAATCAATAAATTTCTTTTAGCCTGAGGCAAGGACATGATTCAACTCCCAAAAGGCTGGGGATTGCTAGATAGTTTTTTGTTTGTTTTTTGTTTTTTATTTTGTAGGTAAGGAGTAGACTGAGTTTCCTTGAAGACAGAGGTTGTGATTTATATGACAGCTGGAGGTTTTTGCAATGATGTGCCTTTTTTTTGTTCTTGGATACCTTGTTGTATTCTTTTTACATTTCTCACTGGCTCATCATTTTTGTTTTTATGCTGCAGAATTTTGTTAGAGATGTAGCTATCAACTTTAATCCTTGATCTCTCTTAGCCTCTAGGTCTGCTATAGAAAGACTTCACCACTCTGAGGTCATATACCTGGCCATCTCAGCTTATTTGAAAAATTCCTACAAAGCCAAAGAAAGCAAAAGTGTTCCCTTGAATTGTAACTTCTGTCTCATGCAAACTATTTCACAGGAGAAGCAGTCTTTCCTCAGGCCTTTCCTGGATGACAGGACATAAAATTAAGGCATGGACTGTAACAAAAAGACAAAGAAAGATTAGTAAGGAGTGGTTTTCAGATGTCATCTGGACATCTGTAGGACCTGGAGTGTGGTTGAAAATTTGTAATAACTTTGCAGGTGCTGCTGATGCTGCTGGTCCAAAAATCATACTTTGAGAACCACCAGAGCTAAGTCTGTGGAAGTCCCTGCCTTCTGAGGATTTTTAGGAAACTTGTGTTTATATCCAAGTTACATAGGAATAGGCATCTCACATAATTTTTTTATTCAGCAAAAGGTAAAAATTATCGAGTTTATTATTCCAAAGAGGACATTAAAGAGAAATCTATAGTTTAAGTGTGACTTATTCACAAAAGTCTCCTCCAAACATGTATTTGATTCATTTTCTTATTTTCTATTTAGGTAGTTGCTCTAACTTTAGACCTTAGTGATGGACTCCTGTATTGGTTGGTTCAAGACAGTCAATGCATTCACCTGTACACAGCTGTTCTTCGAGGGCAGAGGTAAGTAATATCTCTTGAAAACAATCTGTTGAGGATGAGAATGACTTACCCCTCAGTTATGTGGCAGTGCATGAGCATATTGTGCTTGTGGGGAAAGATAGATTTGCAAACAACTAATGACAGTAGAATATGGTGAATACTGTGATGGGGTAGAAAGAGAGTACAGTGGAGACACTGAGAAGAATGCTTCTCAAGAGCCCAAGAAATGGATACATGTGTTTTTCTTCTTCTTAACATGCTGGAGTTAAGCAGGAATCATCCTGCACAGCACACATGAAGACTGGAGTCGAAAGAAGCACATGAATTATTCTCTCAATCTGTGTCCTCAAACTAAGCCCCTGGTTCTCTTGTTGGCATTTCCACATCTTCCATAATAATACTGTAAAGTATTTTTTTTCTAGTATTTTTCCTACACTTTCTTTTATTATTATTTTTTTAACATTTTTGCTTATTAAAATTAGGTGTAATGTACATAATATGAAATGTTCAGATCTTCAGTATTCCACGATATCAGTTTTGACAAGTACATTTTAAGACACAGATATGTCGAGGGGAGCCTGGGTAGCTCAGTTGGTTATGTGTTTGACTCTTGGTTTTGAATAAGGTCATGATCTTACGGTTCATGAGTTTGAGCCTCACACAGGGCTCTGTTTTGACAGTGTGGAGCCTGCTTGGGATTCTCTCTCTCCCTCTGTCTCTGCCCCTCCCCTGCTCAAGCTCTCTCTCTCTCAAAAATAAATAAATAAGCACAATAAAGAAAATTTTTAAAAAAGACACATATATGTCCATCATCACAGAAATTTTCCTGTGCCCCTACCCAATCAATCCCCCCTACCCCTGAAATATGTACCTTTTGTGTCTGGCTTCTTTTACTTAGCATAATATCTTTATGATTCATCCATGTTGTTAAGAGTATTAGTCTTTCCTTTTTATTGCTGAGTAGTATTCCATTGCATGAACATACCATAGTTGGCATATCCATTCTCCTCTTTATGGACATTTGGATTGCTTCCCAATTTTGGTTATTATGGATAAAATTGTATAAATATTTATACCCAAGGCTTTGGATGTATTGTTGGATAAATACCTATGAGTAGAATTGCTGGGTGATATGGAAGATATATGCTTAACTTCTTAAATAATTTCCTGGTTTTCAGAGGGTTTATACCATTTTACATTTCCTCCAGAGATGTATGAGAGTTCTGGTTCGTCCACATCCTCCCAACAGTTGGCTTTGGCAATCTTTCAAATTTTCACCATTCATTGGTGTATGTAGCAATATATCATTGTGCTTTTAATTTACACTTCACCAATAACTAATAATTTTCACCATTTTTTAATTTGTTGTTGACTATTTATATATTGTCTGTTGTGATGTGACTCTTCAAGTATTTTTCTCACTATTTAATTGGCTGTATATCTTTTCTGTATTGAGATGCAGGAGATCTTTATGTATTCTGTATATAAGTCCTTTGTAAAAGATATGTGTTGTGAAATTTTTCTCTCAGTGTTTGGCTTACCTATATATTTGTTGGTGGTGTATTTTGGTGAGCAGAAGTTTTTAATTTTGACTTACCCAATTTATCAATTATTTTCTTTATGGTTTGTGTTTTCTGTGCCTTCTATAAGATATCTTTGCCTATCCCAAGGTTGTGAGAATTTTATATGATGTACTTTTTTAAAAAAAATTTTAATGTTTATTTATTTTTGAAGGAGAGAGACAGGGTGTGAGTGGGGGAGGGGCAGAGAGAGAGGGAGACATAGAATCTGAAGCAGGCTCCAGGCTTTGAGCTGTCAGCACAGAGGCCGACGTAGGGCTCGAACTCACAAACTGCGAGATCACTACCTGAGCCGAAGTCGGACGCTCAACCGACTGAGCCACCCAGGTGCCCCTATGATGTACTTTATATTGTTTTAGCTTCCATATTTAAATATGTGATCCACTTAAAATAGGTTTTTAGATGTTTCTTTCCTTTTCATATGAATATCCAATCGTTCCAGTACCATTTGTTAAAAAGATTTGCCTTTTGTTAGTTAATTGCCTTGTGTCCTTGTTCAAAATTATTTGACCGAATATATTTTGGTCTATTTCTGGATTCTCTATTCTGTTCCTTTATTATATTTGTCTAATCTCGTGCCAATACTACATTTTCTTGATTACTATAAATTTAGAAAAAGACTTAAAGATAGCTAATATTCAGTCCTTAGTTTGTTTTTCTTTTTCAATATTTTAATTCTGGCTATTCTTGATCTTTTGCTTTTCCAAATAAATTTAAAAATCATCTCACTAATTCCTAGAATAAAGCCTGTTGGAATTTTAAATCTCTTATCAATTTAGGGAGAATGGATATCATAAAATATTGAGTCTTCCAATCGCTAAAAATGGTATCTCTCTTCATTTGTTTTGGTTTTCTTTAATTTTGTTCAGCAGTGTTTTGTATTTTCAGTGTAGAAGTTTTGTTTTGTTTTGTTTTGTTGTTTTGTTTAGAGTAGTCTCCATGCCCAACCTGGGGCTTGAATTCACAACTCCAAGATTACAAGCCATGTGCTCCAACGACTGAGACAGCCACACATTCCAAGAAATTTAGAAATTTTGCACTTCTTTCATTAATTAATCCTGAAGTGTCTGATTTTTAAAATAAAAAAAAAGTTTATTTATTTTTCAGAGAGAGTGTGCAAGTAGGGGAGGGGCAGAGAGAGAGGTTTATCAGAGGATTCAAAGTGGGCTTTGTGCTGACAGCAGAAAGCCCAATGCGGGGCCTGAACTCATGAACCGTGAGACCATGACCTGAGCTGAAGTTGGACACCCATCTGACTGAGCCACCCAGGCTCCCCTCTGATTTTTTTTTTTTTTTGATGCTTTATAAGTGGTGTTTTCAAAAATTTCATTTTCTAAATTCTTATTACTAGTATGGAGAAATTCAACTGATTTTTGTATATTGACTTGGTATCTTGATTCATTCATTGCTAAATTCACTGTTCTGGTTTCATGCAGAAATGCTTTAGGGGGTTATAATAGTCTTTTACAATGATTTAGGAAACATTCCCTCCTCCTCAATTTTCTGAGTTTTTGATATTAATTCCTCCTTAAATTTTGATAGTATCCACCAGTCTGGGCCTGGAATTTTCTTTGTGGAAAATTTTTTGACTTTAAATTTAATATATATTAGGGGTATAAAGTTATTTAAATTTTTATTTCTTCTTGAATCAATTTTGTTAATTCATGTCTTTTAAGGAATTTATCCAGTTTGAATGAGTTGTCAGATTAAATTTAATAATAGTCCCGTGTTATCACTTTAATGTCTATAAGGTCGTTAGTGACGTCCTCATATCTCTGATATTGATACATTTTTTTGATCACTCCTGTTAAGGGTTTATCAAATTTATTAATGTTTTTAAAGAACTAGCTTTTAGTTTTGTTGATTTTCCATTTTCAGTTTTACTCTTTTCCAGTATTATTTTTATTATTTCTTCTTCTTTTATAATATCCTCTTCTATTTCTAGCTTTTTAAGATGAAAGAAGAAATTGTGTTCACATCATTCTGTTAATATATTTATAATATTGACATTTAAAGCTGTATATATTTTTTAAAGACCGTGTTAGTTAGTATTCCACAAAATTTAGTATGTTGTGTTTTATTATCTTTCCTAATTTCTAATTTCTAAATATTTTCTAATTTCTCTCATTAGTTTTCTTTGATCCATGTGTTTTTAAAATGTACGTTGCTTAATTGTGAAGTATTTTGGGATTGTTTGGGTATTATTTCTATCAATTTCTAATTTAATATCATTGTGGCTGAAAAACATACACTAATTTCAATCTTTTGACATTTATTTAGGCTTATTTTATGGCCCACCATTGGGTATATCAAGATGAATGTTCCATGTGCACTAGAAGAATATTTATTCAGCTAATAATCTGTTGGATTATTAGATTAAGTATCATTAGATTAATAGCTGGTATAGTAGTCTATAAGTGTCAAGTACATAAATTAGTTGACAGTGTAGTTTAAATATTTGTGTCTACTTGTACTGTCACTGAGAAAGAGGTGCCATAGTCTTCAACTATGATTGTAGATTTGCCTATGGTTCTCTACAGTTGATATACCTGGGTCCTTTGTATTTATATTATTATCTATGTACTTGAGTATATTGCCTTTTTATCACATAAAATGCCTTCATTAGTCTATGGTGATTCTCTTCATCTTCATCTGGGTGCTTTGTATTTATATTATAATCTGTATACTTGATTATATTGCTTTTTGTCACTATAAAATGCCCTCATCAGTCTATGGTAATGCTCATTGCTTAGAGACCAATTTGTCTGATAGTAGTATAGCCACAGCAGCTTTAATTAATTAATTAATTAATTAGAGATAGAGAGTGAGTGGGGGAGGGTCAGAGAGAGAGGGAGACAGAGAATCCCAAGCAGGCTCCACACTGTCAGCGCAGAGCCTGATGCAGGGCTCAAACTAGAGAGATCATGACCTCTGAGCCCAGTCCTGAAGTCAGATGCTCAACTGAATGTGCCACCCAGGTGTCCGTGATGGATCTACTCTTGAAATTGCTCTTCCTTCTCCTAAGTCCATCAATTTCCTTTAGTTTATAAAAGAATTAATCAGGTACAAGTATAACAACATATCTGACCTGGAAGTTGAAGAGGGTGCCCCCGTCAACAATTCAGATGTATTTGGTTATGTCAGAACTGATTACATGCTCCAAGGGACCCTATGCCCTTGCTGTTCCCTCTGCCTGCAATGTTCCCAGACTCAGTTCCCTTGGTTAATTGGTATTCCGTCTGTATGGCTCAGTTTAAGCATGTTCTCTAATGTGACCAGACTTTTTCTGACCAGATCCCAGTAGGTCTCCTTGTTAAGGAATCCACTCTACTTTTCCTTTTACGGTGCCATTCAGCGGTGTGGTTGTTTGCTCATCTTCTTCCAGACTGCCTTTTCTGCTATCCTGTGTATTCTATGAGGGCAGGGATTGTATTTGTCTATTTACCACTGTATTCCTAGTGGCTAACACAGAACGGGGCACAAAACACTTGTTGACTGAATGATTAAATGAATGAACCCTCAGCACAGTAACCTCAGCTGACCTGTATACTTCACCCTTTATGGAAGAGTTTGACTTTTTATGACTTTTTTCTTGAGCTTCGATTTAAATCCAGCTTTACTTGTTGTGGAGGACTGAAGGGTTTGAAATTACAGGTAGAAGAAAGCCCCATAGTGACCTCTCGAAAGTGAGGAGGTTTTGCTGAAGTGCCGTGAACATTGGAGGTCAAGAATTTCCCGGTTAGTCCATGAGATTTTTATAGGGGAGGAGTCTTCAACTGGAAATGAGGGGTCATCCATGCCAGGAGCAGCTAAGGGATATCCAGGCTCACCCTGCGGGGAAACCCTCTGTCCTAGGGACACTTTGGAAATGCTGAAACAAACAACCGGGTGGGCTAAACTAACACAAGGGCATTCACAGGATGCAGGCATCAGCAGCTCTGTGGGTGGTCCAGAAGGGCCAGCCTCCTAGCCCAAGTGCATCCTGTTTAGTGAGCTTCCCTCCATTTGGAACTGGGTTTTATGTATTTCACAAGGTTGCTGGAAACTTCTAATGAGAAGTGGAAATAACAAGGTGTGAAATTAGACAAGCAAGTCAAAGTCCACAAGGCAAACCAGATGCTGTCTTCAGAACTGCGTAGGTATAAATAGAGTATTTCACTAGAAAAAGGACAATGTGAATCATCCTGGTGAATATACTTCTTTATAAGGTTCCCAACTTCCAGTTTTGGTCCTCTCAGGTAGTCACAGTTTTGTCAAGGAGATATTGTGAAATTCTCAAATCAAAACCTTTATTTGTTTTGATTTTAAGTGCCATTCTTTCTACTTTTCTAAAGAAGGAACTGTCAACACTCTAAAAAGATGTCGAGAAATCTTGAAAAGAAATAGTCAAACCACCACTTCAAAAGACTGAAAATCATTGAAGTGGTTTTTATTTATTGAGTACCAGGCAAGAGAGATTTTTAGAAACTACCAAGCAGATTTTTAAAGTGAAAATTATACCCCAATTCTGTGTCATGGAGAGAAAACTCTAGCATCGATGTAAATAATAGTCTGTTAACTTGAATTCCCCAGTCTGAAAAGAAGCATTCTGCATGAGCTAACGAAGTTAGTAAGTATCATTGAAGCAGCAGTTGTGAATAGTATATATTGATGGACCAAACAGGAGAGAATAATGGGTGGCAAATAAATAACATGATTAACCAAGTGTAAGAGGGAGGCGTGGCCCGATGAGGAGAAACCAGCCAGTAGGTTGTACCTCTAAGATAGGTACTACCGAGAATCACCAGTATTTCTTAAAATCTGTGTAATACTCTTGCCATTGCAATATCACATTAATGAGAAAAGTCCTAGAAGACTTGCTTTAGGTATACTTTAAGAAAAGCGTAAAAAAATCAACTTTATACGGAACTAAAAATAACGATAATTATTGTTGCAAAGTATTTTCTTTTTGTTTTTGCATCCACAAACACACACCCTCAAAAACATACATTCTCTCCAGTACGTGAATGTACCAGCCCTTCCCCCACTTGAGATTCACAGGCTAATTGGTGCCATGTTTTAGCAGTGCCGGAGATATCAACATCACGGAGTTTGCAGCCTGGAGTACTTCTGAAATTTCCCAGAATACACTGATGTACTATAGTGGTCGGCTCTTCTGGATCAATGGCTTTAGGATTATCACAGCTCAGGAAATAAGTCAGAGAACCAGTGTCTCTGTTTTGGAACCAGCCAAATTTAATCAGTTCACAATCATTCAGACATCCCTCAAGCCTCTGCCAGGTACAGTATATTATTTCTGTTTACCCTCTTGCCTCCAAGCGTGTTTTGTGAAATAAGTGTTTACTTTGGGATTTGTTTTGTTTTGTTTTCTTAAAAAAATATTTAAGCCCCGAAGCGGGGCTTGAACTCACGAACTGTGAGATCATGACCTGAGCCAAAGTTGGACAGCCAACCGCCTGAGCCACTCAGGTGCCCCTTTGGGAATTTTTTCTTAAGAATTAAATTTTAGAGGCGCCTAGGTGGCTCAGTCGGTTAAGTGTCTGACTTCAGCTCAGACTTTGAGCCCTGCATCTAGCTCTGTGCTGACATTGCAGAACCTGGAGCCTGCTTTGCATTCTGTGTCTCCCTCTTTCTTTGCCCCTCCCCCTCTCATGCTCTGTCTCTCTCTTGCCTCTCAAAAAAAAAAAAAAATTAAAATGTTAAAAAAAAAGTTTTGAAAAGAAAAAGGCTTTGGTAGTTTCTCTTGGTTTGCTTGCATTTTACTCTTAATCCAAATTTGCAGCATGGAACAGCCAGAAAAAGAAGATTGTTAGGATATATTAAAAGAAAGGGAAATTTTATTTTGGTATTAATTATTAGTAATTTCTGTTAATTATCCATGTTCTCTATGATGTTTGAGAATCCTAAATTCTTTCCCCCTCTATTCTTTCTTTCATCCCATAGGGAACTTTTCTGTTACCCCTAAGGTTATCCCAGATTCTGTTCAAGAGTCTTCCTTTAGGATTGAAGGAAATGCTTCAAGTTTTCAAATCCTGTGGAATGCTCCCCCAGCAGTGGATTGGGGTAGAATTTTCTACAGTGTGGATTTCAGTTCTCATTCTAAGGTATAGTGTTGGTTCTAGTAACTTCCATTTCTCAAACAGGCTGTACCAACTGTATCAGCCCTGCCCACACTAATTTGTGCTTCCTTCATTTAGCCAAGCCTGTCTCCTTTGTTGCTCCCAATGCATTTGATTATTAAGATTTTTTCCTGAGGGGCCACCTGGGTGGCTCAGTTGGCTGAGCATTTGACTCTTGATTTTGGTTCAGGTCATGATCCCAGGGTTGTGGGACTGAGCCCCTCATTGGTCTCCATGCTGAGTGTGGAGACTGCTTAAGATTTTCTCTCTCTCCCTCTGCCCCTCTCCCCCACTCATGCTCTCTCTCTAAAATAAAAAAAAAAATTAAAAAAAAGATTTTTCCTGAGAATGTTTTTTAAAAATTAAAAAAAAAGTTTATTTATTTTTTGAGAGAGAGAGAGAGAGTGAGAGAGAGAGAATGAATGAGAATGAGCAGGGGAGGGGCAAAAAGAGAGGGAGACACAAAATCTGAAGCAAGCTCCAGGCTCTGAGCTGTCAGCACAGAGACCAAAGCGGGGCTCAAACCCATGAACTGTGAGATCATGACCTTAGCCAAAGTCAGATACTCAGTTGACTGAGCCACCCAGGGGCCCCCTGAGAACCCTTGTTTGCAGCCAGTCTCTGATTGTTTTGTGGTTAATGTTAACGACTGGTATGTTAGCTACATTTTAACTGGTCTATGTGGAACCACATGGAACTTAGCAACATTAGCATTTCCAAAATTGCACATTTTGGTTCACAGGTGAACCAAAGTTTGGAGATTTTAGTTCATTAGAAATAAAAGGTTTTATGACTCCCTCACTAAGAAAATAATGTTTTGTTCTTATATTTTAGTTCCTGGCTAGTGAGCAGCAGCTTTCACCTGTATTTACTGTGGAAGGGCTGGAGCCGTATGCCTTATTTAATCTCTCTGTCACTCCTTATACGTACTGGGGAAAGGGCCCCCAAACATCTCTGTCACTTCGAGCACCTGAAACAGGTACAGGGGTTAAAAGATCTTTTTAAAAGGGCAGAGCCTCATTTTCTATGCTCTACAATAAATGGCTAATAATTTTTAAAAGTAACTTTCAGTTCTGTAGATGTGTTGAGATTCAATACCTTTTCAGTGACTTTTTGGAGATGAGAATAACACCATTAGTATCAGTCTGCATCATTTATTCCAAAAGCATATTCCAAGATTTCTTAAAGATTGTTTCACTTGATTATAATAATACATATGCTGCAGAAACCTGTTTCAGGTAACTTGTGAAACACTTGAGAAGGAAAACGGGAATATAATAGCAGGGACAGTTTCATGGAAGTCAGGCTTGTCTGAAGATGTTCTCACCGATGGTAACTCAGAAGCTTCCATAGGTGGATAACTCATGCCTGAATTTAATGTTTTCCTTTGGAATATGTTTTAAAAAGGATAGTAGTCGTGTCTTTACGTGTATCACTACAAAATGTACAAAGCACATTTATATGTATCACTCCTTTATTAAACGTTTACTGCACACCTATTGCGTGTCAGAGCATCATTTCCTCCTTGCATTTGATCCTCCCCCTGCTCCCTGGAAGGTAGCACAGGTGTTACTATCTCAGTTATGCAAATGAGAAAGCAGAAGCCTAGAGGTTGCCCAATGTAGAATAGCTGGGACTTAATCTAGACTTTCCACTGCTGTTTTATCAAGTCTCCACTCAGTCATGTCTTCAAATGCTGGTAAATGATAGTATCATACTGATTTATTCACTATGAACTTATTAGCACAGGACCTGGCAGGCAGAAAGAGCTCAACAGGCATAGATATGCATTTTTTGTTTGTTTGTTTTTAACTGTTAAGTTTCTTTCAACAATATTTACCCATGAGTCTCACAACAGGAACATAGTAGAGCCTGGGTAGGTCCTGGAGCAGTTAGCATTTGAATCCAGGTATGCTGTCTTTGAGATCATCTTGGGATGTCAGCTTTGGTAGGATCGTTCCGTGGAAATGGTTTTGCCTGCGTCTGTCAGGGGATGTACTGGGGACCTAGGGTCATCAGCATTCTGCTGGATGTTGGGGGGCAATAAAAAATGAAAAGATTTGGCCTTTGCCTTCAGGAAATTTACAATATAGTTGGAAAATTATTCAAATGGACAAATATTTATTAAGCGCTTACAGTGTGCTAGTCCTATACTAGATTTGGGGGGATTTAACAAGGAATAAGGAAAGGTGCTTTCTCTGATGGAGCTCATCAAACAGTAGAGAGATAAACACAGGCTTCCAACAATAACAGAAATGAGACAGTGAGAACTGAGTTTCAATGGCATAGAGTAAATAGACAAGACAGAATGCTTCATCTCTATCAAGCAGCCCCACCACTTTCACGAGGTGACGATGGTCATAGACTGGAATGGCCACCGAAGGTCTTTGGGGAGGGGGAGTTCTAGCTGGGCTCTAGGGAATGATGCAAGGAAAGGTATCCCATATAAGCACAGTGTAAGAAGGCCTGGAGATTGGATAATGATGTGAGTGTTGAACATTGAGAAGCGATGTGACTGGAGTGGACAGTGGAAAGGGACCTTGTAGAGGAGTCCGAAGAAGGAAGACAGGCATCTTGCATGAAATGACATGGACATCAGGCAGAGGAATTTCTCTTGATTAAGAGGGAGATAAATTCATTGAAGGGCTAGGAGACATTAAATTGCTTGGTTCGGCTCTAGGATAAATGGTAGCCTCCAAACCATACTCTTGGGGTATACCCTGCTCCATGGAAGGGTTCAAGGTGAGAGGGCCTGGATCTGTGACATGCTGGATTTTATATCCTGAACTGGCTGAAGGCCGGGCCAAGTTGCTGCCTTTCATCCTGTGACTGCCATTCCCACCACCAGCTAAATCACTGTGGCAGGAGGAGAGTAAATATTGTATTTTTAAGGAGAACCAGCCACCTTTCATCTATACAGGGCACAGATGAGAAAGATGTGCCTAAGTGGTGGTAAGAGGGATTTGGGTTGCAGATGAGAAAGATTTGCTGAAATATCAGGATAGGTTCCTGAAGAAATCTGTGGAATCTTCTCTCCTGAAGAATAAGATAGATACACTTTGATTTCTGGAATGAGAAATATTTATTACTGTTTCTCCATCTCCTCATCATGAATGGTAAAAAGTCAACTTTATATTCTGTTCTACCCTATCTGTGTCTCTGCTTTTCAGTTCCGTCGGCACCCCAGAATCCCAGGATATTTATATTACCAAGTGGGAAATACCATAACCAGAACGAAGTTGTGGTGGAATTTAGATGGAATAAGCCTAAGCATGAAAACGGTGTGTTAACGAGATTTGAAATGTTCTATCAAATATCCAACCAGAGAGACACAAATAAAACATTTGAAGACTGGATGGCTGTCAATGCAACCCCCTCAGAGATGTCTTTTCAGCTTGAAGGCATGAGTCCCGGGTACACTGTTGCCTTCCAGGTATAAGAGTGAAAACAGGGATACAAGGGTCTCAGTGGTGCAAACAGAAGGCTGATTAAAGGACTAGGTTAAGAATTCTGCCACTCTGTCAATAATTTGAGATCCACTATGGTCACGGAAGTCAAGTGGGTGGCAAAGATACAGAGGGGAGAGGGGACAGCTAGGGTAAAGGACAGCTTGACAGCTTTCTTGCTTTCAGATTCAGAACAAACCATTATTTTTCCCTGTAATCACTATAGGTCGTGTACCTGGGTAGATGCTTTTATATTCCTTATCTCATTTGATCCCCTTACTGTCTGTGAAGAAAGAGCCATGTCCCTGGGTGTGTCAGTGAATTACCAAAGCTGCATGGCAAGGAAGTGGTGTTCTGTAGTCCAGCTGCTAGAAACCTTTCCCCCAGATCACATCACTACTGTGAATCCTCTGGATGCCCCAACTTGGAGCTGCTGCTGGAAATAAAACCTGAGGGTCTAGGTAGTTGATATCTCAGAGTTACTGTCTGGCTGCTGATAGACGAGAAAGTGAGAATAGGAGTCAAGAATAACAAGTTACTGCCACCCCATTTGGGCATTTTAACTTTAATATGAAATAGCTTTCTACTTATGATAGATGGCTTGATGATTTTCTAATCTTCATTAAATACTAAGTTGGTGATGTTATGCCCAGAATTCGCGATCCCCAAAGACCACCAGGGAGCCGAGTCCGATGCAAAAGCCAAAGAACCTTTATTCGAGCTAGCTCGAGCTCAATCCCCTACCTGCACCGACACAGCGGTGAGATGCCAGGGAGAGAGAGCGAGTTTCAAAAGCACAAAGGTTTTATTGGGGTCTAGGGGCAGTTGGTGAGGTAATGGCTGTGGCCTCAGCTGATTGGCTGGGGAAGGGTCAGAGTCCTGTTACGCAGGTCGCAGGGCGTGTTTTGATCGGGAAGTTTGAACGGGTGAGCGGGAGGTTACTCAAGGGGAGGAGGCCTGGTCAAGGTGGAGGACACAGAACAAGATGGAGTCGGCCAGCGTAGGTCCGCCCTTACAGGTGACAATGTTGTACATATTTAGAATTATTTCCCATTTCTTTTTGGGGAACATAATGCTTTGGGGAGTGTTTTAGAGATTTGAGTTTCCTAAGGATCTGTTTTTGTAAAATTCTAATTTAATAGTTATTTTGTTAATATATTTGTTCAACATACTAATCGAAGAAGTTGTACATAAAAGTTAAAGATAGTACACATTCTTATTTGTTGAGAATTATGTGTGTTCTGGTTAAATAAATATTCTGGTTAAGTGTATCTGTCTAAATGTACATATAGTTTCAGATCTCAGTCATCACAGGATTGTGCAAGGTGATATGCACAGATATGCATGAGTTTCACTTAATGTGGTCTTGTGCAAAAGTGAAGACGTCTTGGTATATGTACATACCATGATGCACACACACACACACACACACACATACACACACCCCATGTACAGATAGTAGTATGTATAATATGGTAAAATATATTTAACAGTAGAAGTATAATAAAAATAATCTAATACTTTGTTGACTGAGAGGGCACTTGAGGATCTACCTTTTGGGTCCATCATTACGGGTGTCAATTTCCTTTATAGGCTGTTATACACATGTGAGGTTGGGAAGTGGAAATGATTTATTACACAATAAAAGACGTCTACTAAAAGCTGTTTTCTTTTTTTTCTTTCTTAATTTTTTTAAATGTTTTATTTATTTTTGAGACAGAGAGAGACAGAGCATGAGCAGGGGAGGGGCAGAGAGAGAGGGAGACACAGAATCTGAAGCAGGTTCCAGCCTCTGAGCTGTCAGCACAGAGCCTGATGCGGGGCTCAAACTCACGGACTGTGAGATCATGAAGTCGGACGCCCAACCGACTGAGCCACCCAGGCACCCTCTTTTTTTTTTAATTTTTAGTACGTATTTATTTTTGAGAGAGAGACAGAGACAGAGTGTGTGAGGAGGAGAGGCAGAGAGAGAGGGGGAAACACAGAGTCCGAAGCAGGCTCCAGGATTTGAGCTGTCAGAGCCTGACATGGTGCTTGAACTCACAAACTGCAAGATCATGACCTGAGCTGAAGTCAGGTGCTTAACCGACTGAGCCACCCAGGCACCCCTAAAAGCTGTTTTTAAAAAGCTTTGGTACCGGGATGCAGAGTGGTACAGTATACAAGTATACAAACCCCACAAGACTTGATTTTTATGCCAGTTTCTGCGTATGTCATTGTGGATGAGTTACTTAATTCTGATTTTGTCTAGTTTCTGCTCTTAGTAATTGTGAGAACTAAAAGAGATAATGTATGTAAAAGTGGTTTGAAATGCATAATTAATATTCAAATGTAAGTTTTAATTATTATTTTTCTTTTGCAAATCTCATTTTTTAAAAGGTACAGTAAATTTGGTTATTTAAAGCTTCTAGTTGTTTATTTCACAGTCTGTGGGAGTTTACCATAATGTGCATAGTTTTGTTTCTGTTAAATGTTCTACATAATTTCATTTTGGAAATAGCTAAAGACCTTTTTTAGAAATTCAAATCTTTTGCAGGGGAGATTTGTGCCAATACTTTGCACTGTTCCAGACAACAGTAGCAACGATAAAAACCACACCACCGGCATGAATGTGGGGCAATACTTACCTTTTAGTGATTTATTGCTTTATACTCAGATGGAAGTAACTATTTGAAACTATTCAGTCAGAGAAAGACAAAAACCCCTATGATTTCACTCCTATGTGGAACTGAAGAAACAAAACAGAAGAAGAACATGGGGGTGGGAAGGAAAGGCAAACCAGGAAACAGACTCTTAACTACAGAGAGCAAACTGAGGATTGCTGGAGGGGAGGTGGGTGGGGAATGGGCTAGATGGGTGATGGGGATTAAGGGGGGCACTTGTCCAGATGAGCACTGGGTATTGTGTGTAAGTGATGAATCACTAAATTCTACACTGGAAACTGTGTGTTAACTAACTGGAATTTAAATAAAAACCTGACAGAAAAAAGAAACTATTCATAACTGATACCAAAATTGTGAAATGAAACCTTCGATAATTTATCAGTCTCAGAACATAATTGCTGTCACTGAGGACACTGTTGAATGCAATTTTTCTGGTATCCTTTTCTTTTTCTAGGTTCGAGCCTTCACATCCAAAGGACCTGGACCATTTTCTGACACAGTAAAGTCCAGAACCTCAGGTATTCATTACCTAAAACCTGTGCAATAAACAATTCGTATTTTAAAAACATTTTTGACCCTTGGTATTCTCAGGGATATGAATGCTGTCTCTGAGCTGAAGTTAAAGTCAAATAATCAATTTTTATCACCAAACACACTTAACAAATCTGAGCTTAGGGCGCCTGGCAGTGTTGATTGAGACTGGAACAGTAGATGAACCCAGAGAAGACCCATGGATTTCAGAATAGCCTGATAGTGAATCAAGGGATTTTGCCAAATGAAAGTTTTTTTTCCCTCTTATATGTATTATCTACTTGTTTTTTGTTTTCAGAAATCAACCCATTTCCATATCTCATGACTCTTTTTGACAGCAAGATCGTTTTATTAGATATGGATCAAAATCACATTGTATGGACATTTTCAGCAGAAGGAGACATCAGTACCATGGGCTACACAGCTGATAATGGAATGGGATATTATGCTCAAGGAGACTCACTCTGCCTTCTGAACATGCACAACAGATCCAGCTCTGAGGTATTTCACTATGTAACTATTCTGGAAGGAAGGACATGGATAATTTACATATCACACCACCCTATAATTAAATAAGCTGGTCAGTGGTCGAGCATTAAGATTAGAATGGTTGGAAAGGACAAATGTTGTGTAATTATTTAGTCACAAATGAATAGTGATTAGATTTGGGGCAAATATCATTCAGGATTAATTTTGCAAATAGTTTTATTTGGTTTAAGGCACTGTGTTAGTTCCTGGGATAGAGGTAAAAGAGAAAAAAAAAATCACAGTCTTTGAACAAACCCAGTCTGGTATTAGCCTAACACTAGGAGGACAGTAGTGTGTAATGATTCATGGCTGAGCTTTGGGATCTGAAATTTAGAACTTAATTCTGGCTTCGCCATTTACGAGATCTGTGACCATCAGCAAGTTATTTAACTTGTGGCATCTCTTCACATGGTTCCTGTGAAGATTAAATGAGATGACCGACGTAAGGCACTTAGCGCAATGCCTGGCATGTGGTGGCGTTCATTGAGTGTCAGCTAGTGGAACAGACAGACAGAAGACGTTATCGTGCTATGCTGAGGGCAGGATGTGGTGGCATCACAGAAAATGGATGATCAATCCAGGTTGGAGTGGTTGAGTGGAAAGACACCTTGGGAAGATGAGCCAGGTGAAGGTGGGAAAAACTTAAGGGGTAGCAAGTGCAAAGACAGGAATACAAGAGAGCCATAGCACATCCAGGAGGCTGAAAATAGAGTGAGCTTGGAATGAAGGTGGGAGTGAGGGTGAACAAAAGATAGGTGAAAAAGCTGAAGTAGTAGGCAGGAGCCTGAATATAATGGGCCTCTTTAACTGTGCTGAGGTGTGGAGGGCCAATCCTGAAGCCAACATCAAGCCATTAAAGAAATTTAGTGGGTCATTCACATGATCAAGTTATGTTTTAGAAAGACCTCTCCATTCGTGGTGTGAATCATGACTTAGAGAACGTTAAATCTGTGACACTTAGGAGGCTATCACAGAAAGCTAGACAGGAAATGAGAGCCAGTGAGGTGAGAAAGGAGAGGACCAATTTGGGACATATTTCAAATGGGACTAATTCACCGTGGGGAGTCATGAGAGGAAGATGTCAAGGATGAACCACATTTGTCAGGATTGCTGCTCAGGTGGATGTTGGAAATCCATAAAAATATAATCTGTAGGAGAAAAGAAGGGTTTGGGGGTGGAGTAATGAATTCTGTTTCCTGGGATCATTCGTATGGAGATGTTCAGTAGTCAGTTTGGATCAGTAACTCGGTGAGGGATATTGCTACTGTTCTTGTAGCACGGGTCTATGGATTACAGTTGAAGTCGGGGTAGTGGAAGCTAACCAGGAGAAAGAATACAATGTGAGAAGAGAAGAGGACCAGTGTTATAATGGTATACAGTGCAGAGCTATTGACGTTTTGGATTACAGAGAAGTGCAGTAAACAAGTAATATGGTAGATTACCGAAAAGTCCTCAGATTTGGGGGAAAAAAAATGACCACTCTCTCCTTGGCTGTGTTTTCTACCTATTGTTAAGATTTTCCGAGATGCACTGGTCTTTGATATCACAATTATTACAATTGACTGGATTTCAAGGCATCTCTACTTTGTGCTAGAAGAATCACAAAATGGCATGCAAATATTTGATGTTGATCTTGAACACAAGGTGAAGTACCCCAGAAAGCTGGACATCTGCAATAGAAATTCAACAATAATCTCTTTTTCTGTATATCCTTTTTTAAGGTATGTAAAGTATGAGTATCTGTTTCTGTTGTGATGAAGTAGAGGCATATTCAATACAATATCTTTGGTTTAATATTAGAAGCTATTGATGGGAAAATAAGATGCTTACGGTCCTTGACTAGCTATATTAACTTATAGTAAGTAACTCTACACATTAATTATGAGCCCATAGCCACAAATATGCAAATTTAATCCATACTGACAATTTGGCTAACCTAAAGTTAGGGTCATTACCAATAGGAAACCAAAGCAGATTTTCATACCAGTGGATTTCCTAATAACCTCAGATGATAAGGATGAGAAGAGGACTGAGACGTGGCAGGAGATGAACAGGAGATAGACAGCATGTCATGCTAATGCTATTCTGGGCTCACCCATCTTTAACTAATGTCCTTGTAAGATGAGTTTTAAGGCCTCCGTTCACCAACTGATAGCAGTTTTTCATGCTGAAAGATGTATTTTGTTTGTGTCATAAGCATGGTTATTCTATTTTGAAACTAGATTGTTAACCAGCATTAAGAAGCAGAAACAAACTTGAGAGGAGGGGAATGGAGATGGGTGTTGATGAAAAGTAGGCAAATGTATTTCACATGTACAGACGTTAATGAACCATTCAGTATACCACCCTCAGGTCATTTTAGTCCAAGGCTTTAGTTGTAAACACATTTATTGAGAAATCATGGGAAAATGGTACAAACTAGATTGCTTTTGGCCCCCTCCATCTCAGAAGATTATTGTACATGTGGACACATTCTCTCCAAAGGCTGTGTTTGTCTCTCCAGTCATTAGGAATGATTAATCTTCATTGGAAACTAACGTTTGCAATAATATGCTTTACTCATTAAGTTGGAGGGTCTTTTTTTTCCCCCATAGTCGCCTGTATTGGACAGAAGTTTCCGATTTGGGCCCTCAGATGTTCTACTACAGTATTATCAACCAGACCTTGAGTCACATTCTTCCACCCACAGCCACAAACCATTCAAATGGAAGGAAACAGTGTTTTTGCAGCATTACTCAATTCGAGTTTAGTGGAGCAATGACTATTGACACCTCTGATCTAGAGAGACCACAGATATATTTTGTCAAAGGGCAAGAGATCTGGGCCATGGATCTGGAAGGATGTCGGTGTTGGCGAGTTATCATGGTGCCTACTCTGCTTGGTAAGATATCTATGTGTGTACATAGATACCCATTAGTGATGGTGGCCCTTCCTGTTCAATTAAAAAGGGTGTGCATTCTACATGTATTCAAAAGAATACACACATGGTTATTTGCTCTGGACCATGCCAAATGTTCCCAAAGAATTCAAGTCAAGTTGTTTCCAGGCAAATTGTGCACAGACGTTCACACAATTTTCTGGATCTGTGGTTTCATTGTTGTTGTTATCTTATAATTAACAGTAGAGCTATAATTTATTAAGTTTAACTACATAGCCTAACCAAGCTACCAAATGTATTATCTCATTTAATTTTCAAAACACCTTGATGAAGTAGATAATAGTATGCTCATTTTACAGATGAGAAAACTGAGACCCAGAAAGGTAAGGTATTTGTCCAAAAGGCTACAATTAGAGGAGGATCTGCGGTTGGAAAGTGGGCCTAACTACAACATCTGTGATTTTACTACCAGTACCCTACTTTACTTCTGTTTTGATGATCTCATTGACTCCGCATTCAGCATGAGTTTATCAATACTTGACATCACGTGCTTGTGGAGGAAATACTTAAATGTCTGAAGTGATTTGGAGGTCTCCTAATTAGGAGTAATTGCAGCAGAAAAAAAAATGCACTCTAAATACCTCCATACATTGTTAAGAGTCTACTCTTCACTGTTCAAGGTAGTAGCAACTAGTCACATGTGATTTAAGTTCAAGTTCATTAAGATTAAACAAAATTAAAAGTTTAATTCCGCAGTCATGTTAGCCACATTTTAAATACTCAAACCACAAGTGGCTAATGGTTACTGTATTGGTCAGTGTAGACATAAAATATTGCCATCATCAGAAGTGTTTTTGGACATTGCTGGTCTTTATAGTAAAGTTTTGAAATTACAAACGTATGTGTGTGTGCGTGTGCGTGTGCGTGTGCGTGTGTGTGTGTGTGTGTATCTGTGACACAGACTCCTTCCTTGATCAAATGTTCCCCTTTTCTCAACTGGGCCTTGACCTGAGTCTTCCTTGTCTGTCATTGTTGAGTCTAGTTTTAGCAAGAATCTTGCTAAATCAGTTTAGGGATAACCCCCCACCCTAGGTATCTGATCAAGTCCTTCATCTCCCACACTTGATTTCTTGGGTTGCCTTTAGCAAAAATCATAGGAAGATTAGCAAGAATCTCCCTACCCTCGATGTCTTCTCTTAGTAATTTTCTATCCACTGACCCCATAATTTTGCTTGTTGGCTTTGAATCCCCAGCTTTCTTTGTTGTATGTGAAGTTGAGCACATCTCTCTCTCCTATTGCAATATTGCAACAGTCTTAACTAAAGTCTTTCTTACCATTTAAACAAATGTCAGAATAAATTTTCTTTACCATCTGATACACAAGATTGTCTAGTAGGCCATTATCTTATAGATATAGAATTGGTTAGTCTTTCAGGAATCCATAATTGAAATTTATAACCCTAAAATTAGAAAATTTGAATGACTTTAGAGATGTTTTAGCTGGAATGATATTGGAAGAAATCCCCTCTACAAAAACACCCTTGCTTGAATAATACCTGTTTATAAAAAAAATATGTCTTTATAAGGAAATTTTTAATTTTTTGAATAATTCTAAATATTAGATTTTTTCCTTACATTTAGCCAAAATTTTCTCCCCATTTCTCCCATTCATTGATCTGAGTTCTGACCTCTAATTTTATACAGAATAAATCAATAACTTTCTACATGATAGCCATTCAAGTATGTAGTGACTTCTGTCATAGCTCATTTTCCTTTGGAGGAAAAATTCATGTATTTGTAACTACTCCTCACATGATGTGGCTTCTAGATCTTTCTTTGCCCTAGTAGCCCTCCTGTTGTTTCGCTCCAGCTGCTTAATATCCTCTTAAGTGTCACCCCCATAATGACCCCCTGTACTGTCGATGTGTTCTGGTTAGTGCAGGGGGGTCTCTGACTTCCTCTGTCTTCTTTTATTGAAGCTGAAGGTGGCGTCAGGTCTTTTGGCTGCCTGCCGTTTGAAAAACCCATAGTTTTTTTCATGTTAACTATTATTAAGCCAGATTTCTTTCATTTGTTATTTTTAGAATTGATCTTAAACTTGAATTTAGGGTGTCACATTTATTCCTATTACATTTCAATCCATTTCCTGATTTTGTAGAGATATTTTGAAAGTTTAAGCCAGTAATTGAACATACTAGTGTCAGTAAGAATCAGGTATTATCTGCAAAATTGGTAAGTGTACTTACTCTGTTTATTCCAAATTACTGATAAAAAATATTGAGCAAGATGCTGAGCCCTGGGCCCGTCGTCCAACACCTCCCTTCCAATAGGTATTGTTTGATGTGGAGTCACACAGGTTAAGTTGAAAATCTTGGCTCTGGTCTTTACTAACTTTGTGGCCTTTGAGGAGATTATTTAACTCCTTAAAGCCTCAGTT
Organism: Panthera uncia; assembly: GCF_023721935.1. Lineage (NCBI taxonomy): Eukaryota > Metazoa > Chordata > Mammalia > Carnivora > Felidae > Panthera > Panthera uncia. Next base: position 74,956,231 of record NW_026057580.1, on the reverse strand, counting down.
TACACTTCTAGAAAATGAGGCCAATTATAATAGTATTTACCTTATTGGCTTGGTATGGAACTAAAATGAGAAAACATCTGTAAAATCCTTGGCCTAATGACATAAAACAAAGGTGGTATTTTTTTTTCTTATTGAAATGATAGAAAGGTTAAAAATTAGCAATTACAATACAGAAAAAGGATTTCACATATTGTTTTGAGTAGAAAACGTGAGTTACGTATTTTGTTGTTTCTGTTCTTTATTTTATGTTTTTCATGAGCAGGAGAAATGCTTGAAAGTTTAACTGTGGATGGGGAATTTCTCTACTGGATCTCCTCAGCAAAGGACAGCACACAGATTTATCAAGCAAAGAAAAGCAATGGGGCCATCCTCTCCCGGGTGAAGGCCCAAGGGAGTAAGCATATCTTGGCTTACAGTTCAGTTCTGCAGCCTTTTCCAGGTAATAAAATCACACTGTTCATCAGCATGTTCTCCCGTCTGGGGTGGGGGCAGAAAAGTCTCAGAATATCTCCTTCTCCAGGCTGCCCCCTCAAGCCCTTCGTTGTGTGCTCAGTGTTGATCCAAACTGCCAGGATGGGTGCACACTGTGATTGCTGTTTGCCCTGGGTCACAATTGATCTCCGTGTGTATACATGACTTGAGTCGTCCTAGAGAGTTTTAGACATGGGAAACCCTTGTCTATCATTCTGTCTGTCTCCTTTTCTCTTTGCATTCTCATAATTTCTTTTCTGTCTTTTTTTCTCCTCTGACAATATTTTTAGAAATCCCCGTTGTGTCAAAAAGCACTGCATAAAATTTCAGGTCTTTTTCAAGGTAAAGTGCTTTATTTGTTGTATTATGTATGTCAACTGTTCATCATGTGTATGTGTGTGCTATCATTTTTGCTAAGTTCCTCCCTTTTTTTAAATGTGTCACTCGTTAAGTTTTTTAGTGTTGTGCTTCTGTCTCCCTCAGAGACTCTGTGGATTTTATTATACAATTTTGTATAATGCAATGACTTTTAGGAATGCGTGGATGGCACTATGGCAGAACTAGCTATATATTTTCTGAGAGTCATAATACTAATAAAAAAGTTTGAACTCTAAAAGCCAACCGACCAAAATTAAAAACATTACATACACTGAGGGTGGCCTTCAAACCTAAAGAGGTTTTTAGTTTTTTCTCAAGCTATCTGCCATTAGGGTGGCAATATCATTTTAAATTAAGATAATTACCCCCTAGAGAGGGGCAGAAAGAATTGAACAAACTCTCTCTGCTTAAATGTATTCAGTTATAAAATATGAAAAAAATGGGAGAATTTATAAATAAGCCAGGTGCCTATTTTGGTAAAGTAGTTCATTTTTCATTTTGAGAAATTTAGGAGATTTGGTAAGTCCATTAAAAGTCTGTTTGAAATTGGAACGCACACATATACCCGCACATCCTTAAAAATAAAAGTTCTAAAGCTAGCATGGGTTTTTTTTTAACTGGAATTAATTTAAAAGATATGGTTAACATTTAAACAATGTTTTTTAACATTTATTTATTTTTGAGAAAGAGAGACAGAGCATAAGTGGGGGTGGGGCAGAGAGAGAGGGAGACACAGAATCCAAAGCAGGCTCCAGGTTCTGAGCTGTCAGCACAGAGCCTGATGCAGGGCACAAACCCATGAACCGGAAGATCATGACCTGAGCTGAAGTCGGACGCTTAACAGACTGAGCCACCCAGGTGCCCCCTTCCCAATTTGACTAATGTGCTGTCACTACTGTCTTCAAAGTAAAAAAAAAAGGCTCAGCTTGATGTTGCTGTGATCTGTGTACCTTATTCAGTGTACTTTAGTTCCCCCTGCTGGAAATTTTAATCAATGATCCGTTACCTTGCTCCCTTTTTTCTGTGGCATTTAACAACTTCAAAATGTGTGGGAAAAACACCCGTCTTTCTTTCCTGAATAACATTTCCAATACTTCAATATATCACACCTTGTCAGCCAAGTATAAAAACGTGTTATTACCCTTGAAGTTAAATAAATCTGCTGTTCCTCTTTCATACATATATGTATGAAATATGTGTATATTTTGAATCTTTTCTTATTATTTTAGATAAAGCATTACTGTGTCTAGCTTCAGATGTCGCAGAGCCAACTATACTTAACACCACTAACAGCAGCCTCACAATCCGATTACCGCCTACCAGGGCAAATCTCACGTGGCACAGCATCACTTGCCCTACTCCAACATACCTGGTTTATTACCAAGAAGTTAACGGTGGGAAAAATAGCTCTGGGCTGAAATATAAAATGCTGGTAAGATTGGAGCTGGTGGTCTTTGTCTTTTCACAAGATACCTGTTTCTGCTATAAAATTCTCACTCACAGTGAACTGTTTTCTATATTATATCCTGAAGCACGCTACTGTGCAAACTTTTACAGCTGATCCATCAAAGCAAGTTGTGTTCTAGTCTTGTCTGGGAGTTAAGCTTCAAGGAAGTATATTTATTAACTATGACCAGTGGTGGATTGCCATAGTGACAGTTTCCTGAGTGTCCTGGGAGAACTGGTTTGTTGTCTTCCCTAATTATCCCCAGAAAGTGATAGAGATCTGTTTTTATGGCCTATGCAGCAGATTGCAGATTGAAGGGTAAGAAATGATTAGACAGAAAGAACATTACTGTATAACCCTCCTCCATAGCATCTATTTAATATAAAAATGGTATGTTCTATTTTTGTCCGTCATTTCCTGTATGCTGTTATGTAGGGAGTATGTCGGGTTTTTTTTCATCATTGTATTCTTAGCACCTAGCATAGTAGTTGGCTTTGTAGAGGCTTTCACTAGTTATTTCTTGAGTGGATGAATTAATTGGCACAATTCACTCCATTGTTGGCACTGATGTTTCAGTTGTCCTTGTGATGGAGTCATATGTATTCAATATTTTGCTCTGTGCTTGCTATTCAACCACATCAAAAGGTGAAATTGACCATCATCATCTGTTGGAAGTGAAACACTATATACTTCACCAGAAAGGACACATGATTCTTGTTATTTCCTTTGTCTATTTTAACCTCTCTTTACACATTTCAATGTTTCAGAGACAGATTGGATCATTTGGCTGACCAAGATTAGGCTGGTGGCACTGGATATTTCTGTTACCACAGCCAGTCTATCCTACACATTGATTAATATGGGTCAAAGGCAATGGGTCTCAAACCTGACTGCACGTTGGAGTTTTAAAAACCTCTGGGCCCACACTTCACCTCAGACCAATGCAATCAGAATCTCTGGGGGTGGGACCCAGGCACAAGTGTTTTCTTAAAACTTTCCAGTTGATTCCAAAATACAACCAAAATTGAGAACTGTTGGTCTAAGGACAGTGTTTTTATTTTATTAAACTTTACCTTTAATAATGATTAAGTAATTCAGTTTAATATTTTATCATATTCACTTATGTGTCAAATCTATTTAAACTTTTTTTTAATGTTTATTTATTTTTGAGAAAAGTGAGACAGAGCATGAGCAGGGTGGGGCAGAGAGAGAGAGAGAAGGAGGCACAGAATCCGAAGCAGGCTCCAGGCTACGAGCTGTCAGGACAGAGCCCAACACTGGGCTTGAACTCATGGACTGAACCATGAGATCATGACCTGAGCCAAAGTTGGACATCCAGGCACCCCTGTGTCACATCTTTACCATACCATCTTGCTGACCTTTGTATGCAAAGCTAGTGAATTAGTATCTTCTTCTGAGAACTTAGCTTCCTATGTGAAATGAGCATGTCATTGAAAATTGACCGATCATTTGGTATTGATTCTTGGAGATAGTAAGCAACTCAGGTCTGGGCAGATTAGGGCAGTGAACATTATCATTCTCTTGATCCAATATCAAAAAATAAGTTAACTTAAAAGATCTTTTAATTATCGTATCCCTTTGGTTAATTTCTCCTCATTTGTATGAAAAAATAAGAATCCGATATTGAGTTTTAAAAATTAATTACAGGAATCTCAGGAGAGGATAGCCTTTATTGAAGGTTTACAACCATTTTCAACATATGTGATACAGACAGCTGTAAAGAATTATTATTCAGACGCTATGGAACAGTTACCTCTGGGAAAGGAGATTTGGGGAAAAACTAAAAGTGGAGGTGAGTTATGGGCTTGGGTGGGTTTCTAGACAGGCATTTTGTGATATACGTGACATATACATCTATATTTGTGATTTTTAAAATTTGGATGCTAAGTAATCTCTATTATGTGAGCTTTTTAAACTTAATAAGAAAATGTATTATTGACGATACTCTGATAACCTGATTTTTGCTCTAACAACAGAAGATGAATAATACTCCATCAGAATGAAACACAACTAGAAGGTGAAACATCAGAATCAATACTGTTTGACCAAGAAACACATTTTCCAGTCTCACCACATAGTGTCACCCTCTCCCCACATATTCACAGGTCTCATCCTGTGGCGATGCAGAATTAAGCCTTTTCTCTGTGTGAATTTTACTCAGGACACTTGAGATTTAAAGTAAATAACATCATTGCCTGAAAGAAAATGAATCTAGACCTAAAAAGGTTTTCTGAGAGGTGGTGATTATTTTGAGGTCACACCATTTCTTTCAGAGGTCTCTGATGACATTCCCAAAACTAATCTGAATTGGTTTGTTCATCATCATTGGCCATATCATTGAGCTGGAGTCAGAGAATGATTTAGTCATTAGGCAAAAATAAGCAAGAGCCTTTCAGGCAGCCTGTTAACTTACCATTTTATAAGAGGTTGGCTTTCCTTTAGAATATTGGCCATTCGTTCTGCTCACATGATATGATTATTCCTCAGCCAGAACCCCATTCCTTCTTCCATCTTTCAGTGCTGATGCAATATCCCTTACCATGCATTGCTATTTATTTCAGTGCCAGAAGCAGTTAGGCTCATTAACACAACTGTGCAGTCAGACACCCGCCTACTTGTATCCTGGGAAGAATCTCACAAGCCAAATGGACCTATGGAGTCAGTTCGCTATCAGCTGGAAATCTCACATCTGGCCCTAATTCCAGAGACTCCTCTAAGACAAAGTGAATATCCAAATGGAAAACTCTCTCTCCTTGTTACTAGACTATCTGGTGGAAAACCATATGTATTAAAGGTATAGTAAGTGTATGGGGCACTTTTATTGCCATGCTCAAGTGCAAGGTTCCGAAAAGGTTAAGCGATTGTTCTTTTTTACAAAAAGGTTCTGGCCTGCCATGCTGAGGAAATGTGGTGTGCCGAGAGCCATCCCGTCACTGTCAAAATGTTTGACACACCAGAGAAACCCTGTGCCTTGGTTGCAGAGAACACTAGTTTGCAATTAGAATGGAAGGCTCCATCTAATGTTAACCTCATCAGATTTTGGTTTGAACTCCAGAAGGTAGATCTCACCATACTCTTTTAATGCAAATCTATGTTTTGTGCTATGGGATAAATTAGAAGACCTTTTTTCATATCTCTAGAGTATTCTCTTGTATAAACCAACAATATATTTGAAAACATTCATTGATTTAGGCTGGCTTGCCATTTACAGAATCTATCTAGACTCATTTCTGATGGAAAGAATTCCTAGAGACATTGGTTGCTCTTAAAAGGCTCCGTGGAAAGGGTTATAAGCTACGGTTTACTGGTTTTCATAATATTTTACTTAGTTTAGATGTTATCAGCATGGCTGTCTAGCGTCCAGCAATTTGGTATTTCCAATGAAGAAAAAGAAAAGAAATGGACAAGCAAACAAAACCCAAATCCTTGTCTAGAAATGTTCTTTCAACCATTTAAAGGCTGTATAGCAACAGGAGAGAAATAAAATATAAGACCAGTTTATTCTGAACCAGTTGGATCTTGGCTTATAAACTTTAAATGGTTCTTCATCCAAAATTCTCCATGCTTTAACTATATAAAAATATCCACTGGGTTTCAAATATCAATTAATCTAATTAATTCACTGCTGAGGAAAGTCTAGGTTGATTTTTGTATTGATACACTTAAAATGGATTATTTTTTAGAATTGCTGCATTTCATTTTCAGTATTATTTATTTTGTGTGTCTACATTCGTAAAGTTTGGTTAGGAATCTTTTGTTCAGTTGTAACAAAAACAAATCAGTATAGTCATGACCTCGCTTTTTTTTCAAAAATGGAGTTGCTTCCCAGGATGTTTTTAAATTTTACTATGTAAGATTTTTTTCTATGATCTTACATTTTTAAGATAAAATCCATGAAAACTATGAAACAATAGTGAATGTCGAGTTCATAAAACCAAAAGCTGTAGTTTATTGGACTTTTTTCATCGAGCGTGCTTGTGATGATTTGCTGCCTATTTAAAAAAGTGTCATCTTATAAAAATGCAGTTAAATTGGAGAAATTGGAGGATCACCTTTTATTAGACATCTATTTAAGGAAGCTCAGTGCAGTTCAGTTTAAAGGCAAAGTGGGGGATGTGAAGTTTACTCCTGACATCAAAGAAATGTGATGGGGAAGGACCTTATAGCTGGTGACTCTAAGCCCCTCCTGTTACTGATGAGAAGTCGGAGATCCAGACAGGTGCCATAGTGAGTCAGATATCACCAGCCAGGCAGGGAAGAGCCCCAGGGGTTGACTCATCCTACAGCAGTCCTACTTGTGTGCTATCCATGGAAGGAATGTGAGTCACTAAGGCACCTACCCCACTCCTCAAAGTTTGGGAGAAGGACAGAGTTCTGGGACTGTCTGGTTCAGTCCTTGTGACTTTCACACAAAGTTTTTTTTTGTTTGTTTCAAAACTTCCCCTACACTTGCTGAAAACAGGTTCTAGATATACCACTTAGAACATCATGAAGCTGAAAATGTGGGATACAGTAATCATGACATGTGACCATCTACAAGTACTAACTGATGAGCACAGTAAGAGGCTGTGTTCCGAGAGGGTTGATGAGTACCTCCAGTCAGAAAGTTCTATATCTTTAGAGCAACTTGAACCTATCTCATAAAGATAGGATACCTGGGAATGATGGTATAACTCCATACTGGAACTCTAAGAGGGGACTGATAAGGGTGAATATGTGTCTTTTTAATTAAGAATTTTTTTTTAGAAAGGAGGAGAAAAAGATAAATTTCCAATTTTCATCTTTTCTGTCAAATTTTCCTTATGTGGAAAATGAAGGAATTAAAGCACAAGGCTAAATTTCTATCTAGGTCTTAAATTCCATAGATTTTTTTTTAAAATCACAACAGTGTATGGAAGAAGAACATATTTAATTTGAGATTAAGGAGAAGAAACAAGTAGTTTCATTTTGGTAAATTATTTTCCTGGTTGTGCATTAAAATTGAGTTTTTCTCAATTGTCCAGGAAAATTCCTACATTTCTGAAGTTCTGGTCTCTGAGACATGATAGGCTGCACCATTTCCTTCTCACCCCCCATCCAAATAATTTTCAAATCTCTCTGTGGTAGCTTTCACTCCTGCACTTGTTGGCCTCTAACAAATGGAAGGTCTTGACTCCACTGTGATTTACTGGGGTAGCTGTGGCACCTCCCCAAGTTGGTGGTCTGCCCAGAACATTCATTGCTGTGGTAAGGCCAATAGTCTACTGTTTTCCAGCAGAACCCTTGGTCAAACATCTGACCTTCCAAGGAGCTTTGATAATTTCTGGAGGGTATGGAATGTTGGGCCATCTATTCACTTAAGGTAGTTTATATAGCAGATTATTAAGGAGGCAGGATCACAAAGGGCTAAAATTTTTGAGGTAGAAATCAATATTTGTCTGTCTGTCTGTCCCTCTTTCTTTCCCTCAGTTCAGAGTAGATATTAGGGATCCAATGCGTCTGTTTCGTTAGCCTGTATGTTTTAGTAGAATTGATACATTTATGAGTTTAGCAGGCAATGGCCTGGACATCAGCATTTTTGTTTTTTAATTTTTTTTCATTCCTTCCATTCCCATTTTCCTCTTTTTTTTTTTTTTTTTTTTTTTGTAACAAGGTGGTCTACTTCTTGAAGGTGCTGTAGGAATCATTCCTAGCTGAATAGAAAAGTAATATAAAGTGTCCATCCAATGAAATGATGTGACCTTGTGAGTGCTAAATGAAAAACGAGATGTAAAGTAAGGTTTATTTATGGAAACTGACCTTCTTAGGAAACTCTACTGGAGAAAATACACTAAGAACCCTTGACAAAATGCCACATCCTCTGTCTTTCCCTATTTGTACATTGAAAAAAAATCACCATTTTCAAATAACACATGAAGGGTCCAAATACACAGATTTTTCAAAAGCCATGCACAAAGAAAGTGTAAGATAGCTATAATTAGAGACCCAGTATCTACATTGGAATTAAAGTAAGATTTCCTATATTTAACTTCTAACATTTCTACTCAGTGACTGAGTGATGGTAGACAAAAATTTCCCTCTTTTAGGGAACTAGGCTTCATATGTATAAAAAGTAAGGAACGCTGGTTAGACTGAAAAGAGTTTGAAGGGAAAAACTACATGTTTTAATTTATAAGTCACTGTAGACCTGTTGATAGAATCAAAATGTGTAAAAACATTATAATTTTGAAATTAACAAATCCATGGAGTTGAAAATGTCATTATTTTGATCCAGCATGGTCCCTCAGCTATGGATTTGCATTCTCAGCCATCCTAATTTAATGTAGGTGTCTCCAAGGAGGGATAACAAAAAGCCAAGGTCCAGATCTTCCCTAAGGACATCTATGTAATAAGAGGTGCCTGTCCCACCTTGAACTCATCCTAAGAACCGTTATTCAAGTCAGTTATAGCTTGTCACAAACTTAAAATGGCGGTCAGTGGTAGAGATAATGTTTGGGATCAAACATTCATAAAGGAGCACTTATTTTAATTGAAAATAAATTTTATTTAAATTTTTAATTGCTTGCCATAGACTTGTGAATTTCTATGCTTAAGAAGGTTTTCTTAAAGCACCAAAAATATTAATTGAGACTTCTTTTTTCCAGTGGAAGTATAATGAGTTTTACCGTGTGAACACTTCATGCATCCAAGGCCCTACTTATGTCTGTAGCATCACAGATCTACAGCCTTATATGTCCTATAACATCCGCGTAGTGGTGGTTTATAGGACAGGAGAAAATAGCACCTCACTCCCAGAAAGCTTTAAGACAAAAGGTGAGTACTGATAGCCTCAATAATCCTCAATACTCAAAAAGCCCTGTAAGTTTCTCAATGAGTTTCTTATCACTTATTTCACTAATGTTAGAGGTTAACCTTTTTCTTTTCTTTTTGAAGAGGAGTAAATTATTTCTAGAGTTTGAGGTAAGAGTTGAAAAGAATCAGGAGTCTTTACAGGCACTAATGAGATAATACTGAGATAATACCAGGTTTTGCAGAATCCTGAACTGAGCAAGATGATTCCACCTTCCAGTATTCTCTACTTTCTTGTCTATCTGTGACATTTTGCATTGAGAACAAAAGTTAAATGGCGTTATTGAGTGTTCAACAAATATTAACTTACTGACTACTGTATTCTAGATGCTAAAAATTAAAAAATCTAAAAAGAATGCTAATTAGTGTTTTAAAAGGTATACTGTAACTCCAAGTTGATCCCTGTAAGAATCAAAGGGAAAATGCTCCAAAATTTACAGTTTTCTTTATTCACATCACTTATTTTGTGGTGAGCTAACATAATACTGTTATTCCTATCACTAGTCCATCTAATCCATCACTAATAAAAACTTCAGATACTCATTTAAAAATGTGCACCCATATGAGAATATTTCTCAATATTTCATTAATGTATTTGACTTTCCTCTCTGTAAATATATTCTGTGGAAAGATGTTATGCAGAATATTTTCTACTTCCGACATACCAATCAGTACTTTCTTGTGTTTCCAAAGCTGGAGTCCCAAGTAAACCAGGCATTCCAAAATTATTAGAAGGGAGTAAAGATTCAATACAGTGGGAAAAAGCTGAAGATAATGGAAGCCGGCTTATGTACTATGTCCTTGAGGTCAGGTATGTCTGTTTGCAAAAGTGCTTTGTAAACTACAAAGAGCTAAGTGGTTAATTGTAAGGTATTATTAGATCAAAATTAGCAATATTTATAAATAAATATGAAGGATCTTTAGCTTAAGGATCTTCAGTGCACCATTGTGCTCTCTGCCCAATGCCTAGTGGTCAGCCTTGGCACTCCGATCAGAAGGAGATCACATCATCCTTCTCAGAAATCTGCCACTACTTGTCAAAACGTTATGGAAATAATCCAGTCATTGGCACGTGCAGCTAATATTTATTTAATTTCTATTCTGTCCAAGAAACAGGACTGATATTTGATGTTAGACGATGGTATGCATGCAAATTTCTGATGATAATTTGTTTTAGCAAGATGAATAACGTCTGGTGAGAACCGGCAGTGAACCAGGTATATTTCAGAATGTGAAAACAGGTCAAGCACAGAAATGGTCTGAACTGTATAGGTTACACTGGATTCTTTATACTTTGTGAAGAGTATAACTTGCACTGTGTGCCCGAGGGTCTGAAAGCGTGCCTTCAATGAAAACCAGGCAGCTAGTGAACATATACAACCTCAGAGCTGGCCAGTATGGGGAGCTCTGTATAATGGTCACTGGCTCAGATGAACTGATTTCATGCCAGCTTGAGGGGAGAATTCCAAATTCCACAGACACTCCTCTCGTGGATCTATGAAGCTATCTTTTAAGAAGTTCCAAGGACAAAAGTCACTTCCATAATTATAGTCCTGGCAATTCGAGCTGTAGATCTATTTTTGCTCCATCTTGATCTGGCATTCCCATAACCTTAAAAAATTTTCCTGCTCATGGCAGAGGATTACACTGGCCATATTTCTAACTGAAACCTTCTTGTAAATTCTGTTACTGTTTTTCACGCAGCGTCAAATGCATTCTGATCTGCAGAACTGTGTTGGTGGTCTGGGACTCTAATTATATTCGCCAGCCAGCCCATACCACTGTCTTGCTAGGAACCATTTAGTGTGTTCCCTTCAGTGACTCCTTAAGAGCAGAACTCCATACATTCTTTGCATTTTCTTGCCCCAAGCCTCTACTCTCATGACAGGGATAATGGGATAATAATAGAATGAATTGCTGTATCTCAAAGTCACTTCTTCAGTCAGGATACTAGTATACACCAGGTACTTGCTGATAGTACAGTCGTAGTGATAGTGTGTGAACGCGGAAGCCGAATACACTGTATTAGTGTCCTAACATTGCCATGAGAAAGTACCACCCCTGGGTGGCTTGAAACAGGATTTATTCTTTCACAGTTTTGGGGACTAGAAGTCGGAAATCAAGGTATCCATAGGACCATGCACTTTCTGAAGTTTCTAGGGAAGAATCCTTCCTTGCTGCTTCTTAGCCTCTGGTGATCCAGACTTCCCAGCAATCCTTAGTATTCCTTGGCTTGCAGATGTATCACTTCCAACTCTGGCTCTGTCATCACATGGTGTTCTCTGTGTATATCTGTGCCGATATTCCTCTCTTCTTAAGAAGGCACTGGTCAATGGGGCATCTAGGTGGCTCAGACGGTTAAGCATCTGACTTCGGTTCAGGTCATGATTTTATGGTTCTTGGGTCAAGCCCCACACTGGGATCTGGGCTGACAGGGTAGAGCCTGCTTGGGATTCTCTCTGTCTCCCTCTCTCTCTCTGCACCACCCCCCTGCACTCTCTGTCTCTCTCAAAGTAAAAAAATGAACTTAAAAAAATTAAAAGAAGGCACTAGTCATTGGATTTAAGCCTACCCTAATCCAGTATGACCTCATCTTAACTTGTTTACATCTAAAAGACCTTATTTCCAAACAAGGTCACATTCACAAAGTCTGGGTAGGTGTAAGTTTTGGGGGATACTACTCAACCCCGTACTGTGTTTAAATACTTACTTTACTCTTTTTTTTGAATTTAAGTTTTCTCAACTGTAAAATGGGATGATGGTATTTACCTCTTTAGGTTGTTGTGAAAACTCAACAACAGGAAATGAAATAAAAAGCATCAGTATGGTGTGTTATAAATAGAAGATTCTCAACCAATATCAGAATTCTTTCTTGTCTTCCTCAATGGCCAATAACTATGAAGAGCCATTTTATGAATTTTTAAGTGTTTCTTTCCTTTGGATCAGAGTTGTTGGAATTGAACAATGAAATTGCCAGTGCCTAACACAAGACTTCACAAAATGTACAAAAACATTGTATAAAGAGTCTTATGCAGGATGGTCCCTAGGACACTTAGCTCCTGGCAACAGTTGTGAACAACTCTGCTGCCCTGATCCTCCTGAAGTTCTTGTCTTTTCCCTGTCCTTCAAGGGCTGAGCCTTCCCATGCCTTTCAGGATGTCCACTCAGTTTGTAGAAGCAGAACTAGCTATCCCTAAGCTTACTGTGGGTTGGTACCAAGTCCTAAAACTGTTGTTGTCTGAAAAGTCCCAGACTTGAAAAGTTCTTCATTGTCAGGACATAATTGGAAGGCCTGGAGCTTGTCCTCAGTCTACGATTCTGTTAAAAGCCATTCCATTTATATCTTTTGAGCCCCACTCTCGTGCTTTTCCATGTTTCATATAGAGAATAATGTGGGTTGACTTGAGGTGGAGTAGATGCCAATAAAAATGGAAGAACTAAACCTTGGAATCTCCGGTATAATGATAATTTTGGTATTCAAACTATTACACCTTCCTTATCAATTTTATGCCCTGTATTTCATTTTATGCAGAGCTATGGTATACATAAACTACACATGGCGTAAGAGACTGAGAATTAAGAAAGTATAAAAAATTCCAGGTTAGAAGTTATGGAACAACTGTCTGATGTGTTTGGAATTCTGAAGAAAGTTTATACATTCTAATAGTAGGAAAAACCTCTTCAGCTCTCTCCTGGCCATTCACTATTTGTTATTTTCCCAATGGGCTGAGTTTGTTGGCTCCATGCATTGCCAGGATGTCTTTACAGGATTATGCTGTGTGGGAGGAATGAGATCAAAGGTAAAGTGTGCAGTAGGAGATGCTCTTGATTTCTGTTGCTGAAATGGTACAGGAGCATCTAGAAACAACACATATATTGTCTCTTATATTTTCTATATTGACCATTTTGCTTTTTTTTTTTTTTTTGTAGAAAGGGTACTTCAAATGATTCACAGAACCAGAATTTAATGTGGAGGATGGCATATAATGGATCCTGCGGTAGTATTTGCACATGGAAGTCCAAAAACCTGAAAGGAACATTTCAGTTCAGAGTGGTAGCTGCAAATAATCTGGGATTTGGTGACTATAGTGGAATCAGTGAGAATATTATGTTAGTTGGAGGTATGTTACGATGTCTGTCTATGCTCTAACTGATTACATAAAGGTTCAGAGAGAAAGATAAGTGAATTCTTAACAATAGAAATGAGTTGGATGACTGTATAATTTATCATCTAGACTATGGAACTATTCATTTCATGTGATGTGATCTTCCTAAAACATCAGCGTCCTCGTGTCATTTTTCTCTTCAGTAATAATCAGCTACTTCTTAATGCCCGGCACATCAAGTCCGTGTTCCTGGATAGGCTTCCTAGGCTGTCCACAGTCTGGTCTGGATCCAGCCTTGTGTTCCTTTTCTGATATTCTCACCTGCTACACAACAGGCCTAAAACTATGCTTTGGCTCTTCCTCAATATCTTCATCTTCCATTGTGTATCCCATTGTAGGTGATGCTATATCATCTGTCTGATCACAGAGCCTAGAAATCTCAATACCATATTTAATTTTCCCGCTACTCTTTCACCAAGTTCTATTTATTTACCATCTTGATTTCTGTTTAATGGGGGGGTCATCTTCTTATTTCCACTTTGGCTTTCCTAATTTATCATTTCTTGTCTGTGCTCTAGGCTTAATCACACTGCTGATGGTTAATCTAGCTGAAGCACAAGCTGGACCACTTAACCCATCTCTGAAATCCCTAAAACGACTCTCCGTTCACTGCCTTCAGAGTCAAGTGGAAACTTGTGTGTGTGACATTTAAGGCCTTCCATGTTCATTGTTCTCAATATTTGTCCCTATGTTGTAGCCATACTGGTAAAAACCTTTTTATGACACTAGGTTTTTAAGCTTTTGTTTCCCTCAGCCTAGAATGTGGGTTCCCACCACCTACCATTCACCTCTTAGCTGGGTTTTCCTTTCCCTTACTTTCTGTCAATTGAAATCCTTCTCATCCTTCTCATCCTTCAAGGCCTAAATTAAATGAACCCAGAGCTGTTGCTTAACTGATGATCTTTAGGCAAGATGAATTATTGCATTTCACATACACACAGCCTATATTATTCTATATAATGTTTGCATCATTCTTATTTGTATTATAATTAGTTACCTGGATAAAACCTCAGCAATTTTTTTTCTAAAAAAAAAAAAAAACAATATAGTTGATATTTTACATTTTGCAGGCTACATCTGATGTCTGTGGCTGCTGTTTCTTCTTCTTCCCATTCTTTTCCTCTCCATCCCCCTCTTTTTTCCCTTTCTCCTTCTACTCCTCCCCTTCCTTCTCCTTCTCCTTCTCCTCCTTCTTCAAATAATGCTTTAAAAATGTAAAAATAATTCTTAGCTAATGGGTAGTGCAAATCAGACTATGGCCAGACTTGACCCACAGGCTATGGTTTGCCAAGCTCTGCCCTACATGTCTCACTTCTCCTCAACTGAAACTACCAAGAGAAGGTACCATGTTTCCATGGTTCTATTCCTCAGTTAACACTTATAGAATTGAATGTAATGCAAGACGGTATAGAAGAAACAATAATTCTGATTATATACTATATGAAGATTGAGATTTCTTTGTTCCAAATTCATTAAAAATATTATAGGTGTTTCCTCCGCTATTTTTAAGTAGATTGGGTGGGCACATCACAATGGTGTATTGGTAAACCAGATCTTTGGAAAACAAAACAAAACCAAAACCTTGATTTTAATTTCCTGTGGTATTAAGCACTTTTTCTGTGGGTGAGTTCAAACTACCAGTGGTTTAACAAGTGGCTTGCAAAAATCTAGTAGGAGCTGGTTCAGGCATATCTGAAACTACCTAGCTTTATTCTGCAAATTTACTTTTTTTTTTCATTTATTTTATTAGATGGTTTTTGGATATCAGAAAGAAGCTTTATACTTATTATTATAATTGGAATATTTCTGGTTGTTATAATCTCATTGATTTTTGGTAAGTATAATAATAAATTGATTTAAAAATATAAGTAGTAAACTATTTACTTGATCATATTTAGTTGATTTAGCACTTAGTGTATTTCCCACATGAAATAAATTCACAAATTTCACAGTTACTTTTGGCTAGATTTTCATAACCACTAACTTCTGTGAATTGTTTTCTGCTCTTGGAGTAACTATTTTATGAAAAATGTATCTGTGCTTATACTTCATGGTGTACTTTAGATAAAACTAATTATAAGGGCACCAACTTTTAGCTTTCTTTGAAACAGTATTTTGGATTGGCTACATGCCAAGTGCTTTGTGGCTTATAGTTTTAAATAAGTAAAAGAAAAATAACTCTGGATGCAAAAAAAAAAAAAAAGTGTAGGATTAATAGGAGACCAGTGACAGTCCTTGCTGGGATAGTTTGGGTCTCTGGGCAGACAGACTGGTTTGGAAGGAATAGCTCTTCCTTTGCAGACAACCCATCTCTGACTTGTAGGGTCCACTCTGGCTTTCAGATGTCTAACTTGCTTATTTCAAATCCCTGCTCATTTATAAATGACCAGGAAAGCAGAAGAATTGGTGGATAGAAAGGTAGCTGTTTCTCTCTACTCATTTTTATACTAATGTGCTAGTCCTAAATTTTTTTTTTAAGATTTGGTTTAATGATGAGAAAATATAGTGACAACTCCAGAAATATTGGGGTCAAATATTGGGCCTATAGGGTTATCTTGGTGATCATATATCCTGGATCATTCCTTTTGTTGCAGCATAAACGTCAATAGGACTTTCTTTCAGTGCCCCAAATATCCTGGTTTGGATTACAAGATATCATCCTATCATCACTTACTAATATTATGAGTCCCTGACATGCTGAAGCATTATAAGAAAGACACGATACTTACCAGAAAAGAATACTCAAGTACATATTTAGGAAACTTTGGCTTGTTTTTTTTTTTTTTTTCCTGCATAAGGGAAAGAAGGGAAAGTTTAAGGAAAAGTTACCAACGTAAAGCTAAACTTAGCGCTCAGGATAAAGAAAGCCAGGATTTTACTAACTGGTCTGAATCTTTATTCTTTCCCCAAACTGATTGGAGTGGTAAGCTATCAGAGAGCACACTGAAACTTGAATTGAGATTTCTTTTCACAGATTCCACCCAGATAATATACGGAACTCCTTTAGCTCACTGGGAAAGCTAAAAATTTCAGCTGACCCTGCCAGGATCTTAACCTGTGGTTCCAGGGAGTCTAAGTATTGCACAGCTGATGCTAGTGCCACTAAGCCGGCCCCTCCAGAATTACACGTACGGCTGTAGTATATTTGGCAGTTGGCATATAGGCTTGACTGCTTGTCTGCTTTCCTACGGGGAAGGAGTATTACAGGAAGACTCTTCCATCTGACCTTTGCTTGCCTACTGTACATCACCACTGTTGAAACCCATAACTCTAGTGGGTGAGCATGAGATAATTTCAGACAACCTATATTGTGCTTTCGAGACATCCCATGGATATCTGACTTTCTCAGGATTTAAAGGTCTCTATTCTATTTGGAACTTACGAATTTTGTAGTACAGTTAAGCTAATTTGGTTCTTTGCTTTTAGCAGCAGTGCATGTGGTTGGACTAGTCTGAGTGTGTGAGTGCATGAGAAAAGATTGAGTTATTAAAATAATGAGAAGTGGCAATTGTTTAAAAATCTGTGTTGGGCGGAGGGCTCTCAGCAATCGTACTTACAAATATAAAATTGAAGCAAGTATTTAAAAATAAACATCGACAGCCTTCGCTTTGGTGAGTGGTCATATCTCACATGCAACATTAGCCTCATGTTGGGAGCAGAGGGAAATAAGTTGTAAAATGCAATTGCTTATCATGGCAGCTTGCCATTTAATGAGGGAGCTGAGACATAACCTGTGTGAAATTATAAAGAGTGAGATATAAAAGGCAATAGTACAGGAAATGCACTGGACACTGACGTAGAAGTGCTAACTGAGAGCCACAAGTGGTCTTGTAAATTCATAAATGAGAGATCAGCAGAGTTGCAGAGGTCTTAGAAGGCATCGCTGAGGATGAGGATGGGGGCCTGAGCTGTGCCTTTAAAAATGAAGGGGGGGAGTGAGAGCTTTTCAGGTTTGAAAAATTGCATTGGCAAAGGTACTTAAGATCTTTCCCCCATGTGGTCCCTCAGATGGAATTTCGCTTGAACGAAACTCTAACCTGTTGGAAACAGAAGCTACTCTGGAATGAAATTCAGACTTTAACGATCATCTTACAAAACATCTTTGCTGTTTTCAACTTTTGAGCCAATGTTCTAGTATAGATGGTTGACCTTATAATTGTATTTTAATCTTCCAAAAATCACTTATCTTTATGATTATGAAAATAATATGTGCTCATTGTATGAAGAAGACAATATAAATCATCCATGATTTCACAGCTTAGGGAAGATAATTTATATTTGATGAGTTTTATTGCAATAGTTTTTCCTGTATATTTGAGTATGTGTATATGAACAACAATGGTATGAACTCTTGTACTCTGAAAAAAAAAAAGCATGCCATTATATTGAAAGTGTTCCTCAAATCTACTCTAAGAGTATAACCTGGACATATCTGGACTCAGATATAAATTTGTTTCACTAATAATTATAATGCAAATTAGTTTTGCCTTATTTTGACTCTAGTTTAGGGGTGATTTTGAGAAATAAGTTCTGATATTAAGAGACTTCAACTTGTTTATAACAATAAGAAATGCATTAAGCTTTGGTTTGCGACACAAGGTAAGAAGGGACGTGGTATAATTTATGTGTTTTTATATGTCTTTCTACCTAGATTTAATTTGTTTTTCTGCTCTGGACAAATTTTTCAATCAAATTCTGTTATCCTATCAATGGTGTTCTTACATCTAAACGTTTAAAATGTTATTGTTAACATTTCTTCAGAAATAAAGCAATGTTTCATTTTGTAAATTATGTCCTTTTTTATTTTATAGTCTGGCATAGAAAATTAAAGAAGCAAAAAACTCCCATGGAAGGGCTGACGGGTCTCATACACGAAGACAAAGAGTTGGCTGAACTTCGAGGGCTGGCCGCTGGAGTAGGACTGGCTAATGCCTGCTATGCGATACAGTATGTAACTGGGGCCATCATTATGGGGTACCTAGAGAACAGTGGGCAACTATAAAGAGAGTGCTCATGGATCCCAGGATTGTCCTGGTCCTGTCCAGAGTAATGCTCATTACTCTGGCATAATTATTAATAACAACCCCTTCCATTTTCAAATGTGACCTGAGATGGATGGCAAATTACGTGGTTACGCTAGTGTAAGGAAGATCATCAAAATGTCATTGTTTTCCAGTGTTTTATCACATAGTTAAAAAATAAATGAAACAAGGAAATAAATACTGTATTGAAGAGAACAGATGGTAACACGCTTGGTTCAACTGGAGGCAACTAGAAGAGAGGAATTCCAAGGGTCCCATGCCTGTGCCGTTAAGTCAATCTTAATCTGTTTTCAAACGTTGTATGGTGATTGCCTACAAAAGCTCTTTAAGATCGTTGAATTTGAACTTACGTTGCTGTCCTTAATTAAAGAAAATATTTAAATGTCTTTTTATCCAAGACACTGTATTGCGTTTTTTTTTTTTCAACGTTTTTTATTTATTTTTGGGACAGAGAGAGACAGAGCATGAACGGGGGAGGGTCAGAGAGAGAATCGGAAACAGGCTCCAGGCTCCGAGCCATCAGCCCAGAGCCTGACGCGGGGCTCGAACTCACGGACCGCGAGATCGTGACCTGGCTGAAGTCGGACGCTTAACCGACTGCGCCACCCAGGCGCCCCTATATTGCGTTTTATACAAGACACTATATTATGGCCTATGCTAAAAGAATTATATAGTCATAGGCCTTGAAATTTATAATTCCAAGACATAAAGATGGAAGTTTAAAAGTAGACATAGAGGCGATCTAAATTAGTGATTCAGAGGTGACTTTTCCTTGAGAAAATACTCTGCAAATCTATATTCAAGATTCTGTTTCAAAAACTCAAAGCATTTTAAATTCAGACAATTTTCCCCCCTCATAATATTCCAGGTGAGAGTTGGCTTCTAAAAGTTAACCTTATGGAGAAAGAGTTGATTTTTGTGGTCATGCTAAATGTTGTTCTACATAAGAGATCAGGTGTGTGAAATAGTTAACATGAAAGTTTTTAGGCTCATAAACCCAGATGTATTTATTACTAATTTGTAATAGCTTTTTGAATTGATAACCCAAAGAAATTAACAACTCATAACTTTAACAAAACAAACTACAGTTAAAACTCTTGAGGCAATGCACGCATATGCATGTTTCTATCAAGATAACGGTGCCTAGAAGTGAAGTGACATGCTCTGTCTGTGTTTTGGAAGAACGGTGCCTAGAAGTGAAGTGACATGCTCTGTCTGTGTTTTGGAATAGGGAAGGAATATTCTGGTTGGTGGAATAGGGAAGGAATAGAAACACAAAATTCCACATCGCTGTATTACATAGAACAATGTTGCAAAGTCATGAGATTTCTCTTTCTCTTTCTCATACTCTTTATTTCTCAAACACTGACACCAACACCAACTTGTAAACCAGATGTATTTTGGGAAACCAAAAATATTGTTTTCCAGTACTCTTCCAACCCAAGAGGAGATTGAAAGTCTTCCTGCCTTCCCTCGGGAAAAACTGACTCTGCGTCTCCTGTTGGGAAGCGGGGCCTTTGGAGAAGTGTATGAAGGGACAGCAGTAGACATCTTAGGGGCTGAAAGTGGAGAAACCAAAGTAGCAGTGAAGGTAACGTGGATCTTTTAATTCCTTGACATGCTGGCTCAACATATCTACATGAATTTACATGGACGAAACTATAATAAAACATGAGTGATCTTAACTGGAAAGAGAACTGGTAGAAGGTGGAAGTCCACGCCTGACTCCAGAAATTATAATTTTTCTTCCATTTCTTACATAAGCCCTGTAATTCACTTACCTCTAAAGTTACTAATTTGCTAAGACTCAGCAGGCAGTTTTCCCCTGCAAATATACTTACAAGAGAATGGGGGTTGTAAAAGCACCTTCTCAGTGTCTTAGGTTCTATGGCAGATAGTAAACAATGATGGCTTGTTAACCATTTGGTGTCAGTTTTAACTATGCAACTCCCCCATCGCGGTGCAAAAGCACCTCCAGTCAATACGTAAACTAATGAGTGTGATTGTGTTCCGGTAAAATTTTGTTTATGAGAATTGAAATTTGAATTTCATATAATTTTCATGTTTTAAGAAATATTCTTTTTTTTTTTTTTTTTTTTTTTACTTTTCCCCCAAACATTTGAAAAAGTAACATGTCAAATATACCTGAGTAAAGCTGGGAAAATACAAAATTAAAAGTTAACAATTATTTTCAGATCTCAAGTTGTACAAAAATAGGTGACAGGCTGGAATCGTTCTGTAAGCTATAGTTTGCTGACCACCGTACTATACGGTTATTCACCATGGTGTATTTAATGTAGTTTTAAGGAAGCACTGGGTATATTCTCATATTTGTGTAAAACCTTTTGATTGAGGGATGATGAATCCTTTATGGAACTGAGCAATATCCTAATCACTGCTTTTTAGGAATTTGTTGCTTTGAGGGTGGGCTATACAACTAGAAAAGTTAGCAAAATCTTCTCCGCTTCCAAATGATATCATCTAAAAGGACTTAAATTACTGTAGCCTCAACTGGTGTAGACAAGTGTTTATTTTTCTCACCTAATGAGAGGACTGCTGGCTTTGTGCAGTACTGTGTTACGTCAGAACCAGTAAATCTGAAATTCTCTTGACTTTGTACATGTGTGTTGCCTCATGGTCCCAAGATGGTTGCCAAAGATCAGGCATCACATCTTCATTCAGGTTAAGGGAAAGGGTAAGGATAACGTTAGACGTATATGTTCAAAAAGTGAAAGTTTTCCACAAGCTTCTTTCCCCTTTTAGCAGTTTTCCCCTTATACCTCATTGACCGGAATTGAGTCAGATGACCGCCCCTATTTGCAAGGGAGGCCGGAGAATCACAAAACACAATTTTCATGATTAGCTTAGACCAATTGTTTGGGTCTGGGCATCATGCCTCTAAGAAACAAATTGAGTATTGTTAACAAGGATGCAGGGGGAAACAGATATTGAGTAGAAAACTTTGAAAAGCAAGAAACTGACCTACATACCAAATTTGTAAAAATGTCTACATTTTGGAGAGAATTTGTTTAAGTGATACTCAATCTTTTATCTGTCAGGTATTCTCACGTGAACACCGGGTATAACACGGGCTAACTTTAACTAAGTTTACAGAGCACATGTGCACGTATTACCCATGATCTGTTTCCAGCTGTCAGGGTGAATATTACAAAACAAAACAAAGATGGTCTCCATTAACCCACTGAGCCCAGAAATGTCTGCTATACTGATTCCTGGCTTCTTTTTATGTTGCATAGACTTTGAAGAAGGGCTCCACAGACCAGGAGAAGATTGAATTCCTGAAAGAGGCACATCTGATGAGGTATTGGGGCAGCTCTGGATTAATTTTTCCTTGGTAGGAGTGGCAAGCTTTTATATCCGATTGGTAAATTTTTAACATTCAAAATGACCTGACGTAACAGATCATGCCCAAAATAAACATGGCTCAAGTTTAAACATAAATAGTCTGTAGTGATGAGTATCATACAGAAGCCAGTCTTTCAAAAGGCAGTCCTCAGGCAAAAGGTCTTCTCTTCTTTTACCTTCGATAAGAAGTGTGTTGTTCAAGTGACTTCTGAAGCTGTTTAGCTTTAAGCATGCTTATGTTCTTTGAACCATGTGATAATGGGTCAAGTAGACGGAGGAAGGGAGAGCTCTAAGTACAACGATGTCAGGGAAAATATCCTCTGTCTTGGTAAACTTGTCTTCAAGGGTAGAGTCAGTTGCTGGTCATGAAAACTGCTCAGAGGCATCTTAAAGGGATGGCCTGAGGCAGTAGTCTATGGGATCCATGCTGTGGGTTCTAATCAGCAGGTCAGGGCTTACTGGCTTTAATGCATTGAGAAAGTTGGTTGAAGCCAAACCTGCATGTCTGACTTGCTTCTCCAAAAGGAAGAGAATAACATTCCATACCTATGATGACCCAAAAGGTAATACTTTCAAATATCTTTTGAAGAAGGATACTAGTTAAAATTACTTTCTTTTCCAAAACATGAAATAGTTCATATAAACGTTTTTTCTAAAGATCACCCTATTCTATCGGTATGCATTGGCCACTAGGGGTTGCCGTATCATCTCTCTAAGGCAGGCACACAGGACAGTACTGGGAAAAGGAGACTTCCATTTATTAGAGAACAACAACAACAACAACAGGAATTTTGGAGGAAACGATAAAGAATTGCTCTATTTCCCAAAGGCTCTCAGCCAGGGTGCCTGTTACTGTCACAACATCCTGTCTGTCTCTTTCCACCTTTTAGCAAATTTAACCATCCCAACATTCTGAAGCAGCTTGGAGTTTGTCTGCTGAATGAACCCCAGTACATTATCCTGGAACTGATGGAAGGAGGAGACCTTCTTACCTATTTGCGTAAAGCCCGCATGACAAAGGTAGGAAATGGGGTCCCGGTATTGGTTTTGTAATGCAAATGCTCTATAATTTCCTGCTAAATGTATTTAAATTCAATAGGCTGATTCAGTCTGGGCTGATGGTAGAACCTCTGAAGACTTCTGTAGAAAGAATTCTTGTATTTCCTTCATTTGGATTAAGACAATTAGAATCCTGGGCTAACTTCTGGCATTTTCTGATTATTTGAGCCTGTTTTTAGTATTTAATGGGAAAATAGGTACCTCACTGCCAGAATCATGTTTTCTGGAGAACAGAGATTGTGTGGAGTTGGAAAGGCACATCTTTCTCCGCACCTTATCTCTATGCCTGTCTGTCCCAAATTGATATTTGCAACCCCTTATGTCTTTATTGAGAACTATATGTCCCTACCCAGTTGGCATATCTGGATTTTGTTTTAATTTTTAATGGCTTTATTTATTTGTGAGAGAGAGAGAGAGAGAGAGAGAGAGAGAGAGAGATAAAGGGAATGAGCAGGGGAAAGGCAGAGAGAGAGGGAGACAGAGAATCTGAAGCAGGCTCCAGGCTCTGAGCTGTCAGCACAGAGTCCTACTCAGGGCTGGAACTCATGAACTGCGAGATCATGACCTGAGCTGAAGTTGGACGCTTAACAGACTGAGCCACCCAGCTGCCCCTGTTTGGATTTTAATGGGCATCTTAAACTTATGTTGGCCAGAACTGAATTCTTGATTTCCTATCTCCTCCTTCATGCCATCCATCCAGTTCCTTGCTTTCTCTTCCATGGTCACACTAACAAGCCCGGTCAGCAGTTCTGCCCACACCCCCTTCCCCTGTGCTTACCTACAGCAGTGCCTGGAACAGCGCGGGCACTGCAAACACCGTGGAATGAGGGCCAGGGGTGACAGCACCTGTGGGAACCTACTTTTTATCTCCAATGAGAAACACATGAGACAAAACAAGTAACTAATATTTAAACGTAGATTTCAAAAAAAAATTTATTTATTTTTATTTTTATTTTTTTATTATTTGTTTTTATTTCTGTCAAAGTACACATTATATGGCTAAAACTTTGAAATATATAACAAGGTTTATAGCGAAAGACTATTTTGGGGGCACCTGGTTGGCTCAGTCGGCTAAGCATCCTACTCTTGATTTCGGCTCAGGTCGTGATCTCACGGTTCATGGGTTTGAGCCCCGCATCAGGCTCTGAGCTGACAGTGCAGAGCCTGCTTGAGATTCTCTCTCCCTCTCTCTCTGCCCCTCCCCTGCTCACTCTCTCTCTCTCAAAATAAATAAATAAACATTGAAAAAAAAAAAAAAAACGAAAGAAAGACTATCTCATCCCCACATCCCAGATCTGTCCAATTTCTTCTGGTGTTTACCTCATGTTCCTACAAATTCTGTTTATACTGCTGCACATTGAATTTTCAGTCTTGGGGGAAATCTACTGACTACCTACTATGAGAGGTGAGGCTTTAACTCTCTTAATTTTTTTTTTCAACGTTTTTTATTTTATTTTGGGGACAGAGAGAGACAGAGCATGAACGGGGGAGGGGCAGAGAGAGAGGGAGACACAGAATCGGAAACAGGCTCCAGGCTCCGAGCCATCAGCCCAGAGCCTGACGCGGGGCTCGAACTCACGGACCGCGAGATCGTGACCTGGCTGAAGTCGGACGCTTAACCGACTGCGCCACCCAGGCGCCCCAAACTCTCTTAGACTTACTCATTATCAGTCCCAACCCCACCAGCTCCACCCATCAAAAACTGTGTCACACTTTTCAGATAAATCAGTATTGCAGATTTACATTACTATGACAATTACTTGCAGCTGAGTTATTCAAATACTGTGATTGTGGGGTTTATTCCCCCCTTGGGCTAAAATAATAAATGCCTCTTGTTTTCCCCCCTTTGCTTAGTTTTCTGTATACCTAACTAAACTCTTGGACAGAATTGTAACACTTCTGTCAATGTAGATGTTAAATATATCACATGATCCAGCACGTAATGGTGTTTTTCTTGCACACTTTCCTCCTAGAGGCAGTGTGGTGCTTGTCCTCTGGGTTAGCTGACTAGCTGTGATCCCAGGGCTTTGCTTCACATTTACCTTGGTGATTTCCTTGCTGGACCTTACCTTCCTCTATTCCATGACTTCTTTGTTCTCTTTTAGAAGAGAGAAAGCATGAGAAAACAAGCATCTGAAGGAAAAATCTCCTTTCCCCTCCTCTTTTTGAGAAGCACTCCTTGCTTGCGTTCTGTCTCTGTCTCTCTCAAAAATAAATAAACATTAAAAAAAAAAAAGAAGTCTTATGCCATTCTGATTCTTGGACTGATGATCAGTGACCTGCTTTTTGCCCCTCCTCTCTGGAAAAGTTTAGGAACTTCTTATGTGTGGTACTTTTTTTTTTTTTTTTTTTTTAACCAATCTGGACACTCACCCTGGAAAAATCACCTCCTTCAGTTCTGGGATATTACTATTACTATTATTATTATTATTGTTATTATTTAAAGTTTATTTATGTATTTTGAGACAGAGAGAGAGCATGTGTAATAGGGGCAGAGAGAGAGAGAGGGAGAGAGAGCATCCCAAGCAGGCTCTGTGCTGTCACCGCAGAGACCTATGTGGGGCTTGAACCCGCGAACCGTGAGATCATCACCTGAGCCAAAATTAGGAGTCAAATGCTTAGCTGACTGAGCCACCCAGGCGCCCCTATGTTATTTTTTGGGATAATAAATAAAATTCTTTGTCCCCTCTGCTTCCTTGTTCTAGAAACACCATTGGTTCTAGAAAAACCCTCTGTTTTATCCTTTGTTCTATAGTTGTTTTCTCCTGTTTTCTACATCTTTGTATCTTTGCTCTCAATTCTGGTA
Organism: Panthera uncia; assembly: GCF_023721935.1. Classification (NCBI taxonomy): domain Eukaryota; kingdom Metazoa; phylum Chordata; class Mammalia; order Carnivora; family Felidae; genus Panthera; species Panthera uncia. Next base: position 74,930,647 of record NW_026057580.1, on the reverse strand, counting down.
GATTTCCATAAATTTTTAAATAAAATTAAAAATTTTAATTTTCCACAGACTCATTCTTCTTAAAATAGTATTGTTTTTTTTCATAGGTGAAAAATCTTCTCTAATCTTTCCTAAGATACTAATTATGGTTTTTTTTAAGTATTAATTTGCTTCCTGCATTGTCCTGATTTCCTTTATCCTCTTTGTTCTGGAATCTGTTTGTAATGTGAGAAGCTTTTCTCAAATGTTTGGTGATTTGTGGCTGGTCTTCCTCTTTGACAGTGAGGCCTAAGAAGTCGACTGGAAGCTGTGTCTGTGGCAGCTTCCTTTTGGTTGTTATGTGGGACCCTGCTTTCTTGTTGGGAGTCTCCCTAATCCTCAAATGACAGTATTTGTGTGTCTTTCCTGGCACACGCCAGGTTCACCAGAGGGGAATCTGCTAGTCTCCTGCCTGAGTGATAAATGCCTAAGCCTCAATTCAGGGAGGTGAGATGGGAAGGGGGTGGAGGTCTCAAGGCTGAGTATCTGGACTCTTGTTTAATTTTCCTCTCCATTTTCAGCACAGAGCCCTAGTGCGACTGGTATCTTTGAACGTGGAGTTGTTCTGGTTCAGTGTGTGTGTTTGTGTGTGTGTGTGTGTGTATGTGTGTGTGTGTGTATGTGTGTGTGTATGTGTGTGTGTTTTGAAGAGGAAAGCCTCCTGCTGTCATGGGAGGGTCTAGGATCTAGTTAGCTCCTAAAATATACTTCTAAACATTCCTCTTGATTCCAGCCTTGCCCCACACCCCTACATCCAGAGATACCTGCTATCTCCAGTTGCAGAGCCTTAGGGGGTTTTATAGTGAAACACAGCTTAATTCTTGTCTTCCCCCCTGCAGGCAGCCAGGCTCTCTTGGCTCTGTTGAATGACCACCCTTCCATCTGCTTCCCTTTCCCAAAATGTTTCGTGCACTAAATCTAGTTTCCTGATACATTTATCCTTGTGTGGTTATACACATTTCCCCTATATTGCCATTGTAGTAAGGTTTGGAGAGGGAGTAGAACTAAAAATGCACATCCTGAGTCCTCCATCTTTAACAAGAAGTTTATTTGTAGATGTTGTTTGTTTTGGGTAGAGAAGAGGGGATAAAGACTAAATAAAAATATGGACCTGCTCTTTCCAAATTATTCCTATTTAGTCAGGGGCCTGATGGTTATGCTGATTGGTCCTCAAGAGTTCTTCCACTGCCTTTCCAGCCCAGGACAGCTTCCATGCCTCACTGCCCTCACCCCAGCCAGACAACAGGATGCTGTTAGGTGCTGAGTGCCAGAACACTGCGGGCTCTATGTTCCCATCATGCTCAGCTCATTTGGAAGCAGTCTTCTCTCCACAGGACGTGCTCAGAGGCAACATTCCAGAAGGGCTGCAAGCATCCTTCTGCCTAGCCCTGCTCCGAGACTACAGTGCTGGGTCTAATACAGAAAAATTGACTGCAAGTAGGCCCATAAACCTTAGTTTAGTCTTTTATTTTCAGGACCACAGTTTCTGTGTCTTTAGAATGGGGTATTGAACTGACAACGTCCTCAGGCTCTTTTTAGCTTTGATATCCTAAGATTATATTCACATGGAAGAAAGTAAAAGACAAAACCAAAAACCAACCCATCAAAACAGTATAAATATGTAGTCAGATACCATCAAGTTATCCATTTTTTGCTGCATGTTTATTATACAATAGTGAGGGCTGTGACTCTTTCTTTCAAGGACCTTGCCACATGGTAGGGAGGTAAGTCAATATAAAGAACTCATTTAAGATAGAAAGTGGGAGGGCCTACTGGAATGCAATAGAGAATATACTGTGAACACAGAGGAGAGAGATGATTTCCAACTGAGGAGTCCTGGGAAGGCTTCATGGAGGAGGTCTTCTGTTTGAGACACAACTAAAGTAGGGGATAGAACAGTCTCTGAAACTATACCTTTCCATGTGAGTCATGAAAAGCCATGGCTGGGATCAGACCCAGGTGGAGGTTGAATGTGCCTTGGGGGAGGCTGGCAAGAGAAAGATGACAGGTGAGCCCACAGCAGCAGCATCTGGAATCAAGGAGACCCAACATGGGGGTATCCCAACAGGTTGTCACAGGGGCTATCAGGAGCAAGTGATAGAGATTGAGGCAGGCAAGCAGCATTCTAAAAACCCGTTGGCAGGGAACGTGGTGTTAGCCACCACACTGAAGTTCAGAAGCAAGGTTCAAAGTGAGGAACATCTTCAGTAGAGTGGGTTTTGCCAATAGCAAAGCAGGCTTCCACTCACAGAGGAACCAATGAGCCAGTCGGGATCCCCAGCAGGGACTCAGACATAGGCCAAGAGACCAGTGTCTGGTGTCTGCTGGACCCAAACAGTGTTGTGGGGGGATTGATTCTTGGGAGTAAGATCAAGACTTGGTGTTGGATTGAGGTACGGTTGAGCAGGACCATGGCAATGTTGAGTCCAAGAACATGAGGAGTCTTCTTAGTTTTGGGACAAGACATGGGCTTGTTGGGGGAAGCAAGGGGGAGCAGCACGTAAAAACACTCATCTAAGAGAAATTGAGGGAAGGTGGGAATCATTTGAGGTGCTCAATGAAGGATGTGGATGGAAATCAAGAATAAGGGCATTCTAGAATGATAGAATTAAAGAAGAGAGGTTGACCATGGGGGAGGGGTAGGAAAAAAAAAGGAGGTTAGAGTGGGAGAGAGCCAAAGCATAAGAGACTCTTAAAAACTGAGAACAAACTGAGGGTTGATGGGGGGTGGGAGGGAGGGGAGGGTGGGTGATGGGTATTGAGGAGGGCACCTGTTGGGATAAGCACTGGGTGTTGTATGGAAACCAATTTGACAATAAATTTCATATATTGAAAAAAAAAAAAAAAGAGAGGTTGAGAAATGCAGAGCAGGGATAAAGGACTGCCAGTGTCCCAGCATGACTGAAGCACAGATTGTGAGAAGAGACACTAGGGTCATAAGTGGAGGCAAAAAGAGACTGGTGCAGCCCAGGGCTGCCATGGAGGCTGTGCTTTGGAACCTGTAATTGACTCCACAGGCAGTATGTCACAACGAAGAGCATTGATTAAAGCACAAGAGGCTGGACACAAGTTTGGGATGTGTCAGATAGAAACGATAAAGGCCTGAACTAGGGTTATTTTAGGGAAATGGCAAGGGAAAGACAATATATGAATGTAGCCTTGAGGAAGGAATATTGCATTTTTTCCATGTGGTGCCAATAAAAACTTCAACTGGCTTTTTTTCATGTTGAAATCATTGCAAGCAGTATAGGCTCAACTATATATTCATGCTGGCTCTCATGGAGGAGAGGAGTGATCTGTGACCTTGAACTCGAGTATTGCTAACAATTGCTGACAGATGGGGGTTCACCTGAGAAACAAGCCCATTGTCATGACTGACATTACAGTGTGACATTGGGCCAATGACTAAACTAGCTAAGCACTGATTAAATTAGCATTATTACTACTTAGGACAGCAGCTACTATTTATTAAGTTGTTATATACCAGCCAGATTACATATCTTATCTCAAATCCTATATGGTCAGTGTTACTCCCATTTTACAAATGAGAAAGTTACTTAATGAATTTAACAATGTAAACAAGTTCACGCAACTAGTAAGTACCAGAACTAGGTTTCAAATCTTGGTCTGTATGACCTGACACCCTGAGATCTTTCCAATAAAGATCCGATATTGCCTCTGCTTAGTAAAAATAGTCTTATTTATGTTTATTTCAGTAGAAAGTATGTAAACCTAGTTCTTTTACTCCTTATTTGAATTCTTGTAACCATAACTAAAAATACCTTTGAGACATCACATATGTGTGTGTACATATGTATATGTATATGTTTTGTACAAACTGTAGAAGTACCTGTAACTTTTCTTTCATTTCTTACAGTTTCATGGTCCTTTACTCACCTTGGTTGACCTTGTAGATCTGTGTGTGGATATTTCAAAAGGTTGTGTCTACTTGGAACAAATGCACTTCATTCACAGGTACAGTGATATTCTAGATACAAGGTTCCTACGGACATCGGCACAACAATTACCTGCAGTTTGGGTAAAACATATAGGGTAATTCAACATTTTCATTACTTCAAAATAGCAAACGTTTCCGTAAAAAGTCTCCCTTCTCTAAAGACCGACTTGGGTTACTTGTCTGATCTCTGGAACTTTATTCTTAGCATTATTAAATACAGCTTCTGCCATAGGGATCTGGCAGCTCGGAATTGCCTTGTCTCTGTGAAAGACTATACCAGTCCATCACGGGTAGTGAAGATTGGGGACTTTGGACTCGCAAGGGACATCTACAAAAATGATTATTATAGAAAGAGAGGGGAAGGCCTACTCCCCGTTCGGTGGATGGCTCCAGAAAGTTTGATGGATGGAATCTTCACTACTCAGTCTGACGTATGGTGAGTTTAACAGGACATGGAGAAATTTGGGCAGAACCACCCAATGTCAGGGCCAGAAGGGAATTTAAAAGGTCATCTAACCTGGTGACACTATTCCTGGATCTCAATATTTTCCCTTCTCACCCTAATTAGTTTTGATCCGTTGTCTTACACGTATATGTGAAATATATACATTTGCTTCAAGTATTTTATCACAGTCCAAAAGCATAGAGGCTATGACTAATAGGAATTGGTACATATGAATTGATGTCCAAGTATATGTCCAAATGCCTACTCTTTTGGCATGTATGATCGTTAATTTATAGGTAGATTTTAAATCATGCATCTCAAAAACATTATGACATTGAGGAGGTTTGGACATCTCTTTAGTATTAGAATAGGATCCCTCATTTTTGCTTTTTGATCCCAAATCTTGATTAGAGCTACTCAAAATGTAAAGATTTGTTTAATAACTTTCAAGCTGAACTGGCCATAGGCAAAATTGGTGATGAGATAAAATTGGCCCCCAGTGTTGCCAGTTCACATTCATGCCTTTCCCCTCCACGTTTACCAGCATTCAAAGTCAGGGAGAAAAGGGTGAACTGCTTTCTTGCTTATCCCCATGTAAGTCTGCATATTGATGCTATGCAAACCTTTAGTGGAGGTCTGTGGTGCAGTTTCAGCTGGGGAGAAGGAAAAATGTGTGTGTGTGTGTGTGTGTGTGTGTGTGTGCGTGTGTGTGTGCGTGTGTGTGTCCCCACTAAGCCTTCCTATCACCTATCACCTTTGAAGTATTGCTAGTAGGCAGTTGCTTTTTCTACTTTTTCTTGAGGTCAACTTGCTTTTAAGTCTCCCATTTGCCTTTTATGGGGCCAATAATGCCAATCACAAAGTAGACCCGGATAGTCCCAGGAATAGTTACATTGGAGAAACTACTGTAAACATGATGCTTGTAGTAAGTACAATTAAAGTAAACTCTTTAACATCCTTAGGTCTTTTGGAATTCTGATTTGGGAGATTTTAACTCTTGGTCATCAGCCTTATCCAGCTCATTCCAACCTTGATGTTTTAAACTATGTGCAAACAGGAGGAAGACTGCAGCCACCAAGAAATTGTCCTGATGATTTGTAAGTTAATTATGCTAATATAAACACCTAAAAACAACAACAAAACCACATGTGCCTATGCAATCTTATGCCTCATTGGCATGGTATTTTAAAATAAAAACTGGAATTTGGATATTTGTGTTGTCTACATCAAATGTAAGTTGATTGTAACATTTAATTTACTAAATACATGATGGTCTCTTTTATATATATCCATGATATTTCATTTCAGAAACAAAATTTAGAAGCATAGAATATATTTATACTTTTGAGAGATGAATCCTAATAAATAAATAAAAGGCTTGTGTGTGTATGTATATATACACACATACTCATTTGAGTTTGGAAGATCTAATTTGGCTAACATCTTTATTTGCATATTAAGAGATTCCATCAAAGAGGAATATATTGTTTAAAAGTTGGATTGCCTTTGTTGGTGCAGCTGATATTGGGATATAGTACTACTAAAAGTTATACAGGTTGCGATCTATTTATGAACTGAGCTCAAAGTGACTAAGTATTAGTGACTCTATCAAACTGATCCTGGCTCCTCTTGAAGTCTAATAATTCATGATTCTCAGGAGAGTAGGTGATTTTGATCTAATTACAAAAGAAAAATAAGCTCAGTTATTTTGCTGAGTAGTAAAGTAATCTACCTTCTTGTGAAGAACGTCAGCAGAAATAAACAAATTTTGAAACTTTTTCCGACATGTTTGGAAAGGAACAAGTGCTGAACAAGTATAAACTCCTCTGTTATGTGCACAGTACCATGCCATGCATTGTCTGGAATACATGGGTATCTAACTAATGGCCCCAGCGCTTCAGCGTCTCAGAATGTATTTTGAAGGAGAAGAAACACACATGGAACAGTTGGATAACAAGCCAACACGTAATAAAGTGCTAAACTGTGTGGTACAGAGAAGTGCAAAAGGAATTAGCAGTATGTGGATACACACCGTGGTTGTATTGCCTTGACTATGCTGTGTTATTTTAGAGGATTATTCAGACTGGAGCCAAAAGACGATTAAGAACCGGGCACCTTGGTTGGATGTTCTACTGGTGAATGGTTTTGTATTATTTAAATCTTCCAGTCGGAATAAGAAGATTTGAGTCACTGCTTCTTTCTGATTTAGCTTTTACTGGGACATTTACAGGGAGATCAGATGTACACATACCTGACCAAGTTTGGCAACAGTGCTCAAAAATGATTTGTGATCCTTTTGGGGGAGACAGAAACAATTCTCAAAATTAGAAGTAAGAAATTATACAAAAATGGAAAGCCTTTGACCTAGGGCTTGAGGAAATCCCCAGCATACCTAAGCATGAAATACATTTTTATTAGGTAGCAAACTAACCACTGCTGTGCAGCTCTTACATATCTGTCAAATGCTCAGAAATTTTCCCTAGAATTTCTATTGCACAAAATTTACATTATCCCATTAGAATTTTATCTGGCCTCTTTCCTCCCTAGAGGGTACCTCATCACAATGACTCAGTTTTATTGGGTAGACAGTTTAGGATTCAATCACAGAATTCTACATTTTGATTGACGCAAATCATACCTACCTTTATTATGGGGAGGATGGAGGTGGATGATTACATGGCGGTTGTGGAGCAGAAAAACGTAGGTATGTTGGACTTTGCCCAAATGGATCCCAAAACGCAACTAGAAGGAGGAGGAAGAGATCCTAGAAAATTGCTTAGAAGAACATTCCTATTTATAGGCAGAAACATATACTCTACACAACATTGATATTATATGTTTATAAAGCATATATTTATATAAGTTATATAAATATATAACTTAATATTCTACATAACTTTATCTTGACTAATTCATTGGTTGAACACATTATTGCTGTGACTTTATAAAAATGTAGTTTCCTTAAAGCCAAAATTTTCCATTGGTGGTTTTGAAGTTCATTTGAACATCTGTGATTAAAAAGTCAACAATGCTCCCAGCCACCCCCACCCCCCCACCCCCGAGTGTTACATGCTCTCAGAGCCCTGGGAAGGGTTAAGGATCCGTTGCCAACCAGGAAAACAAGCTGTGCTAGGAAATGGATCTCTCAGCCATGCCATTCAATCTGGCCGTGGCCTTAAGTTGTCATGATAAAGATTAACTACTCTCCTTAGAGTACAGAGGGAACTGATTTTTATTTGAAGCAGTTCTCTGAGATCACAGGCCCAGCTTAGAGGGTTGAAAGTCTGCACTGAGCCATGCTGCACCTTCCATTCACTGCCTAAATGCTCAGCACCTGGATGCACTCTGGGTCAGGTGAGTCCATACAGGGCCACGTTGTGCTCAGCTATTAATGGAATGCAGGAGTTCAGAGCATTCCTGCCCTTCTTTCCGTAGCTTGGGATGTATGGTGGAAAGCCCAGTCCTCAGTACTCTCTTCAACTTTCAGTTTGCACAACAGCCACACCACTCTTGAGAAGAAACGGGATCAAAGGGCAACCTACTTCAAGTGCGAGTTCTTTGGGGTTCTGTGATGGATGTATCAGAGGGGCAACTGGAATTACTGGACGGTCTCTCATACGTAGGAGGCAACAATGGGAGAACATGAAAGTTCACCATCTTATTTTTACCTCTTAAAAGATATGTACATTTAGATGCTAGCTGAGTCTCTCTGGGATTGGGCATAGTGAGTAAGAGAATACTTACAAAACTGTATTTTATGTGCTTTGTTTCAATTCCTATGGAAATTCATCCCCTTAATACTGAAAGATGATATGAAATTTTCATCTGTTGAATTTTGATTGCTTTATGAATCCAAGGACTTTAATACTCATAGAGACCAATAATGCACATGGCTAATGAGTCTCATGCTATTTTAAAAACCCATGAGGCAAAGAAGAGTAAAGGGTTGGCATAGTGAATGGAGGAATTTGAACTTGAACATTTAGCCAAGTGAGATATTTCAAGTATGAGTGAGTATTTTACCTAGCTAGAAAAACCAGGGTAGGGAAATTTTTACAAAGTGAATGACCTGTAAATTTATTTAAAGTAACATTCTTGAAGATTTGTAACTAAAACTTAGTGCAGGTATCGAATACATGATATTGAATTGTGACAAGTGCATATTTGTGAGGGAAGACCGGATGCCAAACATATAGTTGTTATTAATTTATCTGAAAGATATTAGAGATCCAGTTTTTAAAAAAGTTTGTATTTGTTTATTTTGAGAGTGAGTGAGTGTAAGCAGGGGAGGGGCAGAGAGAGAAGGAGAGAGAGAGAGAATCCCAAGCAGGTTCTGCACTAACAGTGCAGAGCCTGATGTGAGGCTCAAACCCATAAACCTCAAGATCATGACCTGAGCTCAACTCAAGAGTGGGATGCTCAACCAACTGAGCCACTCTGGCACCCTAAGTAATCCATTTTTTAGAAGCTGTTAAATTCATAAAAGCCTTTTCATTCCATTGCCAGCTTAATGCTGTTTCAGAGCACAGGTTGTACGCTTTACTTTTAAATAACTGTTGCTTTATAAAGCTCCTCTTTTCTTAATCTAGAGCAATTCCATGTTCATTCCTGGATGGTGGGAGAGGAAGATTTGATATACTATCAGGTCATATATTTTTGCCATCAGAAAGTTTAGAATAATGATTGGGTTCAATGTAAATGAAAGCATCCATAGAAGAAAGACAAGAGGAAAGTCTGTTTAAATACTTTACATGGATTAAACAAGAGGCTGAAGTTTTGGAGGGTAGTGTGAGTGGATGAGAAACAGACTAGCTAGGTGGCAACTGAAGGGATGGCTTTCTTCCTTCCACTCTCCCTCCTTCTCCCTTTCCTTGTTCTGTCTCACTTTTTTAAAAAGTTTATTTATTTATTTTTAGAGAGAATGAGGGAGAGAGAAGGCAAGGGGCAGAGAGAGAGAGGGAGAGAGAATCCCAAGCAGAATCTGGTGTGGGGCTTGAACTCAGCAACCATGAGATCATGATCTGAGCTGAAACCAAGAGTCAGATACTTAATTAACTAAGTAACCAAGGCGCCCCATTTCTTGCTTTGTCTTTTCTCTCCTAAATAATCTTCATTAAGTATCTTGAGTCCTTTGTAGAAACGAGACACCTTATAAATAAATAAGTAAAAAAACTCCATAATTAAAATATGGCAAGTCTTGAAAGATTCTACTTACATTTTGGCAATAACTTTGAATCACAACTTTATTTTCAGAAGGGATATGATTCCTGTGGTGAATTAGACTTTCTCCTCAAGATTCTACTTTAAATATTGGTTTAAATTTCATGATTCCATATAAGTTGTACTATTTTATTTCAGAGTCTAATCATCCTTCATTCAAATCTTTGTATCATCCCTATTTTTAAATGAGAGGTTATAAAGAAATATGTAAAAGGTAGGTTCTCGGCTGTGATTCTCATTTTTAAGAAATAGAGTCAAGTTTCACATTCTATATCCAGAATGTAAATTCCTTGTAATATATGTGAAGTTGTCAGATGAATACTGGAAAATCGACCAATATTAGATTTCCCCATAATACTCTGATTTTGAGTACTAACTCTGACCTGAAGTGCTTGTCAAGAAATGAGACAGAAGTGGACTTTGCACCATACTATAAGGGAATGGAGATTCCATTATAATTTCTAACATAGACACTAGCTACTTTGAGTACAGTACCTGTAATGATTTCTTGGTCATTGTCGTCTAGTGATTGGATACATCCTTAGTCTACTACCATTGCCATTACCTTAGTCCATACCTTCATGATCTCTCACTTTGTCTTCTTTAATAACTTCTTTGCTTCTAACTTTCCCCTCTACAACTCACTCTCCACATATATTAGCTGGAGTAACTTCTTTAAGAATGTAAGATCATGCCTTCTTAAAAACCTTCAACAGCTTCCCATTGTAGTGCCATAAAATCCGACTCCTAGTCTGGCCTGTGAGACCTGCATGATTTCTCCTTCCTCTTCCGATCTCCTCTCTTAACACTCTCCCCCTCCAATGACTGCTCTTCGGCCAAGCTGGCTTTCTTTCAGATTCTAAAATGAGCCACGTTCTTTCCTAATTTAGGAATTTACACATGTTTTTCCCTCTTCTAATGTGTTCCCTGACTCCCATCCCCACCCTATTCCCGTGACTAGCATCTTATTTTCCTACGAAGTTCTTTGGCTTAAATGTCACCTTTTCAGAGTGTCCTTCTGACAGCAACTTACTAAAAATGTTCCATCTCTATTAGATCTCACATTTGTTTTCTTTAGTACTTTTTTTAGAACTTGTAATTTGTAATTGTATATTAATCTGTTGATATAGTAGTACTAATATTTTTAAATACTTTCCATCTTACATTTCTTTACCAGTTTTTCTCTCCCTGTCCCCAATATGCCTTCTAGCTCTAGAGAGTAAGAAAAAAAAAAAAAAAAGCAGGTACTTGACCTTTTTAGTAAATCAGTAGACTTGAAAGCCAGGTTTGGAGGAAGGAGTGGTTATCTAGAATCCTTTAACTTCTTGTTAGTATGCTAAATGCTAGGTTTGAATGACTAGAACCTATAATTCTATATAAGGATAATCTAATTAAAAAGAGGGAGTAGTAGAAGCCCATTTCTTTGAAGCCCTAAGGAAGTGTAGGAAGAAGAGACCTTGATAGATAGAGGTTGGAGGGTGAAGATGTTGGATATCTAGGTCCTGACAAACCTTCTATGTAAGCTTCAGTTAGACTAAAGGTGGAAAACTGCCCACCTCTCCCAATTTGGGAGGATGGCAAGCTGATCATTGAGCTGGGGACTCCCCAGCCAGCCTCATCCCATTGACATGGAGACCCAGCATCATGAGTAAGGTAGAAGGGCATGTCCAGACCTCCAGAGAAGGTCAAGTTGCACTTCCCATCTTCCTTTGTTTCCCATTCAGCGTGGACATTTTGTTGAAAGCTAGACATTAGGGCAAGGAGCATCCTTTAGTCACACAACAGAAACAGGTAGGGATTCCCTGGGCCTTGTCAGCATATACAGGGCATGAGGCAGTCTCAGAGATGGTTATGGTTAGAGAGAGGAAAGGGAAGACCAGTTCACGGGGCGGGGGTGGAGGGGTGGGGGAGTGGAAGGGTGGGGTGGGGGGAGGGGAGAGCTGAAGGATACAAAGGTAAAGAAATCGGAGACTGCAGATAGCAGCTGATGCCTGCAGAATGGACCAGACCAGTCACTCCTTACTGAATTCCTGATCATTCTATTCTGAGACCAGCAACGATCTGGAGGGCACAGTGCAGTCCAAAGAATTTTTCACTGTGCCATCATAAGTCACGTAAGACTTTCACCCAACATATATCCTGCCACCATCTTTTAGAAGAGGACAGAGGGAGTAGGAATAGACTAAAATTAGAGGTTGAGTTATTATCCAGAAAAGACTGAGCATTACCTAAAAAGATTGTTTAAAATATTGAATTGCACCAGGTTTTAAATACCATTGTATTTAACGAGGTTAACTTTTTTCCTTCTAGATGAGGGCTCTAAGAAAGACCTAATTAGTAGCAGACAATATAAAAGAGCTACATTTTTTTTTCCAGCTCATATGAGTTGTAGTGAGATAAATTTTTGTCACCTTCTTACATTTACTATATGTATTTCTATGAGGACAACCACATCCCTAGCTCTTTATATACTCCCAGTATATAATAAGTTTCCAAGTCTTTGCTGAATGAATGAACACAGTTAAGAGTGTTACACAGATATTTCTTATACAACTGTTAAGGAAAAAATAATGTTTAATAAACCAGCTACTAACGTCTGAGGAAACTGAGTCTCTTACTTAACTTGACAGTATAATGAGGAGTTAAAAGCATTAGAACTGAATGTGGTTTCTACCTCGGGTTCTGCCGCTAAAGATCTATGTGGTTTAGAGTAATCTTAGATTTTGTTCTAGATATCAATGTATGAATGTAAAGTCTTCATATTCTTCGGTAATTTCTATAGCTGTTAGTGCCCTTACGTGTTAAGCAATCATTTTCCAACAGTCTATTTTATTTATTTATTTGGGTTAATGACTGTTCAAAGTAATGGCTTTTTGAAAGAAAGGTGTTATCTAACAAAGGTAGTAATATTGGAAGACACTATTAAGTGGAAACCAAAGATTTTGTTCTGGCTTATTTATACTAATTATGGAAAACTGGCAATAACTGAAATTTGTTGCCTTCTGAAATGACCTTACCTGGGGTATCAGTACTGGTTGCCTAATGATCTCCAATCACCACTTATTTTTGTGCCTTTACCTGTGTATCCAGGTGGAATCTGTTGACCCAATGCTGGGCTCAAGAACCTGACCAAAGACCTACTTTCCACAAAATACAAGATCAGCTTCAGTTATTCAAAAATGTTTCCTTAAATAGTATTTCTCAACACAGAGAAGAAACAGACCCCAGTGGAGTCATAAATGAGGGCTTTGAATGTAAGTTTGATTCTTTTTCAGAATTTTCTGGTTTTCTCTCTAGTCTGAACTGAACAGGTTAAAATGGGGGTATATATATACATAGAAGACATTTTATGGTGAGGAAGAAGAAGAATATACTGGTACTATGTATTCATTGTACTCCTCTTTGGAAATTATTACGATTTCTTTATTTAAAAATTTTTTTTAGAGTGTGGCAATGCACACACATGCATGCATGTGCGGGGGAAGGGCAGAGGGAGAGAGAGAGAAAAAGAGAGAGAGAGAGAACCTTAAGTAGGCTCCATGGTCAGCACAGAGCCAGAGTCAGGGCTCAATCCCATGACCCTGCAACCAAGACCTGAGCCAAAATAAAGAATCAGATACTCAACTGGCTGAGACACCTGCATGGCCCTGGAAATTATTTTGAATTGGGCACTAAATTAAAAAAAATAATAAAAAATAGTGACATGGCCCCTGGACTTTACAATCTCAGATAGTAAGGAGGAGAATGAACATGTTAGACTATATTCTCATGAGATCTATTTTCCTTCCCCTCCACCCCTCATACCCGTTTCACCCTCAAGTACAGAGCTGAGTTAATTATAGACTGTTAGTTGATGGTACATCATGATCATTGGTGTATGCAGGGCTTCACTCCTGTTTGTTTGTTTAGTCCTTTTATCTCCCTCTTCTCCTGTTCTAGTTTCTCCCTCCTCTTGCCAGGCAACCATTCTAGTGTCTTTAATGTGCATCTTTTCATTTGTATGTTTTGCTACAAAACGCGTACTGTTTTGTACACACAGATACTATTGTGTTTGTAAAGCTTCTCTTCTTTTTCGTTGAACACTATGTTTTTAAGAGCCATCCGTGTTGCTGTGCGTATGTCTAATCGTTGGCTTAGGAATTTTGCTAGGATTATTGTAGTGGCCCACGCCTTGTGAAGGTCTAGTCTGATACCACAACTTTAGGAACTTTGTAAATAAGGCAATGATCCTTTGGAACCATTCAACTGGGATAGACAGACTAACCTTTTTTAGTTCAGTGAAAGGCACAAAATGGAATTAAAATACAGCAGTCACTTAATTCATTTTCAAAATCAGATTTATTATACCTCTGCGTACGTGGCTGCAGAAAACTGAATTGTCAAATGATCCTCTCCAGCTGCTCTAGAACTCCTTCCAGCCATTAAATGTTCACAGGGCCCTTTGTGAATGCAGACATTTTTGCTTAAAAATAAAGCTGGCAAGATGGACCATGAGTCAGAAATCTCTCAGCAATCAGGCCTCTTAGTGTTTGTGGTAACTGATTACAAGAGGCTGAAGACCGACGTGGAGTCGGGCGTGAGACCTCTGTGGAGTGATGCACTTGACTAATAAATAGCAGGGAAGAGTAAGCAGCACAGGGTGAACATCTACTTGTCTTGCATGCTGTATTTCTGAATACATATTTGGGGTAAATTAGGATCCATGACATGCATGGAAATAAAACTGGTGGTTTGGCTTCTTTAACGTGAAGAGCCAAGCGACAGACTGGAAAGGGCTGTGCTTGTCTTGAGCGGGCGTCGTAACCCTCGTCAGCTGAGCCTTCTTCATGGTCTCACACGGGCTGCACCTGTCTTCTCACCTCCAGTGACCGAGCCCTGAGGGGTTACAACTGCTGCAGCAGCCCCAGCCTTCTGGGGGTTTCTGTACAGACACGTGCCTGGGTGACAATCCCACAGGATAAGGAAAAACAGATTGTAACCCATTCTAGACACTATCAAGTCCTTCTCGTTTTCTAAGTGTTTACTTAACGTATTTTTCTAAATGCAATTCGGTAAGAATTTTGAAAAATTATTTCAACAGATACTTATTGACTTGTTGCAAGGCATAGTGTTAAGCACCTACATTTAATGTATTCCAGTGGGTTTGCTTTAAGGAAAAAAAAAAGGAGGCAAGAATATTTCTTTCCCTTGAGAAACTTTAGAGTCAGTTTCTTTAACTTTGTATATAAAGTTTAATAGGAGTGCTGCTTTCATTGGCTCTCCTTGTCATAGGATGATGTCTCTATCCCTAGTGTTTTGCTGACGCCATTTGAACCTGCTCTTGCCTGGCCTCATTCTTACTTTTGGTACCCTCACAACTAGATGACTGCTCTTACTTCTGCAAGCAGCACTTAACTGATAAGACTCAGATTTGAATTTGTTTGTGAATATCCTTTTAGTAGACTTTCCAAAATTAAGCACAACTATTATCTTTTTAAGGGTTTAAAAAATAGTTTCTATGTTATTTTACGTCAATCGTCAAAATGACTCCTGAGTCCTTTCCAGTTTTCCTTTGAACTTCTCCAGCAATTGCTCATAGTAACTCCTCTTGCTATATTATTTTATAACTGTGTCTACATTTTAAAGATCTTTGTTATGAAAGTGATTTTTGTTTATTGTTGAAAAGCATATAACATGATCTAAACAGACTAAAAAGCAAAGTCTCCTACTTCTTCCCTATTCTTACTCTCTGATGCTAGCCATAGTTAGCAATTTGGTTATATGCTTTTAGATATTTTATAGGCATATACAACCATTGACAGAAATGTTCATTTATATATATTTATATATGTATTGGTTGGATTTAGAGATAAAATTTATGTAATCTAGAGAAATGAGTGGGATATAGATTCTCTGGTCAGTTTTTATACTTTTTTTTTCTTATAAGTGAGATGATGTGTAAGGATTCAGGGAGCGGATGACTTTATGCTATATCTTTTTCAGAAATCCAGGAGGCATTCTCTATTGCCATTGAGAGGGAATCCATATTCTGTTGGCCTCCAGAGGAGGGATGCCAAATCCATACTGTGTGTCAGAGAGTCAATAAAAGCCACTGGGAAGAGGTTATTTCCAAGCTGAGTTTTGCAGGGAGGCCAGAAAAATAGTATTTCAGGGTGGAAGGAACAATATGTAGAAAGGCATGGGATAACAGTGAATGGGGGTGTTCACCAAACTGCATGTAGTTTATCACACAGGAGTTGTGGGCGGGGGGGAATGGCAAGTGATGAAATTGGAGGGATAGTGGTTGTACATAAATAACCAGGTAAAAAATTGGAAATTAATGGAAGCTGAATTAATGAATGATAATAGGTGTAGAGAGGAGGAAATGAAGGCCAGAGGTAGATGTTGTAATACTTGGCATCTAATTGAGTGACAGAGAGAGGAGACAATGGTGAGTCCCAGTGATTTGTGACAGTACGTAAAGAGTAGTGCTGTTTCCAAAGATGGGCGGCATAGCAGGAAGAATAGCTTTGCACGTGTTTGGTTGGAGTTGGTTATGGGATAAGTGAAGAAGCCTAGTATTCAGCTGAAAGGTCTGTCCTGTAAATACAGGTAGTTGAAGTCAAGGGTATAGATGAGGTCATTCAAAGAGGGTGTATAAAATAAGAAGAGAGGTGAATGGTGGATGGGACCTAGGAACAGCCAATAAATATATTAGCGATGGACAAAGAAAGATGGTGGACCGAGAGAAGCCAGAAGGGGACAGGAAGGTCATAAGAGAGTATTGTCAAATCCAAAAGAGAGAGGCTCATGAAGGAGGGAGTGGTCAAATGCTGCAGAAGTAAAGAGTTCCAGAGGGCTGTAAGGATTTTACAGTTGACTTGTATTTTAAATCTCACTCTATACTTACGGAATCCTTTCCTTCTAACGTGTGCAGACAGTCTATAAAAATCATAGAGGCTGCCATGATGGGTTTAGGAGGGCCCGAGATCTGAGCTTTACCTTAGCCTCTACCAGAAGTCTCTATGAACACTTAAGACCTTTTTACTATGTTGCATTACTTAGCTCATCCGTGAGGCTGAGATAAGTAACAATGCTCACATTAAATACGTAGAACAAAACTTTTTTTGGGAATGACTTTTAATTGTCATATTAGCTAATCTCATTTTAGTACTTTTTATGTGTCATTCACTGTGCTATGTGGGTTAACTCGTTAAATCCTCACAATAGCCCTATGACATGGATATTATTATATCACCATTTTATAGATGAGAAGACTGAGGTTTAGCAACCTGCCAATGGTCATACTGCTGAGGTGGGGCTGGTATATGGCTTCTGTTCCAGAACCTTTGCTCTCAGCCTTCACAGAGACATGGCTGTGGTGAGGAACATACCCACACACTTTCCCCAATTTGTTATTAATAGTGTGCTGGGCAGCTAGGTGTAGTGAAAGAACTTATGACTTGTGGCTTGCTAGAAAATATACACCAGTTTATCCTGGTTATTTAGATGCCACATGGTTGGCAGAGTGAATTAAAATTTTAAATAATGTTCAAAAAACAGAAGCAGACAAACATGCACAATAACGAAGCAGGAAGAGCTTAACAGGGAATATAACCAAACTTTGATAATTTAGCCAGAAACAAGCAATTCTGTGCCAGGACAGAAATTCAATTTTAGTAGAAGAGAAATTCTTGTTCCGTTATTTACAATGAATGTAAATCCAGAAGATAAGGAATGGAAAGGGATATGGGAATCACTAAAGTTTTTGGTTGTGGAGATACAACTGAGCAAAAGGGGCAGAGAGAAGAAATAGACTGCCAGGCAGAGTTTGGATATTTGCAAAGGATAGAAATCACAAAACAGTGCCTTCAAGGGGAGCCTAAACTTAATTACCTTTTTAATAAGAGAGAATGTGTTTAATAATAGTTTACTGCCCTGCAGACTGCTGGGCATATTTAGCAAAGCAGGAAGATGTCGTCTGTCTTGACTGTTATTACTGGAGATACATAAGAAGATAAGAAAGTCATTGGAAAGACTTTTTTGGAAAAAAAAGGGGGGGTAGGCTTACAAGGAGCAATAATACCATGCCTATCCTATGGTCCTACTGACCTAATGGGGTAGAGAGGGGATAGGGAAAGAAGATTAGTAACGTATCTGGGCATCTAGTAAAAATATCCCAGTGACTTCATCCAAACATTTTTGTAAACATCACCTCATCAGTCCCAGAGAGTTCTACAGGAAACAAATCTAAATGCTCCTCTGCTGTTCTAAACATAGCCAGTCAGCCGGCATATGTCTCGTCTGTAAATACCCTGTCTTGCTTGGAAGTCTTTATTTTAATATTTCCCTCTTAAAGAAAGACTTGCTGAGCACATGCTATCTTTGTTCAGGATCTCTGCTTTAAGGTCTGAACTGCGGGCTTTCTATTTCGTTTTCAACAAAAATAAACAAACAAAACACCCTCCTCCCCACCATCTTTCATAAGTTCTTTATGCAATAAGATGTACTAATTGCTGAAAGCTTGCCAGGGTCAAGTTACTAAATATTGCTCTAAGTACTATAAACCAGTGGAGTAGTTAGCTAATGATTTTTCTTTGACACATGGTGCCAGAATTTGTAAGAAGAGTTTATTTGCCTTGTATAAAAATTGTTTTTGAAATAACAAGAGGCAAAAAAAATTTAAATCATGTATCGGTAGAAAGTTTCCCAGTATGCTACTAATGAATTAAACTTAAGAAAATGAAGCGTCTGACAACATGAGCAGTTAGACCTATATTGTAGTTTTAGTTTTGAAATTTTCTAAACTTTCCTTTAGCTTAATTTATTTTTTGTTTTATTTTTTTTTGTTTACTTATTTTTGGGAGAGAAAGAGAGACAGAGTACCAGCAGGGGAGGAGCAGAGAGAGAGGGAGACACAGAATCTGAAGCAGGCTCCAGGCTCTGAGCTGTCAGCACAGAGCCCGACATGGGGCTTGAACCCACGAACCGCGAGATCATGACCTGAGCTGAAGTCAGACGCTTAACCGACTGAGCCACCCAGGTGCCCCTAGTCTAATTTCTTTAAGCCCTTCAGGAACATCCTACTTTCCTCAGTCTGGGTCACTGGACTATTTAGAGTTAAATCTATTATTTCTTCCTATCACTTTTTGATATTTTTGATTGCTATTATCATATGTAGGAAATTATTCTTATGAGTTTCTCAATGGCTCTTAGTACATATTGACCATAATAATAACAGCAGGATGCTTCCATAGATATTCAGCACTTAGGCATTAACGAACCTTGGCATCTGATAAAGTTATTTCTATGGGAGAGATATTTTATAACACTACGTGACTATCCATGTGGTTTGCAATATGCTATGATGATGTTTGAAGGATGAAGAGGAACATGAAATGATGGCAAGGAGTCTGTGAGCCTATAGCTCAGCCATTGTGTCCTTCAGCCCAGTGGGAAGTTCTGCAAAAGAAACATGCACCTAGTAAGACAGAGCAGGGACAGAGTTCACAAGCTCTTACAATAAAATAAGCTTCATAGGTCAGGTTTGAAACTTGATAAATATGCAGATCCATTAAATTCCATTGGCAAAAAGTAGGTATAATGGTGCCTCCCTTAGTCCTTTGAAGTTGTTTCTTGTCCTCATATTTCCACTTAAATTAATTCCAAATAAACCCAGCCTGGGTGTACATCAGGGCTAAATGCAGGTGTCACCTTCCTTAGCGACACACATTTGGATGCTTTTTTGCTGGAAGGATGATAAAGACAAAGGAAGGAGCATCATCTGTGGCCTGAAATGTTTCTGATTTGTAAAATACGATATGTTCTGAAAGAACAGTAATATTTCTTTTTAAAAATTTTTTAACGGTTATTTTTGAGAGAGAGAGAGAGAGAGAGAGAACGAGTCAGGGGAGGGGTCAGAGAGAGAGGGAGACACAGAATCAGAAGCAGGCTCCAGGCTCTGAGCTGTCAGCACAGAGTCCTACGTGGGGCTTGAACTCATGGACCATGAAATCATGACCTGAGCTGAAGTCAGATGCTTAACCAACTGAGACACCCAGGCATCCCCAAGAACAGTAATATTTCTGATCATAAATTTTTCTTTTAGGTACTGACACTCAGAAGTTGAAAAGCACTGATCAAAAACCATCCCCATAATACACATTTATATATTTATGTTTAGACTGTGTATTTGTCCCTTTTGATTACCTAGAATCTTGTGAAATGTTTCAGAAGCTCTGCTGTTAGGTTTCAGCAAGAGTTCTTGTACTTTTCTCTGTAAAAAGGTCAGTCTTTAAGTAAAGAAGACAAAATAATATGAGCATAATTGTGAAGAAGGCCGATTACCCTCTGGCTGCCCATGTTTCTGCTGCCACCCTGACCCCACACACATGTCCAGAGTCTTCTTTCAAGGACTCCTACAGGGCATACTGCCCACCCACCTGATTCCTCCTCACAGAGAACAGCAGCTCTGCCCTCCCACTGGGGAGGGTGAATATGGGGACACAATCTGGATTCAAATTACAGCTGTGTGACCTTGGGCAAATTATTTAGCCCCTCTGTGCCTCAGTTTCCTTAACTGTTAAACAGGGATAATACTAGCATTTATTTAATAGAAGAATGAGTAAATATATGTATATAGTTTATTTTTTTTATTAAAAATTTTTTTTAACGTTTATTTATTTTTGAGACACAGAGAGACAGAGCATGAACGGGGGAGGGGCAGAGAGAGAGGGAGACACAGAATCGGAAGCAGGCTCCAGGCTCTGAGCCATCAGCCCAGAGCCCCATGCGGGGCTCGAACTCATGGACCGCGAGATCGTGACCCGAGCTGAAGTCGGACGCTTAACCGACTGAGCCACCCAGGTGCCCCTATATGTATATAGTTTAGAACAGTGCCTGGTATGTAGTACGTACTCTATGTTAACAACAACAATAATAATCACTATTATCTTTCATGTTATTTTCTTTCTCCCTCAACTCTGTCATCAAAACTTGCCAGGCCTACCCATTCCCTGTCAGCCCTATGAGGTCATAAGCATGCTGGTGTATGTATTTGCTAATTAGTATTAACGTACCTTATCCCAGGGAGATAGTTGAGGGGGACCAGGCACACCAGTCCATACTTGGTGTTCTCCTTTCCTTGAATGTTCTCCCTCAGATATCCACGTGTCCAATTCTCTCACTTAATTCAGGTTTCTACTTGAATTTTACCTTGCTAGAGAGGTCTTCGCTGACATTTCATCTAAAATAGCAGCCCCCTCCACCCCCCACCATTATTTTCTCGTTCCGTTTTTCTGCCAAATTTTCCTTCATAGTGCTCATCAGCCCCTGACATAGGCTTAGTTGTCTGTTAGTTTATTGTCTGTCTCCTCCCATCAGAATGTAAACCCCAAAGAGGGACAACTTTTTTTTGTCCATTCTTGCCTCATCGATACCTAGAACACAGCCTGGCATGTGGTAGGCATCCGATAAATATTATCTTAATAAATGACTAAATTACTTAATCTTTAATTTAAAGGGGGGTATTTTAGCCAGTGGGATGGAAACGTAAGCACTTCAGACAAAAAAGCCAACATAAGGGCACTTAATTCCTATCACCAAGGCTGTGACCTGTTCAGTTTGGTAGAGTTATCATCTCTGAGCTCTCACCACCTTTTACATATTCCTTTATTACA
Source organism: Panthera uncia (assembly GCF_023721935.1). Taxonomy (NCBI): domain Eukaryota; kingdom Metazoa; phylum Chordata; class Mammalia; order Carnivora; family Felidae; genus Panthera; species Panthera uncia. The sequence goes on along the minus strand of NW_026057580.1, from coordinate 74,909,349 downwards.
TACAGCACACCTTGTCATCTATAGTAATGTTTCTGCTCCTCTAGGAGACTATGATAGCTTCAAGGACAAGGAGCATGTCTTGCTTATTTTTGTATTCTCTTGGTGGCCCTCATAAATGCTTGCTGAGCCCATGCGTAAGGTTGGCATTGTGACAATTCCTGAACAGTCTGTATATTACAGATACAGAAGTCAAATAGATACTAGCATAACTTTTACATTTTTTTTTTTCACAGATGAAGATGGCAGTGTGATCTGTTTGAATTCAGGTGACGTTATGTCAGTTGCTTTAATGGAAACCAAGAACCAAGAAGGGTTAAACTATATGGTACTTGCTACAGAGTGTAGCCAAGGTGAAGGAAATTCTGAGGGTCCTCTAGGCTCCAAGGAATCTGAATCTTGTGGTCTGAGGAAAGAAGAGATGGAACCACATGCAGACAAAGATATCTGCCAAGAAAAACAAGTGGCTTACTGCCCTCCTGGCAAGCCCGAAGGCCTGAACTATGCCTGTCTCACTCACAGTGGATATAGAGATGGGTCTGATTAATAGCTCTGTTTGGGAAATGCAGGGCTGAGATAAACACTCCCATTAAGTAGTTACTGAAAGAAAACCCTGGTAGAACGATAGATGTTGTGGTAGTCCATGACTCCAAATTGACACTGAAAAGTTCCTGAATTCCTGAATTCTTGGTTCCAAGAGCCGTTTGATTTCAACTTTGGCAATCCCCATAACAACTGCCTAACCTTCAGTAGAATTCTGACGTGAACCACTAAACATCGGAAAGCTTAGGAAGACTCAAGACTCTGGAAGGAAACTGCTCCCCTTCTCCCCTGAGGTCCTTTAGTCCATTGCTCACCCTTCAGTCTGGGCTGCACCAGAAGCATCTTGGTTAGATGGGGAGAGACCAAATAGCTATGTTTAGGGACCTGAAAGAGGGGGATGAAGAGTGTGCTCAGGGGGCCGACTGAACTACAGATTATCCCCAAAGGATGTATATATATACATGAGGAAATGACTAAATAACTCTACATCTACAGAAGGAACCAGCATCTAGGACATGAGAAATCATTTGGAAAGCTATCACTATAAAATAATTGTCTTTATGACTACTCTAAAATACTTTGTATTTTGGAGGCTTGGAACAGTAGCTTCTATTGAGCATACTACCATGAAGATCACTCTAAATCCTAAGGTTTAGCATTCCACGGACTTTGGGTTGTATAAAAATAGCTCTGTGACTGTGTGCTGCTATGGAAATTCGCTAATATCGAGAATTGTTTTTATTTGCCACGTGTGTCTTACACATAAAATACCTACGATTACATTTAGTATCGAGTATCCTTAAATATAAATGACTATATGATGTTAATTTAAGCTCTATGATTTTTAAAAATACATGAAATAATACATATCGAAATGAGAACTATTAAAAACATTTCTTCAGAGAAACACTCTGATTTGTATATGTGCTGCCGAAGCGAGCACGAGAAACACTCTGATTTGAAGCCAATCTTTTTTTTTTTTTTTTGCAGTTACCCACTTAAATCTGAATGCCTCAAGTACTCTAGCAGCAACATTAATGAAAGCATTCTGTTTGTTATTCCACTGCAGTATACAGGATGCTTGCTAGATATAGAAAACACTTTGATTATAAAATTTGCTAAAAGCCACTCCTAGAAGAGGATCACCTATGCATCTCCACCTTGAATCATTTAGTTCATTTTGTAACTTGGTTACGACCTGAGAAGCTGCACGGATAATTGGCTGTGTGGTGAGGAACACAGGGAAGTCAATGTGTGAGTTCTGTGGCGAACAGCCCCCAAATAAAGGTCCAGGATCTGTGGCCCCTGCTACATCTGTTATTCCACTGAACGGGGCAGGATATTTTCTGTCTAATCTTCTGATGTTCTAGTGGACATTTATCATTCTTTTTGATAGCCTGGCATATGACGCCCCTTCCCTTGTTGGAGGGTTCCTCCACCTTTATCTCCTGGGTGGGAGCTATGTTCCATTTGCTTCTCCAAGATCTCTTGCAGCAAGAAGGCAGGCATGTGACCCCCACCACTCAGACACCCCCACCACAAGCTTCTAAAATTGAGAGGTAAGGAAGCAAAGAAACAGGGACCACAGTGGTGGTTGGTGGCAATTGCAGCTGGTCTGATTCCTGGCATCCGGTGTCCAGGGCCAGGAGAGTCTGCAGAGCAAATCTGGAGCCTGGTGCTTCTAGCAGTCGGGGTAGCCAGATTAGACTGGTTCTGCTGTCTGTTTTGAGCCAGTGCTCCTGGCTCTAGTCTGGCTCTCAAGCCCTCTCTGGTGATTCTGTGAGTTACCCTCAGATCCTTTTAAGAAATGCTTTTCTTTTAAATCAACCAGAGTCTGTTTCTGTTGCTTGCAGCTGGGACTTTTGCTCCGCCAGTGGTATGGACCTTTATTTTGGAAGACACAAAGAAGTCAGAAGTGTATAGAGGAATTGGATTTTCAGTCCATGTGCATCACAATTTGGACAACAGAGAAATTTATAGAATGTCTGAGGGGATATCTTTTGAGAGAGAGACAGAGAGAGCGAGCAGGGGAGGGGCAGAGAGAGAGAATCCCAAGAAGGCCCTACACTGTCAGCATGGAGCCCAATGAGGGGCTCAAACTCACAAACTGTGAGATCACGACCTGAGCCAAAATCACGAGGCAGATGCTTAACTGACTGAGCCACCCAGGAAGCCCGTCTTACCTTCATTTTAAATTGTTCAAGGAAAAGAAATAATTCATAAGGAAGAGTGAGTTGCAAATGAAAAATATTGTTCACAAACAACAACAAAACACAACAGAGAAAAACAGACTCATAATTATAGAGAACAAACTAGTGGCTGCCAGAGGGGAGGGGGGCAGAGGGAAATAGATGAAGGGGATTGATAGGTACAAAAAAGAAAAGAAATAAATATTGTTAATGATTTAACATTGCCAACTGGACAAAGATTTACCTAGATAAAATGAATATGTTGATATAATTCTGATGAAAATGCTTTACTTGAAATGCTCTTAAGACAAGAGCCTGTTCTTGGGCCCAGATGTGCTGTCTGTTGTTTACCCATACTGGTTTTGCCTGGCCTACTGGAACTCCTTACCTATTTTCTTCTTGTCTAAATCCCAGTCGTCAAGTAGGATCAGCTCATATGCCAAGTTTTTGGAAGGGCTTGTCCCTAACTCCTTCTCTTCTCCCTTCTCAGAATTACTGTTGTCCTTCTCGTCTTCACATCTCATTTAGCAGTAACCAGATTTATTTCCATCCAATTTCTATGTATCTTACCAACTGGAATAAATTGCAAGCTCTCTGAAGTCAAGGTGATGTCTTTTAACCCTTTGTATCTTCTCTAAGCCAAAATAGGTGTTCATGTTTAATGGATTAATTGATTTTCTCATCACCCTTTTACAACACATTTCATGACAAGTCTTTACTTGTAGCTTTTAGAAAGGATGCCAGAAAATTGGTCTAATGCCATGGGGGACTCAAGAGGATTCTTTTGATCTTGAGTCATCTCCTAAGACCTAGATAGAGTATAGAAGGTAGGAGACTGCTTTGTGGTTCAGATCAGACTTAGGCAAGTCCTGAAATTCTGGAAGCCCTTGAAATGATGGTGAACATATGCTAAAGGAGGCAAAAATTTATTTTACCACTATCAGTTTCTTCCCTGTCTCAAATGGCCTGTTATTCTCATAATGGCCCTTATGAGTGTGGAATAAATGTTAAGGTGCTCTTGACTTCTGTTTGACCTTCTTTCCTTGGTAAAATGAAAAGCCCATCTAATTTTGCTTTTTACAGTTGATCAGGGCTACAGTACGCCTGAACCAGATGACCTATCCCAATCCTTCCAGGCTTCTTCACAATCAGCAGAAGAATCAAGGGGCCAAAATATACCACCCAAACTCTACTGTAAATATTTTAGGGTATTTCCTTTCAACTTGTTTTGTTTCCTTCCCCCATGTGAGCTTATGTTCTTGGCTGAAGTAGTTCTATCTCTTCTGTTTTTGCTTTTGTTTTTCATTTAACATTACTGTGTATGCTCTCCCCTTACAGTTTTTTTTTGTAAATGTTTCTAATGGCTCCATAAAATCTCTTAGGATGGATATGTTGTGGTTTATTGCTGCCTTGTAGATCTGCTCATTCATTCATTCACTCATTCAATATTTTTTTGTTTATTTATTTATTTGAGAGAGACAGAGATAGCACAAGTGGGGAAGGGAGAGACAGAGAGATAGGGAGAGAGAATCCCAAGCAGGCTCTGTGCTGCCAGTGCAGAGTCTGACGCAGGGCTCGAATTCACGAAACTTTGAGATCATGACCTGAACCAAAACCAAGAGTCGATACTTAATCTACTGAGCCATCCAGGCGTCCCACATTCAATATGTTTTGAGTGCTTACATATAGCAAGCATTGTTATAGGCACTATACTAGAGTAATAAACGAAGCAAAGTCTCTGTCTTGATGGAGATTATGTTCTAGCATTCTAGCTGGGGGAGAAGACATAATGAGTAAACCAAAACATATATGACAATACACTAAAAGTGTCTTACACCATGGTCAAGTGGAATTTATTCCAGAGATCCAAGGATGTTTCAATATCCACAAAGCAGTCAATGTGACACACAGCATTGACAGAATGGAGGATAAAAATCATATAATCATCTCAATAGATGCAGAAAAAACATTTGACAAAATTTGACATCCATTTATGATAAAAACTCACAACAAAGTGAGTATGGAGGAAATGTACATGAACATAATAAAGACTATTTATAGCCAGCCCACAGCTGGCTCATACTCAATGGTGAAAAGCTAAAAGCTTTTCCTCTAAGATCATAAACAAGACAAGGATGTCCACTCTCACCACTTTTGTTCAACCTAGTATCGGACGTCCTAGCCAGAACAATTAGGCAAGTAAAGGAAATAAAAGGCACCCAAATTGGGAACAAACAAGTAAAACTGTCACTGTTTGCAGATGAGATGATATTATATATAGAAAACACTAAGTACTCTATCAAAATACTGCTAGAACTAATAAACAAATTCAGTAATGTTGCAGGATACAAAAATCAATACACAAAATCTGTTGTGTTTTTTACACTAATAACAAACTATCGGAAAGAGAAATTCATGCAATTTGCAATTGCATCAAAAAGAATAAGATACCTAAGTATAAATTTAGCCAAGGAGGTGAAAGACCTGTATATTTAAAACAACAAGACATTAGTGAAACAAACTGAAGAAGACATAAATAAATGGAAAGATATTCTGTGCTTAGGGATTTGAAGAATTTATATTATTAAAAATATCCATATTACCCAGAGCAATATATAGACTCAATGCAATCCCTATCAAAATTCCAGTGGTATTTTTTACAGCACAAACAATGCTAAAATTTGTGTGAAGCCACAGAACCCCAAATACCCAAGGAAATTTTAAAAAAGAAAAAATCTGGAGGCATCATGCTTCGTACTTTCAAACTATATTACAAAGCTATAGTAATTAAAACAATATGATAGTGGCACAAAACCGGACACATAGATCAATGGAACAGAACAGAGAGACACACATACATGGTTGATTAATTGATGACTAAGAAGACAAGAACCTACAATGGAGAAAAGACAGTCACTCCAATAAAGGTGTTAGGAAAATTGGACAGCCACATGCAAAAGACTGGAACTGGACCACTACTTACACAATGGATTAGAAAATGGATTAGAGACTTGAATATAAGACCTGAAACCATAAAACTAGAAGAAAACATAGGCAGTAATCTCCTTGACATAGGTCTTGTTGATGATTTTTTGAATCTGACACCAAAAGCAAAAGCAACAAAAGCAAAAATAAACAAATGGAACTACATGAAAGTATAAAACTCCTGGACAAAAAAGGAACCCATCAACAAAATGAAAAGACAACCTATTGAATGGGAGAAGATTATTGCAAATTGTATATCTGATAAGGGGCTAATATCCAAAATATACAAAGAACTCATACAGCTCAATAGCTCAAAGACAATCTGGGTAGAAGAATTTGCAATGACATGGATGGAGCTAGAGGGTATAACTCTAGGCAAAATAAGTTAAAGAAAGACAAATACCATATGATTTCACTCATATGTGGAATTTAAGAAACAAAACAAATGAGCAAAGGGCAAAAAGAAAAAGAGACAAATCAAGAAACAGACTCTTAATTGTAGAGAACACACTCATGGTCAACAGAGGAGAGGGGGTGGGGGAATGGGTGAAATAGGTGATGGGGATTAAGGAGGGCACTTGTCATGATGAGCACTGGGTGCTGTACGGGATTGTTGAATCACTATATCGTACACCTAAAGCTAATATAACCCTGGATATCAATCAACTGGAATTAAAATAAAAACTGAAAAAAATGGGCAGAAGATCTGAATAGACATTTTTCCAAAGAAGACATATACAGATGGCCAACAGGTACATGGAAAGATGGGAAATCATTAACCATCAGGGAAATGAAAATCAAAACCACAGTAAGATATTTCTGTTAGAATGGCTATTATCAAAAAGACAAGAACAAGTGTTGGCAAAGATAGGGAAGAAATGTAACCCTTATGCACTGTTGATGGGAATGTAAGTTGGTACAACCCCTACGGGAAAGGGTATGGAGGTTCCTCAAAAAATTAAAAACATAACTACCATTTGATCCAGCAATTCTCTTCTGGGTATTTATCAGAAGAAAACGAAAACACTAGTTGGAAAAGATGTATGCATGCCTTGTTCAACGCAGCATTACTTACAATAGCCACGCTATGGAAAGAACCTAAATGTCCATTGCCATTTATGGTAACATAGATTGACCTTGAGGGCATTATGCTAAGTGAAACAAACAAGACAGAGAAAGAAAAATATTGTATGATCTTTCTTTTTTTTTTTTTAATTTTTTGATCTTTATTTTTGGAGAGAAGGAGAGACTGAGTGTGAGTGGGGGAGGAATAGAGAGAGAGGGAGACACAGAATCCAAAGCAGGCTCTAGGCTCTGAGCTGTCAGCACAGAGCCCCATGCAGGGCTTGAACTCACAGACTGTGAGATCATGACCTGAGCCAAAGTCAGATGCTCAACTGACTGAGCCACCCAGGCGCCCCTGTACGATCTTTCTTATTTGTGAACTCTTAAAAAAAGAAAAAGAGAGAGAGAAAAAAAACTCAAGCTCATAGATACAGAGAACAGATTGGTGTTTGCAAGAGGTGGGAGTGAGGAACCAGGAAAGATAGTGAACTGTTTTGCGGGGGAGGGGTTTAAAGAAATTGAATAAGATTTTTTTTTTTTACAAAAGTGTAATTTTTCAAAAGTAAAAAGGGAATGAGGACTAAAAGGAAACAAGTTTAGCAGTAAGGATTTTTTTAAATGAAAGAAAAATCTAAGAATGTACACTTGATGATAAGATGGGAAATAAGTTTGACTTGAATTGATATCTTATACCATATTGAGGAGAGTAAAAAACTAAAAATAAAAGCATTACATATCAAAAGAACATTTGCTTCCTGATATTATAGCTGCCTGTATGGTCTACTTTTTTTTTTTTTTTTTTTTTTTTTTACCTTTCCTCTGAATGGCAAGGTAACAGACAGCAATAGTAGAGAGAAGCAGCAGAAAATAGCTGAGAGTGAAAAAGAGAGGTCATATTATTATTCAACTCAATTATTTGATTTACTTTAAAAAACACCCTTTAAAACTGTCCTTTTATGTGTTCAGTATGTTCTCCTTAAGGTTTCATATTGGTCAATATTCTGAGGCAGAGAACAGATTCCACTCTAGACAATTTTGAATAAAAGGATTTATTACAGCATGTCAGATGGCTTTTCAGAATTGAGATGGTTGAATAGAACTCTGTAGAATGAAATTCCAGAATCTATTTCCAGGTCTGTACCGCAGAACCAGGCTGCTAAAGAAGCTGCTTCTCTTACCATGATCAGGAAACTGCTTGTCAAATCCGGAGGCGTCCCTTCTTATGCATATAAACACAGGGCTGCCTCAGTCGGAGCTGCTAAATTAGCTGCAGTTATTGGTTCTGGAACAACATCGCTCCAGTCAGGAAACTTCCTGTAGCAAAATCAGGAAGCTTCAGGGTCCCACATCATGCCACCTTTTCTAGAATTAAGAAACCATTTCTGCCAAATCAACAAGCCTTAGAGACAGAGTGTGGCAGCAGAACTTTGCCACATTTGCTAGAACACCCATTGATAAAATATGTGCCCAACATCCCATTTATCTCAGCTCAAATTTCAAGTGTCATGTGATTGCCTCTGATATAGAACCTGAATAAAACCTGGATCACCAGCTGAGCATGAATTGGAGAAACATTTGTTTTAGCTTTTGGCTCTCCACAGAAAAGGGAAGTCACAAGAGAAGAAAACTGGATTACATATTCTGAGCCAAACCTCCATAACTACATTAGACTTCATTCTAACTTCTCCCCATTCATCTTTGAAAAATTCAAACTGTTTTTTGTTGTTATACAGAGAATTATATTTTTTGTCCATTTTGAGCATAGTCCCAATAGTCTAGAACATTCCTACTATAAGTAAGTGCTTAATAAATATCTCTTTTATTGTATATGTATGTGTGTGTGTGTGTGTGTGTGTGTGTGTGTGTGTGTATGTGACATATATGATATGTCAGAGAATGTTGAGTGCTAATAGAACTATGAATCAGGGGATGAGACATAGCTAGAGGGAGAGAAAGTGAGGGCAGTTGTTATTTTATGTATGGTAGCCAGGGAAGGCCGCTTTGATAAAGAGATACTTAAATACCTGAAATAAATAAAATAGTAGCCATATGACTATATCATAGAGGGAAAAACAAATTCAAAAGCTCCCTGAAATGGAAGCCTATGTGGCCCGAGAAAGAAATAGCACCAGGGTCGGGAATGACTTGAAGGAAGAGGGTGTGGGGCTGGTGGTTACATCATGCAGGCCATGGTAAGCCATTAGGAGGACTTTGGTCTTTTCCCTGCATGTGATAGAAGACGCGGAAGAGTTCTGAGCAAACAAGAGCTATAGCGTGACCTAGGTTTTGAAAGGATCGTTCCAGATGTGTGGAGAGAAGTCTGAGAGTAGGGTGGGGCTGAGAGGTAGAAGCAGCAAGATCAGCTAGAATCTATGAGCCAGCAGGCAAGAGATGATGATGACTTGGCCGTGAAGGTGATGAAGCAGCGGTGAAAGTGACGGAAGTGGTTGCCTTTGGGTTTTTGAAGGCTTCGCTGGTGAATTCGATAGAGGGTACAGGAGAAGAAAGCTTACGACGTTAACCTGAGCAGTAGGAAGAATGGAAGTTGTCACTTACTCGGGTGCGGGAGGCTGCCGGAGAGCCGATCATGTTGAGAGGTGGGGTGGCGAGCAGAGGTTCAGTTGGGGTGTGTTCGCTCTGAGATGGTTGTTAGATATCTCTGGGGAGAGGCTGAGTGTGCAGGTGGAGAGGGATGAAGGAGGGGGGACTCGGGGTCAAGAGTTGTCAGTATGTACAGAACGTTGAGACTAGCCAGGAGACTGGCTCAGCTCAGCCAGGGCCTCATGTAAATAAGAGAGAACATCTAAGCATGAGGCCAGAGTCACTCCATATTTAGATATTAGGGAGCAAAGGAAAGACTAGCAGAGACTGAGAAGGAAGACTCAGAAGAGTAGTATGAAGATCAAGAGAGTGGAATCCTGGAAACCAAGTGAAAAAAGTGTTTGAAGAAGGATGGAATTATGAACTGTGTCAAATATTATTGATAAGGAAGGTAGCCTTATGGACCAGCTTGTCCAGGATAGTCCCCCTGTATGCCTTCATCCTCGATTAATTACTACCAGTGTCCCTTTCACACTTGAAAGTGATCTTGTTCAGACCATAAATTGTATGGTCCCCTGTGGTGGACGTGGAGGTGTGCTATTTGGATCATCTTTCAAGAGAACCTGCTATCGGGAGCATGGCTAATTGACACCTCCAGCTGCTGTACTTTCAGACCTACTGTGACATTTATGCCAGGTCATGCTTCCCTCAGGCCATTTCCCTCCAATGACTGAATATGGAGGAGTACCAAAAATGTGCCATTCCTGCCCAATGTGGACGTTACTGGCCGCTAACCGGCCATTTTGACTTGGGGACTTTCTTTCAGTTCAGCTGAGACTTTCCCAGAATTGTACTGTAATCGGAGGTTCTTTTCTATCCCATCCTCCTTTCTCTCTCTCCTTGAAAGGTGTCAGGCCAAGTGGGAACCTCTGAAACTCCGGCCCTCCTAGTTTCCCTCCCCTGGCCGAGTCGAAACAAAGTCAAATAAAAAGTCAAAACCCAGCGGATGACAGCGGTTAGTGCCATCATTAAAGATCTAAAGGTTGCAGGGTTCAAGGTTTCTGTCGTATTGCTATTTAATTCACCAGAGGTCCTACAGAAACTGCATGGCTCCTGGAAAAGAACAAGCATACCCAGAGTTAAATCAAATAGAGCTCCAATTATAGTTGCTCTGCCAGATGTAGTATCTTTGCTAAGACATATTAATAAGGCCTCCAGCACGTGGTATGTGTCTTGGCATCTGCTTATCAGAAAATCATAACTGGTGTATCACCCTATTGATGAGACAGGTAAAAGGATTACTGAGAACTGATCTTTAGATTTAGACATAGGGAGCTAACCGATGGCCTTGACTGTTGCGTATGTAGAGGAAACTTAGAGTGGGTAAAAGGAAAATGAATAAGTAAATGGAGAGAACAAGATGACTCATGTCAGGTGTTTTGTCATTTAAAGGGAACAGAGAAATAACTGGAAGGAGATGGGGTTAAGGGAGTTTTTTGTTTTGTTTTGTTTTCGTTTTTATAAAGGCAGGAATATTGCAACCCATTTTGTATTAGTGGGAATGATCCAGTAGAGGGGGCAGACTGATGATACAGGGAGAAGAGACGGTAATTGTTGAAGTGATGTCCTGAGCACAAGGAGTGGGAAACAAGCGAAGAAAAATGATATTTGACCCTAACTGGCTCCTACTAAAAGTGGTGAGCTCCCCACTCCTTTTAACAAAAGGATTTTCTTTACCGAAGCAGGCTTCCAGATAGTTTTCCTTTCCTTTTCTTTTTTTTTTTAAACTTTTACTTCAAACTTCAGCTCAACTTATATTTTTAAATTCACTTGCACCTAATAAAATATAAAAAATTAATGCAATAATTTGAGTGTGTTTTTCACAAAATAATTGGTGGTACCTGCCCAATGTATTTAATATCTAGTTAAGGAGGTAAAGAATATTACAACTCAAGGGTGAATGGGATGATCTTTAGGGTTACCGCAACCTCTTAAATTCTGAACTTTTGTCTCAAGAGGTTAGAAAATAAATGCCAAGTGAATGTCACAGACATTAGGTGGGAAGAGTCCTGATAAAGACGAGAATACTCACCGGGTCTGGGGTGGAGACAAGGCTGCACAGAAGAGGCAGAACTTGTTATTGTTAGACTTTGGAGAAGAGATAACGTTTGGGTAACAGGGTAGTTAGAGTGAAGGTTTTCTAATACAGCAGGAGGTAGGAATTTACAAGGAATTTACAATTCCATGCAAGTGTGGAATATGATAAAACATTGCAGACTGCTCTAACCCAGAACAGTCAACTAGAGTTGTGTTTAGGTACTGTTAATTTCTACATTGTGCATTGTTGAGCTGAAGGTGAGTTTGATGTCCTCCTGAAAACTGAGACAAAGTAGCTCTAACTTCATTCTGAGTGTTGCTATGGATACACAGGACAAGAAAGCACAAGAAGATCAGAAAATGAAAAGACAACATACAAAGTATTTTCTCTCATGTCACTTGTAGGACTTTTCTGTTTATGTTAAGGAGAAAAAGAATAAATGGTGTGTAACTGAGTTCAAATTAGAAATTCCTCTAATAAAGGAGGTGACAAAAATTAAATATGGACTCTAAAATAGCAGTAAGAAATGTTCTCATAAGCTTTTAGGACCCGAAAAATTACACACTATTAAACTGTGTAATTTTGTTTTATTTTAACATTTAATGTATTGCCCTTATTGCTGTTCTGTAACATAGGGAGATTCAGTGGTACCTGTATTTTCTTTTTTCTCCCAAGACCTAAAGACTATGTTAACTTGCGGCCTGATACATTTTGTGGCTGGGAAGCATTGTTTATTTTTCCTTTTTAGTTCCAACACATTTTATATCTCAGGCAAAAAAGGGAGATGGCAGTATCCCAATGGTGGATTTAAAAATTTTTCGATCATATTTATAATAACACCACTCCTTAAATATCAAATAACCAGACATCTCAAACTTCAATGCAAGATGAAGGTGTCAGTATTAGTAACTTTTATTTATTAACTACATAGTTTGGAACTGTTAAACATAAAATTGTGAATAATTTTCCTTCTCACCAATTCCAATTGAATACAGTTTCATTGTGGTTTTCCCTCGGGGTATAAATCTGACATTTCCCTAGACTCTTCTCTTATTCCTTTAAAAAAGTGCAAGCAAAGGGCGCCTGGGTGGCTCAGTTGGTTGAGCGTCCGACTTCGGCTCAGGTCATGATCTCACGGTTCGTGAGGGTTCTGTGCAGACAGCTTGGAGCCTGGAGCCTGCTTCGGATTCTGTGTTTCCCTCTTTCTCTGCCCTTCCCCCCTCTCACGCTCTGTCTCTCTCTCTCTCTCAAGAATAAAACATTTAAAAAAATTCTCTTTTTAAAGTGCAAGCAAAAAAATGTGTTCTTAGAAGTCTGACAAGGAAGAACAAATATCATAAGCTCTATTCTCTATGTTTGTTACCAAAATCTGTCCATCAGTTTCTGGGTATGGAGGAGAAATTGCCTGAAGTAAAAACAGGATTTCACACTCCACCAAGCAAGGTGGGATAACACTAATAATACAGAACCTTTAGGCAGTGCTTCTTAAGATATCAGAACCTCCATAAAAAAAAGCAGGTACAATATAAAAAAAAGTCATATGATACTAGATGAAAAACATCCGATCATTTTGTGGGATGCATAACACATTGAGTAAAATGTGGTAGATGAAGAAAAAAAGAAATACTATTGCACCTAGTAAAACTAAACAGCAGCGACAACAAAATACATATTTTTGTTTTCCATCCCATTTCATGATAGTGCCATTATTGGCACAGGGCCAGTAACGTAGTTGCCAAAAATAAGGGCAAGGCTATAGCAATGAGAATTAGCCGGAAAAGAAATAAACTTATGACATTCCCATTATTATAATTGTTGATTTGAGCCATTGTGTGTTTGAAATTTTAAGATGTGTTATTTGCTTTGCCCGAGTGAGAACTATTTTTATTTCAAGCATTCTAAAGAAGTTTCTAAATTATAAGAGTATTTTACTAGTAAATACACATAAATACACATAAAGACCAAAGCATAGATCCCATACATAAATGTTGGTAAAAATTTCTACCTGGTAACTAGGTCATGAGAGTCACACAAATATTGATTAGGAATCAAAACATTTTAATTCTTTAGTTTTGTTTTCCAAAAATTTAGTTTACCTTCAACCTAAATTTCCTTATATGTAATAATTATATATTTATTGATTTATACGGTTTGGGTAGGAAACGATGGGTAGGAAATGATGATGACAGAGGAGGACAGTTTGAACAAAATGACTTTAGCCATCTGAAATAGTGGGAGATAAGTAGAACCAGAGACCACCAGGATTTTATAAGAACAAAACAAAAGAATAAAAAATCTGCTGCTGCTCTTTCAGGAGGAACTGAATGAGTTCCAGTAAGGCAGGCATTGGAAGTGTGGACATCTTATTTTTGTTCTATAGGACTGGGTTCTGTAAGAGTATATTGGAAAACTCCTAGAGGTACTCTAACTTGAGGTAGATATGACATTAATTTGTGGAGAACTTGAGATTTTTCTCTTATTGAGTTAAACTTGTTTCTTTTAAGTGAAAAACTCCAAATAAAGGTTAACATTTTACCCAAGTAGTAAGTGTCCTAGTATATTTGATATATATATATCAAATATATATATATATATCACATATATATATATATCACATATATATATCAAGTATATATATATATATATATATATTTCTGTAAATATGTTCCTTTAAACAGTAATACTTCAGTAAAACTATTTTACTCTGAACACAATACTTTGGTGAAACCATTTTACTCTTTCCTCCTAAAAGAGAATCTGTGTCTTCTTAAAGTGAGGTTGGATTAGCAGAATCCCTTCTGCCACCTCTGCCCGAGGCCACTCTGCCTGGACTCAATGTTTATGCTGGGGTTCAGGTGAAGGCTGGAAACAACTGGGAGCTGTTCCTGAAGGCTGCTTTGCCTTTTTAGGGTATGAGGGTCTCTCTGTTTGGGATAACGTGATTGACAGCTCCACTCCAGCTCCAATTAGCACTCTATAATTTATTAGCTTCTGCTTTCAGATTATGCGTTAACTTTACAAATATTTCAGCCACGGAACCAGCAGCTATCAAGTGTCTCTTTCCTGATCCAGCCCTCTGGGGCTGGAGTGAAATACAAGGAAAGAGCGGTACAGTTGGTCTGTCAAGTGAGAATAATCATTTGTGTCCGTGCCTGTCTGAGGGCACGGTGTCTCTGATTTCCCTTTAGGCCTGCATCAGTGTGTGTGTGTGTGTGTGTGTGTGTGTATGTGTGTGTGTGTGTGAAAGAGAGAGAAAGATTTGTAGATAGATTCTGTTGTGAGGAGACCATATTTATATTGTTAGAGTTTTATTTATTCATGGGGAAATGGGAAATTTATGTTTGCTTAACCATGTTGCTTGTATAAATGTCAAAACTTCAGTTATGTATAAACAGCAAATCTAATAATGATACTGCCTTCAGGACATTTATTCCTTTACTCCAGATTTTAGGAATATGTAATAAATAATGAATAATATTAATTCCTAAAAGTCTTGCAAGGAAAATGGAATATATAGAGTATGGACTTTGATAAGTATGATCAAAATGTGAATTATTTGCAGGTATATTATTAACAGAGTTAATGCAATTTTTTTAAACGTTTTTTTAATTTATTTTTGAGACAGAGAGAGACAGAGCATGAACGGGGGAGGGGCAGAGAGACAGAGGGAGACACAGAATCGGAAGCAGGCTCCAGGCTCTGAGCCATCAGCCCAGAGCCTGACGCGGGGCTCGAACTCATGCACCGCAAGATCATGACCTGAGCCGAAGTCGGACGCCTAACCGACTGAGCCACCCAGGCGCCCCAGTTAATGCAATTTTATAAACGAATCTTAGTTTTTTTGGTTTCATTTATTTTTTTTAAAGTTTATTTATTATTGAGAGAGAGCACGACTGGGGAGGGGCAGAGAGAGGGGGAGAGAGAGAATCCCAAGCAGGCTCCATGCATGGAGCTCTAGTTGGGGCTCAGTTTCATGAATGGAGAGATCCTGACCTGAGCCGAAATCAAGAGTTGGTTGCTTAATGGACTGAGCCAACGAGGTGCCCCTGGTTTCATTTATTTTTAAAGTCTTTGCAAATATCTTTCAACTTTTCTTTAATGCTTTGACTATAAGAATTACATTTAAAATGGAATTTATAGAGGGGCGCCTGGGTGGTTCAGTCTGTTAAGCATCCAACTCTTGATTTCGGCTCAGGTCATGATTTCAACGTTTGTGAGTTCAAGGCCCATGTAGGGCTCTGCGCTGTTAGCTTGGAGCCTGCTTGGGATTCTGTCTCTCCCTCTCTCTGCTCCTCCCCTGCTTGCTTTCTCTCCGTCTCTCTCCCAAAGTAAATAAACTTAAAAAAAAAATTAAAGTGCAATTTACAGAAAAAGCATTTATATGGAAAGCAGTTTGTCTAAGTTGTATTAATTTTTTTTATCTCCTCCAACCCCACAGTAATCAATCGCTACGTGTTAAAAAAAAATTCTTGTTTATTTCGATAGGAGGGTTATGGGTGTCTGCACATGAACGCAGGGTTTATGATTCTGAGCAAACTGGAGGTTAAATTGATCTTAAGAGTTGTTTCCTCAGATAAAAATGAGCACAGAAAGTGCAGTACTTACCCAGAAAGAGTGTCAAGAGAAGCCTCCAGTCAGGGGATCTAAGTCCTCACATCCACCACCTCTGCCCTCCTTCCCATCCAGGCCCAAATCAATCTTAAGTCATTGCTAGAATTTGCCACATATTGAAATAGAACTTCAAAGGGGGAAATGAGACAGGCTGGAAACTCCTTTTAAACTAAAGGAGTAGAACAGATAGAGTTCCCTGAAGCTGGGTGACTGAGTTCTCAGCCAGAGGGCAATCGGCAAAAGGATTACTTGGTGGCGCAGAGCTGTCTCTCCCCTTTTCATCACCTCTGGCTCAGCGGAGGCCAAGCGCGGAGGGAAGAGTGCGTGAGGAGGCCGCCAGTGCCAGCGGGGATGAGGGGAGCAGAAGCTTATCTTTCCCTCGGGCTCCCAACCAGGTGTAACACACGTGAAAACGTCATGTTTGCCTTGTCTCCTGTCATCTTTCATTCCCTTGAATGTCCTTGTGTCAACCACTAGTTTGCCTTCTCAAAGCTGCATCATTTCATGAAAATTTATCACAGGCATGGGAATTCGTATTTTGCGTGGGTTTGGTGGGCCTACCGCCTGTCAGTCAGGACGCTTCTTTCACCGAGGTTCTCTTTGATGCTCTTATTACACGGACAGAATTATTATAGTTCTAAGTAATTGCGCATTTCTACTTTGGGAACATGCAACACGGAGAGAAATGCTGTGACCCGTGTGTCCTATGTGCCAGGTCACTGGAGTCTGGATGGTCTGTTCAGGACTGCCCCAAAGGCCAGTTCCAGTGAATGAGTCTCCTCACCGGCAACCTGATATTCAGGTCAGATGCAGCTCAGGAGAGAGGTTTAAGTAACCAGGGGCCCGTGGCTGGGAAAGTGCTCCCTGTGGGTTCTGATCAGAGATCCTGTGAGCGCTGTCGCAGTGGGGCAGGGGCACAGCCTCTTCCAGTGGGGACACTTGGAGACCATGTCCAGCAAAGAACGCACTACCGTGCTTCCTTCCCTAACTGCATACTCAGCGGCAAATTCTAAAAAGCGAGCCGGAACTTAATGCATTTTATTTATGCTTGTATATACCAGTGATCCGTGCCAATGGAACATGGATTAAAAAAATCCACAGAGAAGTCCAAAGTTAATTTTAGTTATTGCTTCAATGTCCAAACCTCAGGCTAACTCTGACACGACTTGGTCGGGTTGGGTGTGAGGAGCTTCAGAGCAGTGAAGTCTGGAAAATACTGAAATGAATTAATAAGAGAAGCAATAATAATTGCCTCCTGGAGGAGAATGGAAATCTGCCTCTGACTGAATGGTCTATAGTTAGTATCATTTGATGAAAGGGTGTGAAAATGTCTTAGGATAGTTCCTTTGAGACCAGGGATTTTGTAAGCTCTATGATGTGTCATCCTTGGCTGCCCTGCCTCCTTCCCTTCCTTATTCATCTACTGTGGAGGGCAAAGTGGACCCAAAGTTGAGTCACTGAAGACAAATTAGAAGAGGGCAAGTAGTAGTTACTGCAGTGGGTTGGAACCCTGGCTCTGCCATTTAATGGCTGTGTGACTGGGCAAATTATGTCTCCTCTGTGAGCCTCTGTTGTCTCATCAGTAAGAAGGGGATCATGATAATAAATATAACATAGAATTGTTGTGAGACTTAAATGAGTTAACCTGCATGCAAAGCCCTCAGACCAGTGCCCGAGAAACAGCATTAGTTGTTATGAGTGTTATCACATCTGGGCAGCATGACCAGAGAGTACCTTCTGTATGAGCAACACCAGCGATAGGTTCTTGTGATGACCATAATGATGGAAAGAGGGGCTGGGTAACTCCCCTAAGCCGTACACTGAGTAGGGTCTCTTACCGCCCCAACTCCTGAGATGATCATCCAAGATAAATTTGTTTCTCACGTTACAATGGAGGTCAATGTTTGAACTCATCCTTTTATGTTTTTACAGCCTGCAAGGGCAATTGGAACATAACACAAAATCTCTCCCTTGGGCATTTTAGTGAATGAAGTGAATGAACGCAACTTTGGCATCAAGAGAAAATTAAGAGAAAGACCACCAATTTCTTAAATAATCTCTCTCTCTCTCTCTCTTTCTCACTTTTCCTTTTTTTTTTTCTTCCTCCTGGTAGGTTTGGTTTCGTAGCCTAGCTTATTAAAATATAATATAACCAATATTTCCAAAAACACTTTTTAACTGAATACTGTCTTAAGAGTCTAGAATTTACGAAGTAACAATAATAATAAAGGTGTACCTGACTGAATGGTGCACAGGTAGCCTTTTCAGCATCATCTCTGCTTTTAACCCAGTGAATGCTGACAGGTAAGCCCTGGGCTTCCGTGGGCCACAATTTTCTCATTTGTGAAACAGAGGTGGGCTACCTAACTTCTCACCTCCAGGGTTGATGGGAAGTGGAAAAGAGTTATCAGCTTTCACAGAATGGCACACACTTTGGAAAAACACAGAGCACTCTACATATAAAGTAATGGTACTTACTGACATCAGATTGTACTACTATAAATTATTTTATTCTACTGGAGAAAGACTAGGACATTTATTTTCTTCTTATGGAATAACACAGTTACCTTGTAGTAAAGAGACATCTTTAATGTTTGTTCCTTCTTCCTCATCACCTTCAATTTTGCCCACGCACAGACCCCTTCCCCTGTCCCAAAACTGAAGTGCCCAAATCATGACCATAGAGACTGAGAGGAATATTCGAGGTATTAGAGACTCCATGGACATTTCTTCCCCTTGTGGTGATTCCTAGTTCTTCACAGAGACAGTTGGGGAACTCTTGTTGCTTCTTTTCATCCAGAGGAGGATAGAAGGAGAGGCAGAATTTGTGGGAGAGAAGGCAGAGAAGGGTTTCTTCTTTCATCGTAAAACGTTCCTCGTAAAAAATATGATATATATCTACACACACACACACACACATATAAAATATATCCAGTGCAATTGCAATTGTTGTGCCAAACACTGGGAAGTGCCACCTTGGTCGATGTATTTCTGGAGTTTTAAACAGTTGTCCTACAACAGCTGCATTTCAGTAAGACTTGGGCAGGTGGCTCCAGATAAGCCACTTGCCACTCACATTTAGGCTGAGGCTTCCATGTTCACAGTCCAAAGGAAAAAAGTGTCTTTGTGTCTGGAGTGGGTATTGCAGAGAGGGAGCTGGCAGGAAGGGAACTGGAGGCTATGAGGTGAGGAAGAAGGAATTGGCCTCTTTTACTTCTCTACCACAGTCTTTGATGCAAATACAAATACATTTCAAATGTGAGGATACTGACATCCGTAGTGCTACGGCCACACTACTTAATGAAATAATTCACATCAGCATAAAAAATATTCACACCAAAAAGTCTCTTTTTTTCCTCCTCTTTCCAAGAAAAGTTATGACATCGTATCATCTAAGTGACCTCACCGCAGATATTTCCAGTGATGTGCCCAAAAGTCATTCAACATAATTCAGTCTTTGGATCTGCTCTTTGCACAAAAGGAATTATGGTTTGACAATATTTCTGTAGATGTGTGTTTTGGTTTTCCCAATACACGGAGAGGTTTGAAGTCTCTGCCTTCCCCCATGTCCTCATCCATGAAGTGAGAGGCACAGATGCTGAGCCTCCACGGCTGGTCAGAAGGGAAAGGGAAGGGGAAACCCTGGGTCAGCAGATCAGCTCAGGAGGGATGCACCACAGAGGGAATAGCGACGAGCTGCAAACCAAGATCAGAAGCTGTTACAAACCCACTCGATTTCAGCTGAGTGCCATCAAGTGCGCTATGCAGAGACCTACAGGGAAGAAGGTGGGCTGTCTAAAACCAGTACAGATCCTTGCTTTTGTCCTGAGGCTGCAAACCTGAAAACAGAGAGAAAACAGAGAGAGAGAGAGAGAGACGGAGAAGAAAAACAAGAGAGGGAGAGAGAAGGGTTTGGGGACGGGAAGGCACAGGTATTTAAGGAAAGAGAAAGACAAACGCCACAGTTTTATTGCAAATGTCACAGAATTCATCTAAAGGGCATGAATGAAAGCAAGAGCAAAGCAAACAGAAATGTCAAATCTTCACCTGAAGGAAGGGCGAGTGGGCAAGACTACAAGCCAATGATTGCATTTATAATATAACCATTTTTTTTTTGGTTATGCCCTAAAAGTAAAGCAAGCAGACGAGTAAACCCTTATTTGAATGTACCTTTCAAATTCAACTCCTTAAGTCAGAAATTCAGTATTGTCATTAAGAGCACATTCTCCTTAAGTTTTACATTTTAAGACACCTATTTAATTGGCGATTAAGTTGATAACAAAATCATATTTTCCTTTCCTTATAACTGTCACCAGGAGACAGTACCCCCCCCAAACTTTAGAAGATTATGAACTACACTCTGAGCAGGTCCTCTAGATCAGCGCTGTCCAATAAAAACACAATGGGGGCCACAGGCATAATTCTAAATTTTCTAGCAGCCACATTGAAAAAGAGTAAAAAGAACCAGGTGAGAATGAATCTTCGCAATATATTTTATTTAACCCAGTATGTTCAATATGCAACGTGTCAAAAGTATTTCAACATTCAGTCAACATAAAAATACCAGTGAGATGAATTTCACATTCTTTTTTGGTACAGTTTTGAAATCCAGTGTGTATCAGGCACGTAAGCACATCCCAGTTCCTCCTGGCCACCTTTCAAGTGGCTAGCGGCTACAGGATTGAACAGCGCAGAGCTATAGAACCTTTCCAACAAATTTATTTATTATTTATTTATTTAAATTTAATTTGTGGGGGGAAAAAAGCCTACTTTCTCATTCTGCCCACACCGATGACACTGGGTCATCTGTTTACTGAAGCACAACCCTGCCATGCAGACCCCTGGGCCACAAGGTCACTGGGGTCTCCAAGGAGAACTAAGGGAGGTCCGGGGCTCAACCCAGGGTCGGACACAGGGCAGGAGGGGTCCGGGGAGGCCAAGGTCCCTCTCCCGCTTACCTGAGTCCACGCTGAGTCCCAGACCCTGGGCCACGTCCCCCGCGGGGCTCGCGAAGGGTCCCCCGGGCGCGGCCCACGCTGCGCCGGTCGGCTCGCCCTTGGCGGAGAGCTCGCAGGGCGGGCTGCCGGGCGCGGGCGCCGGTGCGGGCGCGAGGCGGGCCGGGCGCCCCGAGGCTGCCGGCATCAGCAGCGGCCCGTAGCGCGGGTCGAAGTGCGGCGCGTAGACCTCGTGCACGGCGGCGGGCCGCGGGTAGGCGGCGGCCTGGGCGCCGAGGGCGCCGCCCAGGGCGTAGGGGTGGTGCGGGTGCGCGTGGTGCGGGTGCGCGTGGTGCCAGGGCTCGGCCGCGCCCTGGTGCAGGTGACCGTGCAGCGCGGCGGGCGAGTAGGGGTCGGCGGCGGCGAAGGGCAACTCCGAGTGCGCGGTGGCCAGCGGGCTGCCCAGCGGCGCGGGCACCGGAGCCTGGTACGCGCTGTTCCAGAAGGAGGCGGGGAAGCTGCGCTGGCTCATCGGGAAGGAGCCGTCTGCAGGCAGGCGAGGCGGAGGGGAGGAAAGGAAGAGAGGAGCGCGTCACCGCAGGTAGATGGAAGCGGGAGCGCTGAACGCGCCAGGCGGGGAAAGTGCGGGCGAGCAGCGGCCGGGAGCCGACCCGCTGCCCGCCCACGGGGGCGGCGTCTTTCGGAGGCGGATGCACCCTGCGAATTCGAGGTCGAGGCACCGCAAAATGGGAGAAACTGCTTGGGAAGGAGGGCGGCTTCCTCGGATTTCGCAGACTCGTTTCCAGCGCGGAAACCCCAGAACAGGCTGGGAGAGGCAGAGCGGTGAGACACCCCTCTGCAGTTCCAGTTTTGGGGCGCTGGGAGCTTCCTCCACTGCGGGCTGCGCCGCTTCGGCGGCTCCGGGGCAGACACGGCCTCCCATTCCCAACCCGCAGCCTCTCTCTCCCCTAGCTAAAGATACCTCTTCCCGCTCTTGGTCGGCAGCCTAGAGATTTCACTACCCCCTCTCGCGTTTCACCCTCCCCAGCTCCAGAAAATGTGCCCCTCCAGGGCCTCTGATAGACTGGAAGTCCATCGACATATTTCGAAGTCTTGCTATTATTAGCCTCCTTTCTAGAAACCTTCTTTCAAATATTTTTTTCCAAGAACTCAAGCAAAAGAGTAAACTAGACTTACTAAAAGGGCAGCTGTATTATTTGCAGAGGGACACAAAGGGACAGATCTTTTACGTTTTAATTAATAATATTTGTTCGTTAAAGTGTGGACGCCAGGAATAATAATTATTATTGCCAGTATCACTGTTGACCCCTAGTGCCTGGAGGCATTTTTAAGAGAACAGCATTTAGGTCAAATGTGTTGCCTTTAGTGGAAGGGGAGGGAAAGAAAGATTTAATCCTAGGGACCTGTACTGAGCATCTCCTCTGGGGAAGGCATCTGCAGAACATTCTAAAGAATTAAAAATTAAAAATGCATTCTAAGTGGTGAACTGTCTTCCTGTTAAAAATATTTAGGCAACTGGAGAATAAAAAGAATGTTCTGTGTTCAAAACTCATGATTTGGGGATCTTATCTAGGCAAGGCTTGCACAAACTGTCAGACACTCTTAAGAAAAAAAGGGAGGGTGGGGGTTATCATTTCCCCATAAAATGTAATACTTGTGTTCCTTTTTACAGCAAAGTCTTCGTTTCTCAGCTTGGTACACATCAACAATTAAGTTTAGTGAGAAAGTTTGTTTCCTTGTCCTGGAAATTAAAGGAGATTGAGATTTCAGAATGGAAGGGAGATTTAGTTGACTTGTCCAATAAATCATTGTCCCAGGCTAGAGAAAGCAGTGCTTTGTGAGAAGGGTAGAATAAAGAGGGGGGTGTGTTTGGGGAAAATCCTTAAGATGTTTCAGCTGTACCTAAATTTTTATTTCTTTGGTACTTTAACTTTCTTTCTGAAAGCATACGGACGGTTTAGGAGACATTCTTCAGCAGGTTTTGCTGACAGTGGTGTCTAAGACTTTTTTCTCTGGGCAAATTTTCAGGAACTTACAAGTGCCCTGTAAGTTGTTGTAGGTGCAGATCTCCCTCAGGGCTTGGGAGAGTGTTGGAAACCTCACATTTCCGCAGCACATTTACACACAGTTTTCTGTTTGCTGAACAGCCATCTCCAGGGATAGTTAAGAGGGCAGGTATCATTCTAATTTTAGAGACCAGTAAATAGAGTGACCTCAAAGAGGTTAAGAGACTTGCCCAAGGTCATGTTGCTAGGAAGTTGGTGGAGCCAGCACGAAACCCAGGACTCCCAATTCCAAGGCTGGTGGTTTTTCTAGGTCGCTGCTCTACTCTGCTCTGCCTCTGCAAGGAGAGGTCTTTCTTCCTTCCTTTTACTTACTCTCCCCACATGCCCATCCTCAACTCCTCTGACACCTAGGATTCCTTCAGCTGCCTTCCCTCGAGCCTCTGTGGCTGGGCCGCAGACTGAGAGGGCTCTCTATTTGCCCCTAGAAGTGGGCCCTTTACTCACCCCGCCAGGGCCCCGAGCTCCTGGGTGCTTTGCTGCTTGTACAGCTTGGGGAATAGCTGCTAGGCTGGCTCAGGGCTCTGCTGAAGTGCTCATCCACCACGGAGCTGATGTCTCCCTGGAAATAGGTGAAGAGGACGCAGCGGGAGTTGATGTACTCTGCCTCTGGTGGGCGCTCTTTCTCTGGGCTGCCTTCTTCCTCTTTTATGCTGGCTGGAGTTTGGCTGGAAAAGGAGGAGCTGCCGCTGCTGTTGCTGGGGCTGGCGTTGCACTCTTGGGCTTCCTGCATTTTGGAGTAATAGGCTAGTTTCTGCTCAAAGAGAGAAAGAATAGAGGAGTCAGCTTCAAAAGAGATGGCAAATTGGGGTCAGATCCCTAAGGTATCCAGGGGAAAACTGACATTCATGCATAAGCCCCTGTGCTCAGTAACTTTTGCAAGCTTCTTGACAGGCAGACTGCCTTCCTTGGTGTCTCTGTCTCCCCAGAATCGCCGCTAGACCACACGGAAAGCTCTCTGAAGGTGTCAGGGTAAAGGTCCCAGAAGATGCCTAAGCAGCCAGGATATAAGCAGAGTTTGACCGCAGAGCCAGGCTCAGGGCAGATGTATTTTTAAAATCCGGCTCCAAGGGTGAAGGGCATCCAATTCCAGTTCGGGCCTGATTGTCCCCTGCTTAAGAATCCAAGGTAGATGCACAAGATGCAAGACTTTAAGCATCGTTGTGACAGAGCACGAAAACACCAAAATCCACTCTGTGCAGCCAGGAATGTGAATGAAGAACTGCGAAGAGGTATGAGGTAGTTCTATTTGGGAAGGAATCATGTGGGGTAAAAACGTGGAATGACATCCTGACATGAATCATTTAAATAAATGCAAGTTGATATTTGTTTGGTCACCCATAAAATGTCCACTTAAGAGTCTAGCTCAGTTTTGAAAGAGGTCTTCTTTTGAGTAAGGAAAAACCTGAGCACTTCTGCCTTCACCATCTCTATGCACACTGGGGAAACAAGTAATAAAAGGGAGAGAAGAAGATCTTGGCTGTGAGGTTGAGTGAATTATGGCTGTCTGGTAGCGATTTTAAAAACCAAGTGTGGTTGCTGAAATATTTTCTTAGAAGTGAGCAATGGACTGAATGCAGTGTTAAAGCATTTATGCAGGGAGAGATGGCCTCAAAGCGGGCTGATCATACAAAGATGAACGGAGATCTTAATGGAATAGATTATTGGCCCAGGGCCAGGGAGGAGAAAGGACCAAGCAGACAGAAAATCAACCCACCTCTCCTCTTTGCAATAGTCACAGCCTGGGAAGGAACCATCTCAGACACTGAAGCCAAAAGACTGTAGTTATTTAGCAATATCACCACTTTCACCACATTCCCGCTTGGCTTATAATGAGGGACTCTGAGGATTCCCCAAATGAATATTGTGAGACTAAACAAACTCCCTGGATGGAAAGTTTAAAAAGGGGGGAGGTAGAAGGAAAAAAGCAAAACGCAAAACCTACTCCTTCCATCATTAATTCAGCAGGAAATTTTCGAATAGACGTTCCGAATTTGCAAGCAAAATGGGCAAAAACTTGGACTAGGGGTCCGGATGTACTTCTGTCTCTCTGAAGCAGGGGTCCAAGCCCTCACTTTGAAATCTGCTTGGGACCCCTACGGCCTCCTGGGTGTGTGAACTTACTCTTTTACTGGACTACGGTCCTCAGTTTTTACTACACTAGCTGAGGAAATGGGAAGAAAAACTGGTCGTCCAGACTCAGCTCGGAGAAGAGGGAAAATGGAATAATTAAAGGAAACTTCAAGAGTTTGCCCAATTGGGGTTAAGTGGTCTTCTTACAGGTAACCACTGTCCTGTGGAGAGCAGGACAGCCTGATGCAGTTACTCAGCCTCAAGAAAAGCGAAAAGAATATTATCTTTGAAGCCCTCCTCTGCCAGGTCAACTGCACCCCAATAATAATCCCCAGAACTTTGCAGAGCAAAGATGATAAAACCCATGCTTTTGAGCAGTTCTCTTTGTAACGAATTCTCTGGTTCCAGAATTAATTGGCCTGATCCCTTGAGAATTTAAACGGAATAAAGTTACTCCTTAGATAAGCTTGCAGGGATGAGTGGCCAGATCTTTGCATTTCAGACAGAAAGACAGAGGCACAGGCAGGTCTTTGCTTTTGTTCTCTTGTCACTCTCACCTTTGAGACCAAAGTTTGGTTTTCCCTGCGTGAGCGTTGATCGCAGCTCCCCTTACCCCGCACCGAAGAATCTGGAGTCCGACAGACTCTAAGGCAATTCAGCTCACACGAACCTCGTCTGATTGTTCCCCGGAAGGACGGGGCACGCATTAACAGGGCTTAGCTGCTTTCCCGGGAGCGCAAGTGGACACGCTAAAGGGTTAGCTCAAGCGACCGTGTGGCAGCGCCGGCAATCGCCGCATCCCCGAGGCTCCCGCCGCTGGTAGGACGCCCCGGACCCGTGCGGAGGCGTCCCGGACCTCGGGGTACAGGCGGTGCTCTAGGCAGCGAGGGCGCGCCACCCGTCTCCGAGGTCCCGGCCCGGGGGAGACACGTACCTGGTGGTAGGGGGTGTAGGCGGCTGCAAAGTAAGGCTGGGGAGGACCATAGACTTGGTACATAACATCCAGACAGCTCATGGCTCCCCGCAGCGGAGACGGCTAAGTATTTTATCATCAACTCTCGGTCGGTGGAGCGCAGGGATGCTGCATGGGCGGCGCTTGGGCTCGAGCTCCCGAGTCATCTGCGGGCGGAGCGGTGGGCAGCGCGCTCCGCGGCTCGGGATCCCGCTCGCTCGCAGGCTCCCCTCCCACCCGGCAATTTCAACCCGGACGCTGCTCCGGGACAGAAGCGCCGGTGCTCCCGCTAGTGGGCATTTAAACCCCACGCCGGGGAGGCGTGCTGACGCCACTCTGGGCCGCGGAAGGGGGAGGGGACCGTGGGGGGGGGCGGGGACCGGGGGCCAATAGGGAGTGGGGGACCGGGGCCGAGGGGCTACCGAGGTGTTTCTCGGCGGCGAGCTGGGGGGCCAAGGGTACCGCGAACGGCGCACCCCCGAGCTTGAGGCCGGAAGCTTTGCACCGCGAAGAGTAGGACTCTCAGGCTAAACCGAGAGAGAGAGAGAGAGAGAGAGAGAAACCCAGAGAGAGACGGAATGGGAGAGAAGGGGTGGGAGTGTGGAAGGGGCGAAGTGGGGGTTCTCGCACTTGGGGAGAGAAAAAAGTTTGATGCGTGGTGGCAAAGGTCCCTTGGGAGAGCCCCGGCCTCACACTGGAGATTTGAGAGTGTGCGCACCCGGGGTTGGCGAGGTGGGGCAGGAGGTGGGCTCTCCGCTCCTGGTGAGCGCCGGGAGGGTAGCGCCTTCCCCAGGAATCCCCTAGGGGATCCTCGTCGTCTCAGACAGGAAGTCCAGGGAGTCCGAAGACTCCTCCCGGGAGCGGAGCAGCTCCCTCTGGGGGGGAAAAGGCGGTGGCTGAAGACAGTACAGACCGCCCCTGCACCTCTACCGACCCCGCCCGCCCGACCGCCTCCAGCTCCCACACCTCAGTTCAGCTCTCTGGGGTCGGTCCCTTCTGCCTCGTTAGTGTTCGATCCCGGCACTTTCTCTTTGAAGTTCCCCACCCGAACCCGCCCCATCTGCGTTGTTGGCGCCCCGCATCCGGCCCCTCCCGTGCGAGCTGCTTTCGAGGAGTCCAGGAGGCCATACCCAGCCCCCGGCAGCCCCCGGCAGCCCCCGGTCTACTCGGCGTGAGTCCTTTAAAGTTGCGGTAACTTTTGGGGACCAGGACTTGTTGGCTGCAAGAGGAGTCGGCCTAGAGAATGCAGGGAGGTCAGAGAGGGCTGCTGTATGTAGTCTCTTCAACCAGTAAAACAGCTGCTGGGATTTTAGGTTTCATTTTCGAAGCGTTGAAAGGATGCATTTTGATTGCGAAACGTGCGTCGTTGTTCCCTTTTTCCTTCTCTGAGAGCTCGGCAGGCTTGGACCGGCTTCTGGCGTTGCTCTCCATCCTCCCCAAGCACTCCCCACTCCCATCACAGCCCCCTGGGGAGGAGGGTGTCACAGGGGAGTCCTGCATCCCATAAGTTTAGGGGCGAATCGAGACTAGGCTGTCCGTACGGCTGGGTCAGGTGGTGGAAAGAGCGTTGAGGAGATAGCGGTGGTGAGACCTGAGGTGGCGGCGGGGGCAGGGCTTGGGAGCTCGGAGAGCCCAGAACCACGGGAGACGCCGCGTGCATTAGGGAACTCCAGTTATTACCCATTAAAACAAAAACAAAAACAAAAAGTCTGACATCGATTCTCAGGCTGCAACACTGGAAACAAATGCACCCTTAAAGATATATTTGTCTTCAAGATGTGAATATTTTAAGCCAAATTGTTTCGGGGCTGAGGTTTTGGTTTTGCCCGAATAATAAATGGGTAATGGCTCCCAGTCTTCAGTTCGGTTTATAAATGGTGAGCCGTGCCGAGCGCGGTAACCGATTTTAAAGAAGATTTAAATAAAAATAAATAAATAAGGACACCATTCAGCCCAGTTTTGCGCAAGCCTTTTTGGAAGCCAGCTGGCCTTGGTGTCGAGTTCTGCAGGCTCCTTAGAGCTTCTGGCGACCTAGGCGCACAGGTGGAGCATAACATCCTTCCCGCCCCTACCCCAACCCTCCCGCCTTGGATGTTTGGGAAAACGGCAAAAACCACCTTTGTTTTCTTTGGAGGCAAAAGAGCGAACCTGAACCAAACAGCCACACAGTGCCCTCCTAGAGGCGGGAAGTGGGCGTGTAGCTCCCAGTGTCATTTGCCGCCTAGGCGCAAGCTGGCTGCAGGGGCCCGTTCCGCCCTCCCCTGCGCCAGGTCCTGGCTTACCCCTGGCCCGCGCGCCCAGGGTCTGGTCTGAGCAGGAGCCCAGGTGCCCACACAGCCGCGGAGACCAGGACAGATCGAGTCCATTAGGCGTGATCACTGAGGGTCACACTCTTCCCCCCTCCCCCCCCGCCCCCCGCGCAGGTCCCGCTATCTATCTGTGGACATAGAGGTTCTACCTTGGCTGGCTGCAGCTAGGGCATCTCGGGGACCCAGCATTCTTCACCGAAGCCCACCCCTTCCCTCGCAGCCCAGGCTTGGCGGCGTAGCTGGCTGACCGCAGCACTGCGCGAAAAAGCAATGGTGTGGGGGGGGGGGGGGGGGGCGGTGTGAGGGCTGAATCTCACCCCTTGCCCGCGCAGACAAGCTCGACTCTCGTCCCCGCACACCTGCAATAGCTCATCCTAAACCCTGTACCCACCCACTTTGACATTTTTATTTTACTCTGACCCTGGTACCAGAGGAACTTTGATTTCCCACAAATTGGGGAGAAAATAACGACAATCTCCCTGGATCCAGCAAGGCCCAGCAAAATGTAGGTTCTTTTTGAAAAGGATTACAGGAGCAGTGACAGCCCACATTTTGAACAAAGAAAATGAAGAGAATGTGATGCCAGTTGCCGGAGGTTGCTTTCTGTTCACGTTTCTCAGTCTCCTCTTACTTAAAACAGTTTTTAAAAACCTCGCGTAAGCTCAGTAAGGGCACTCACTGCACAGGAGTTTAAAGGAACCCAGGAAATTGGGGCCAGTGAGCATCAATTTGAATTTAGGCAGGAAAACACTTGCCTCCCCCCAAATCCAAGGTAAAGGAAGAAAAATGAAGAGTCTGTGGTTTTAAAGTAAGCCCACTGATTGGAGCAAGGTCAATCTTTTCCGTATATCTGGAAAGCTGTCATTTACACAAAGGTGATATTTCTCAATCTGATGAGATTGTGTCTTGTTTCTGTGCTGAAATAGAAGGTAAAACAGCTAAATTTAACACCCTCTACTCTCCCAGATATTCAAACCACCAGGACATTAAGTCATCAAGTAAGTGAGGTTTTGATTCAGAGCCTCGGGTGGGAGTGGAGGACAGAAAGTCTCTCGCTTCCTTCCTCTCTTTCCCTCTCTCTTTCCCAGTAATTTTAGAAGAGACTATGCCAGACAGTTAGATGTCCCTCACAAATGTATCAACATCCCCAGAAAGGTCAGCTATTACTATTACAGCTAGCCTGATTACCCTTAAACCTCCTAATTGGGCAGAAGGAATATCCAAACTTCTTTTAGAAATGAATTTCACTTTATGACAGCTTTTTGGCAATATATTGAACTGTGAGGAGGGAGTTTGCCATATGAAAACATTGTACTATCCAATTCTAGTGTGCAATTCTAACCATAGCTAAAACTGTGAAAATAAAAGGTGCCTTTATTTTGAAGTTAATAAGTGACGTTCAATTACTTTTGAGTGACTATATGTTTAAAGATAGCATCTCAATGAAGTAGTTTATTTTCTCTTCAGACGGGTTGCTCATCATTTTCCCAATACCTTCTGAATTTTTCTGTCCACCTGTGCCATCTTATTCTGAAAACGGCAAAGAGACAGCTTTCAAGGAAGGGTGTATGAATAGAACGAATTTGGAGAACTGACCTGCAGCCAGCCCAGGCCCTCCCTCACCCATGATTTGTTTGGATCGTTGACTGTTGACATTTTATGTGGCCTTATGCTGCCAGCCAAAGGAGATGAACACAATGGTTATCTCACAGATTTTTTTTTTTAACCCCTAAACCCACCCTGGCCCATTTTACCGAGCAGAGATGTGTTTGGAATTTGAGAGTAGCTGACAACGATTTTGTGGATTCAAAATGTTAATAATATTAGTTGGAAACATATCTGCAAAAGTCAGGATTTTTGGGCACAGTATATTATTTAGCAATGGTACTCTGGTAACTAATGTGGAATCTGAGTGGTGATTTTATTTCCAAAAAATCAAGAAAAAAAAGAAATTTCTGTACTCTGAAACCTCACCAAAACATTAAATGAAGGAATTTCAGTATGACTTAGTGAAAAACCAAGAAAAAGAGAGTTCAATTATTTTTCATGCAAACTTAAAGTAACTCTTAATATTTTCTTTTTTTTTATTTTTTTTTTTTTTTTCAACGTTTTTTATTTATTTTTGGGACAGAGAGAGACAGAGCATGAACGGGGGAGGGGCAGAAAGAGAGGGAGACACAGAATCGGAAACAGGCTCCAGGCTCCGAGCCATCAGCCCAGAGCCTGACGCGGGGCTCGAACTCACGGACCGCGAGATCGTGACCTGGCTGAAGTCGGACGCTTAACCGACTGCGCCACCCAGGCGCCCCTCTCTTAATATTTTCTAGCAAAAATCCTCCCCGGTCTGTTCTAGTGTGTAGATGAGATTACTTTGTAACTATTGACATATATTTAATTATTACAAAAATGTTAAACTTTTTGTCTTTCATGTTTTAAGGACTATTTTCATGTTACATACAAGTCAACTTTAACTTAGGTGAAATCATCACAACTTTCTGAATTTAGTTTTCTCTTAACTTCTTATTGATGCTGATGGCCAGTTCTAAGATTGAGAAATATATTTACTACCATATTCATCTTTTTTTTTTTAATTTTTAACGTTAATTTATTTTTGAGAGAGAGAGACAGACAGAGTGTGAGCTGGGGAAGGGGCAGAGAGAGGGAGACACAGAATCTGAAGCAGGCTTCAGGCTCTGAGCTGTCGGCACAGAGCCCGACACGGGGCTTGAACTCACAAGCCGCAAGATCATGACCTGAGCCGAAGTCAGATGCTTAACTGACTGAGCCAACCAGGCGCCCCTACCCTATTCATCTTTTAGAAATGAGTTCTTTTTAATTAGTCTCTATGAAATGCTTAGTATAAAGATATTATTACATAAATTCATATGATTCAAACCTTTCAAACTGGTAGCATACAAATGGCAAGAAGAGAGATTTGGAACAGATATGTGTGTAATATTTTGGCTTGCTATGTTTTTTACAAGACAGCAAGAGTTAGAAGGAAATTTACATTCTCTGCTATTTACTTGGACACAAAGAGTTAAGTCAGAGAGCATGTATCAGTTATTTCTTAGTGGGGAGGAGTTTTCATCTTTATTTGACTGGAAAAGCCACTCTAATTGCCTTTAACTTCTGATTATAGTGAAAAAAATTTTTGAAAAAAAAAAGACACACAGTCTGGTGACATCCTAGAAGCTAACATATCTGTGAAACTCCTTTTGTGAGATATAGAGACAATGGGGAATTTGCAGATTCAGAAGGTTGGAAGGAGACTGAAGGATTTAAACTGGTGACTGAGATAGTTGACAGTATTGGTGTTGATCCATCCCCAAACTTGTGTTTATAAACTTCATTTCAGCAGGATGCTAAAGGGATTAAAAGGACACCACAGCAATAACAGACAGAAGGTGAGGATATCCATCTGAGTGTGATGTCCTGTCACATGCTTCAAGAGGTCTTGAAACAGCTTCTTAGAAATTCCCTCATAGGAAGTGTCTCTTGGCACATGGGGAAGAATTTTTAACACCAACTGGCATTGACCACCTTAATTTCTTTGGTTATCGTGACTGACTTTTAAGTGAATTTCATGATGACATAGTAAATTAGGCTTAACAATGCCTCAAGTACAACATGTAGTATGAAGTCTAATGGTGCATCAGGACATTTAGCCTGCAGAGCCCAAAGCAGACTATATTGTTTATTTTTGTTCTTAACTTTATACTACAAATCCTGTACATCATATTTTATTTATTTTTTTTAACGTTTATTTATTTTTGAGACAGAGAGAGACAGAGCATGAAGGGGGAGGGGCAGAGAGAGAGGGAGACACAGAATTGGAAGCAGGCTCCAGGCTCTGAGCCATCAGCCCAGAGCCCGACGCCGGGCTCGAACTCACGGACCGCGAGATCGTGACCTGAGCTGAAGTCGGACGCTTAACCGACTGCGCCACCTTGGCGCCCCCCTGTACATCATATTTTAAAGTAAAAGTCAGGTTGTTGACTATTATATTTAAATTTCACTGGCTGATATTATTATTTTTTCATATTTCCTTAGAAGATGCATGAATCAATCAATTTGTAAAATAACCTGTAACATTACCTAAATTTTTTTTAAGTTTTTAAAATTAGAAATGTAGAATTTAAAGAAGAGTATATCATTTTATCTGCCTCATGCAGAATATTGCCACTCAGTGAATCAAAGTAGAAATTTGGCAGCTGTCCAGATAATTTGGAATGAAAACCAGCTAAAGATCATGTAATAAATCAAAGTGAAAAATTCAGGTCTCAAAGTGGGCTTTCACCAAGGAAGCTTCTTCCCATATTAGCTAATTAATGCCTATACTCCTAAGCACGGCTAATTCTTTCTCCAAATGTATGTATCCTCAGTATTTGGCTGTGACCTTAACAATATCTGTTGGTTTTGTAACTATTTTAAGAAGAGAGTGATTCTGAAATGGTTAAAAATGAACACATGTTTTTTTTACCGTGTAGCTTTTTTTCTCTCTGTGGCTATTCAGTGGCAAACTAAATTTGAAGCCCTAATGTGCATCCGTAGCTTTGCCCCTGTATATATGAGGGCACTGCCTGTTATTATTTTTAGTAATGAATGTTTTAAAGCAGCCTTTCAGTAATGCAGTGTAATGGCTCTATTACCAAACAGTTATTGTATTTAGAAAAATAGGCTGTATCTGTGCATTGAAAATAAAGTGCTAAATTAAAGCAACCATACCAACAAATCAAAGAGAAACAAAGGTTCTTTTTTACCTCTGGTAGTAAGCCTGAGAGCTATGGAGAGTTATTTCACCAGAAGGAAACTCCCAACAGTAGGTGTCAAAAAGAAGACATTTCAAAGCACATGTTGTCAAATTGTGATGTGGGTAAGTAGCTGGAGAACTGGAGGGAACCATCAGCTCTTAGAAGGGGAAGGGAAAGGTTGAAGGGCATGCCGCTGATTGCCACCTTTAAAGCACATGAGGTGGCACGCTTAATTCCTGAGTGCCTCTAGTTCTAAAGGTCACATACTTTGGGAACTCAGCCCATTGACCACATTTCCTGGGACGTTGCCCTTACTTCTCTGTGAAAGCAATACAGCCTCATCCTGATGACATTGTATGGACCGGATATCCAGCCCATCAGGACCTTGGGTTCTCACCCAGGGTGTGAAATGTTGTCATCCCTTCAAGCCCTCAGTTTGTTCACCTTTACGGCAAAGACACTGGACTAGACAATCTCTATAAAGATGTTAATGGCTCCAAACTCTGAAATCAGAACAGATCCCCGTTTGATTCGAAAACAGTGTGCAATATTTATGAGCATTTTCAATATGAGTGTTATTTCCAACCTCAGATCCTTCTTGAAAAATAGCACCTTACAAACTTTACTTGAAAATGAATAATTTTGTGTCCCGAAATCCTTACCAAACAAGGGCCTAACCTCAAAGTTTGGACAGAACTAGTTAGCCAGAGATCTTTTAGAATTTCAGGGAAATGTAATACAAAAGGGAGTTGTGTCTTTCAAGCATGGAGTGAATGAAGTTGAAGTCTCTGGTACAAGTATTGGAAACAAAACTGCCCTTTCACTTGCTTTCTGGGGGCCCCAGTGCATGTGTGTGTACATCTAGTGTCTGCTTCTTGGGAAATAAAAATTCAACTTTTCTGAACTTTCACGAGACTGAGAACAGAAAAATAACTATTCTTTTATTTGGAAAGTTGGGGTTTTGAAACAAGGATTTTTTTCATTTTTTATCACATTTCATAATTACTGCGTATTTCAAGGTGCAGTAATATGTAGCTTATGTAATAGAGGAAATAAGTTTACTAGAAGTTATTAGTCACATCTTTTTTTTTAATTTTTTTTAACGTTTATTTATTTTTGAGACAGAGAGAGACAGAGTATGAATGGGGGAGGGGCAGAGAGAGAGGGAGACACAGAATTGGAAGCAGGCTCCAGGCTCTGAGCCATCAGCCCAGAGCCCAACGTGGGGCTCGAACTCACGGACTGCGAGATCGTGACCTGAGCTGAAGTCGGACGCTTAACCAACCGACTGAGCCACCCAGGCGCCCCTAGTCACAACATCTTATTTGGTGATTAGTACTGCAAATTCTCCTGCCCATGACAGGTGAAGGCTTACATAGATTTCTGGAAGAAAATGAGCGATAACCCATACTATGTCAGGAGTCTTAGCATATATAAGAATTTTGATGCTTTGTTTATCCTAAGGAATATTTGAAAATCACTTCCTGTAGAGATGACAGTAAGGTTACCATTAGAGTCACCCCTTTTGTTTCACACCCATAGAAATAATAAAGAAAATGTAAGAAGAGATAGCCAGAAAACCTGACTGGACTCCAAAATAGAATACACATTCTAAGGCAAAAAATAAAACAGAAACCGAAAGCTATGAGCAGGGCCAGTTGCCATGGGCTTGTTGGGCTCTGGGCTGGAAGCTGGCAGTCAGGCTCTTGGCTCCTGCAGGGGAATGGGATGAAAAGTTCTGAGCTGGACCCACAACCTGAAACCAAGGACTCCCAGCCCCACAAAGGAGGCTGAAAAAAATGGCTGTTGATTTGCTGCCCTTGGCTATATCTTTATTAAAGCTCTCTTCCTGGCTTGGCAGGTAAACAGCTTCATGACCCCAGACTGGGCTAGATGGCCTTCTGACTCCATGTCTGGGTTTGTGTCATCTTTGTTATCCCAATGGAGCAGGAGGTCTGAAATATATAACTAAGAACAAGATATGGACTAAGATGTGTACATCTGATGGTGGGAGGGGCAAGTGGAGGCAACTGCAAAAGTGTTAGGGAGGACAAGGGAGTAAATGCTTATATACTAAAATACATTATTTTTTAGTCAACACTTACGTGATAAAACAAACATATATACACATATGTGACATTTGTAAACGTGTATATATAGTATATGTGCATATATAACATATGCATATGATATATGTGCATATATGTATATATATAGTATATGTATATATATGTATGTGAATGTATGTATGTGTGTATATATATATTATGTACTCACATATATATCTCAACCTCCAACAAAATTAGGGTTCTCTTAGCAAGAAAAAAAGGGAGAATGATATTGAGTAGACAGCTAAAAGTATCTTGTATGAAATAAAAGGATTTAAAAATTGTATTGTTTCATTCAAAAGACAACATATAATATTGTTCTATAGAATCTGAAGACAAGTTTTATCTAATTTTCTGTTTCCCAGAGTGCATGAGAGAATACTAAAGGTCTTTTTTAAAAAATACAATTTATTGTCAGATTGGCTAACATACAGTGTGTATGTTAGCTTTAACCCTCATTCATTATAAACATCAAAATATATGGAAACTTCTTTAATTTGATTAAGGGTAGTCATCAAAAATATTGTGTAGAAATTATGCATAATGGATAAATTTAAGAAGCTTTTCTACTAAATATTAGAACAAGATAAGGATGCCTGCTATCATTACTTCTAGTCATTTTATTGGTCATGCTAGCCAATCTAATAAGACAAGGGGGAAAGTAGTGTGAGAATTGGAGAGGAAGAGACAAAATATCCTTATTTGTAAATAATATGATTGTATACTTAGAAACTTTAAGATATTTAGTCTTATTAAAAATGGTCACCAGAGTAATGAGTCACCAGTAAGATACCTTAACCATCCGTTTTGGGAAAATATTACAAAACCTAACAACCAGATCTTGGCGAAGTTCTGAAATAAAGGAAATTTTCTAACTTTTTTTATGAGAACATACATTAATAAAGTCAATTTTTAAAGAACTCTGGCAATAGTAGTGTATCTTGAAGATTCATATGTCCTGCAATCCAGTGCTTACATTTCTAGATATATACTCCAGGGAATTTCATGCATGTGAGCGCAAGGAAGTACTTATGGGAAGTTTCTGAAACATTTACAGACATATTTTGGAGATATTGTGGAGTTGGTTCAGACCACGGCAATAAAGTGAATTTTGCAATAATAAAGTGAGTCAAATGAATTTTTTGGTTTCCCGGTGCATATAAAAGTTATGTTTACACTATAATCTATTAAATGTGCAGTAGCGTTATTAAAGTGTACATACCTCGGTTAAAAGTACTTTATTGTTGGGGTGCTTGGGTGGCTCAGTCAGTTAAGCATTCGTCATGATTTCATGGTTTGTGGGTTCCAGCCCTGCATCGGGCTCTGTGCTTACAGCTCAGAGCTTGGACCCTGCTTTGGTTTCTGTGTCTCCTTCTCTCTCTGCCCCTCCCCCGCTTGCACTCCGTCTCTCTCTCTTTCAAAAATGAATAAACATTAAAAAAATTAAAAATACTTTATTGTTAAAAATGGTAACCATCATCTGAGCTTTCAGTGAATTGTAATCTTTTTACTGGTGTGTGGTCTTGCCTCCATGTTGATGGCTGCTGACTCATCAGCACTGGTGATTGCTGAAGGTTGGGGTAGCTGTGGCAACTTCTTAAAGTATGACAACAATGAAGTTTGCCACATCCGTCAATTCTTCTCTCTCACAAATGATTTCTCTGTAACTTGAGATGCTGTTTGATGACATTTTATCAACAGTGGAACTTCTTTCAAAATTGGATGGCACAAAAACAGACACATAGACCAATGGAATAGAATAGAAACCCCAGAACTAGACCCACAAACGTATGGCCAACTCATCTTTGACAAAGCAGGAAAGAACATCCAATGGATAAAAGACAGACTCTTTAACAAATGGTGCTGGGAGAACTGGACAGCAACATGCAGAAGGTTGAAACTAGACTACTTTCTCACACCATTCACAAAAATAAACTCAAAATGGATAAAGGACCTGAATGTGAGACAGGAAACCATCAAAACCCTAGAGGAGAAAGCAGGAAAAGACCTCTCTGACCTCAGCCATTGCAATTTCTTATTTGACACATCCCCAAAGGCAAGGGAATTAAAAGCAAAAGTGAATTACTGGGACCTTATGAAGATAAAAAGCTTCTGCACAGCAAAGGAAACAACCAACAAAACTAAAAGGCAACCAACGGAATGGGAAAAGATATTTGCAAATGACACATCGGACAAAGGGCTAGTATCCAAAATCTATAAAGAGCTCACCAAACTCCACACCCGAAAAACAAATAACCCAGTGAAGAAATGGGCAGAAAACATGAATAGACACTTCTCTAAAGAAGACATCCAGATGGCCAACAGGCACATGAAAAGATGCTCAACGTCGCTCCTTATCAGGGAAATTCAAATCAAAACCACACTCAGATATCACCTCACGCCAGTCAGAGTGGCCAAAATGAACAAATCAGGAGACTATAGATGCTGGAGAGGATGTGGAGAAATGGGAACCCTCTTGCGCTGTTGGTGGGAATGCAAATTGGTGCAGCCACTCTGGAAAACAGCGTGGAGGTTCCTCAGAAAATTAAAAATAGATCTACCCTCTGACCCAGCAATAGCACTGCTAGGAATTTCCCCAAGGGATACAGGAGTACTGATGCATAGGGGCACTTGTACCCCAATGTTTATAGCAGCACTCTCAACAATAGCCAAATTATGGAAAGAGCCAAAATGTCCATCAACTGATGAATGGATAAAGAAACTGTGGTTTATATACACAATGGAGTACTATGTGGCCATGAGAAAGAATGAAATATGGCCCTTTGTAGCAACGTGGATGGAACTGGAGAGTGTTATGCTAAGTGAAATAAGCCATACAGAGAAAGACAGATACCATATGTTTTCACTCTTATGTGGATCCTGAGAAACTTAACAGAAACCCATGGGGGAGGGGAAGGAAAAAAAAGAAAAAAAAAGAGGTTAAAGTGGGAGAGAGCCAAAGCATAAGAGACTGTTAAAAACTGAGAACAAACTGAGGGTTGATGGGGGGTGGGAGGGAGGGGAGGGTGGGTGATGGGTATTGAGGAGGGCACCTTTTGGGATGAGCACTGGGTGTTGTATGGAAACCAATTTGACAATAAATTTCATATATTGAAAACAACAACAACAACAACAACAAAAAATTGGAGTCAATCCTCTCAAATCCTGATGCTTCCTTATCAAGTAAGTTCTTGTACTATTCTAAATTCTTTGCGGTCATTTCAACAATCTTCACAAAACCTTTACCAGGAGTCGATTCCATCTTAAGAAACGACTTTCTTTGCTCATTCCTAAGAAGCAACTCCTTACGCATTCAGGTTTCATCATGAGCTTGCAGCAATTCAGTCACATCTTAAGGCCCCACTTCTAATTCTAGTCCTTTTGCTATTTCCCCCCAATCTGCAGTTACTTCCTCCACTGAAGTCTTGAACCCTTCAAAGTCATCCATGAGTGTTGGAGTCAACTTCTTCCAAACTCCTGTGAATGTTGACAGTTTGCCCTCTTCCCATGAATCATAAAATTTCTTTTTTTTTAAAATTTTTTTAATGTTTATTTGTTTCTGAAACAGAGAGAGGCAGAGCATGAGTGGGGGAGGGGCAGGGGGGGGCACAGAATCCAAAGCAGGCTGCAGGCTCTGAGCTGTCAGCACAGAGCCCGACACGGGGCTCGATCATGACCTGAGCCGAAGCCGGACACTCAACCGACTGAGCCACCCAGGCACCCCAATCATAAAATTTCTTAATGGCACCTAGAAAAATGAATGCTTTCCAGAGTGCTTTCAATTTATTTTGCCCAGATCCATCAGAAGAATCACTCTCAATGGCAGCTGCAGCCTTGTGAAATGTATATCTTAAATAATAAGACTTGAAATTTGCAATTACTCTGATCCATGGGCTGTGAAATGAATATTGGGTTAGCAGGCATGAAAACAACCTCATCTAGTTGTAGATCTCCATCAGAGCTTTTGGGCCACCAGATACATGAGCAATCATTTTCTTCTGGGCAGTAGGTCTCAACAGTGGGCTGAAAATATTCAGTAAAGTATGTTGTAAACAGATGTACTGTAATCCAGGCTTTGTTATTCCATTTATAAAGCATAGGCAGAGTAGAGTAGATTTAGTATAATTCTTGAGGGCCCTACAATTTTCAGAATGGTAAATGAGCATTCAAGTCACCAGCTGCAGTAACCCCTAGCAAGAGAGTCAGCCTGTCCTTTGAAGCTGGTAAGCCAGGCACTGACTTCTCTTCTCTAGCTATGAAATTCCCAGATGGCATCTTCTTTCACTTGAGAGGTCTTCTGTCTACACTGAAAATCTGTTGTTTAGTGCAGCCACCTTCGTTAATGATCTTGGCTAGATCTTCCGGGTAACTTGCTGCAGCTTGTCATCAGCACCTGCTGCTTCACCTTGTCCTATTGTTACAGAGATGGCTTCTTCCCTTAAATCTGCTCACTTCAAATATTTTTTCTGCAGCTTCCTCACCTCTCTCAGCCTTCATAGAATTGAAGAGAGTTAAGGCCTTGTGCTAGATGAGGCAGTGGATTAAAAGAATGTTGTAGCTGGTTTGATCTTCTATCCAGGCCACTAAACTTTTCTTCACATTAGCAATAAGTTTGTTTTGTTTTGTTTTGTTTTTAATTATTCATCTGTTCACTGGGGTAGCACTTTTAATTACCTTCAAGAACTTTTCCTTTGCGCTCACAACGTGGCTGTTTGGCACAAGAAGTCTAGCATTTGGCCTGTCTTGGCTTTCAACATGCCTTCCTCACTAAACTTAATCATTTCTAGCTTTGGACTTCAATTGAGAGATGTGTGGCTCTTCCTTTCATTTGAACACCTAGAGGCGATTGTATTTGAAGACTTAGGGCTATTAACTGGCTTAATTTCGGTATTGCTGCGTCTCAGGAAATAGGGAGGCCCAAGGAGAGAGAAAGACAAGGGAACAACCAATTGATGGAGGAGTCAGAACACATACAGCACTTGTGAAGTTCACCATCCTATATGGGCGTGGTTTGTGGTGCCCCCAAACAATTACCATACTAACATCAGAGATCACTGATCACAGATCACCATAACAAATCTAATAATAATGAAAACGTTGAAATATTGTGAGAATTACCAAAATATGACACAAGACATGAAGTGGGCAAATGCTGCTAGGAAAATGTCACCGATAGACTTGCTTGATGTAAGGATGCCACAAACCTTCAATTTCCAAAAAAACGCAGTATCTGTGAAGCACAATAGAGTGAAGTTCAATGAAAGGAAGTAGGTCTGTATTTTAAAGTAGCAAAAACGAAACAAAACATGACCAAAAAAAAAAAAAAACCCACCTCAAACAAAATAAAGTAAAATAAAAAGCCAACAAACTTATAAAAGTGAAAAGAATAAATCAATTGTGATACATTAATCAATACAATGAAATACTCTACAGCAGATAGAACTATAAGTATCAACATGGTTAAATCTAACAGCATTGCCAATAAATAAAAGATAGTTGCCAAAATGGGATTATACTGTTTCTGTAGAAGTTGAAAACCTGTGAAACAATGCTGTATATTTTTATGCGTACATATATAGACGCTAATAACATGAAAACCACAAAAGAAATAGGATTAAGCTACTACTGGGAAGGGAGGGAAATGGGAATAAGGAGAGGTGCACAGGGGATTTCTATGATTTAAAAGAGCCTGAGGCAAACCTAGCAAAATTTGATAGGGCTGGGGAGTGAGTACAAGAGTTTTATTATGGTTGTGTCTTTCTCTTTCTTTTGAAATGTGTTACAACTAGAAGTATATGCAAAAATTATTATGCATCTTTAAAGGCAAGTTTTGGGTGTTTCCTTAAGATGAAGCAATTTTTTTGTCTTTTGATTATAGTTTGTCTTTGTTGTCTATTGATTATAGTTTGAAATGCCTCTTTATGAGAGATGGATCAAATGTATCTGTTCCTTGGAGTTTCTGAAAACTTACACTCTATCACTTCAAGCTATACCTGCACATACAAACCGTATAGACAGCAAAAGGAATCATTGAATTTTCCAGTTAATCAATAAATTAATTTCTACCTCCATTTCTTTGCATAAAGAATTTTTAGGCCAGTGAGCTCATGTAAGAAAAATGTTTAGGCCAATGAGCTCGTGTAAGAAAAACTCAAACAGCAGCAAAAAGTGTCTTTTGGGCATTCTCAATTGTAAGGGCTCCAGATAAATTTAGATGTTACTGATACAATATTTTAATAATTGCATTAATAATAACATTTTTGAATACTTAGTTGGCACTTCACATATATTTTACTCAATCTTTCTAACCGCCCTGTTATTATGTTCATTTTATGTGTTTAGGGAGCTGATGTTTAGGAGTTCAGTAATCCTGAGATCACGGAAAAAAATCCTGAGATCAGCCAAAAAATGGAGAGCCAGTGCTTGTGCACGTTACTGGTTCTATGACCTCTTTTCTAGAAGTGGGTTAGCACAGTTTCTCACTCTGAGTCACAAGAAGGATTTGCCGTAGGTATTGGTTTTGTCTAGGGAATTGCTACATAAATGCTCAGGTAAAAGACCTTATTGGTTGTATAATGTTCCAGTATTTACTTAGCAGGGCCTGGGGCTTAAACATCTACTAATATTTTGTATCTTGATAAGCATGGGCTTGTACAAATACCTTGAAGGTACTAAGTGGATTTTAATAGGTTTATCACAGACACATTCTTTGTATTTATTTATTTAAAAAAATTTTAAATGTTTTATTTATTTTTGAGAAACAGAGACACACAGAGCACAAGCAGGGGAGGGGGACACAGAATCCGAAGCAGGCCCCAGGCTCTGTGCTGACAGAACCTGATGCGAGGCTCAACCCCACAAGCTATGAGATCATGACCTGAGCCGAAGTTGACGCTTCACCGACTGAACCACCCAGCCGCCCCTGTATTTCTATTTTTCTTATGTGTAACAAGTATGCCCTCATTAGAGTCTGACAACAAGAAACTGGAAATTTATAAATTACTTCTACTGTATGAAGTTAGAGGCTACTGGCCACTTTTCCTAGGTTTATTTTGAACCAGATATCCTTTCATTTTGTAAACAATAATGTGGGTCAGAGTCCCATGGGATAAGGGCACAATTCCTAACCTAAGTCCTGAGATCACTGAGGTGAAGAACCGATTATAAAATATAGAGATTTAACAGAGTGAGGAAAGTTTACGATTTTCTAAATAAGGCATTTCTTTGTCTATTTCCCTTTGTTTTACCATTTGTGATGGGTTTTTAAACAATATACACTATTTAGCTTCATCTATTTGTGAACTTCATGTAAATTGATTCATACTTCATGTATTCTTCTGTGACCTGCTTCTTTTCCTCAAATTTATGATTTTGCCTCTCATTCATATTGATATATAAAGCCGAAGTCCATTCATTTTATGCTGTATACATTGCTATACGATAGTATTTCTCTACAGGGCCTCCTGGGTGGCTCAGTTGGAGAAGCATTCGTCTCTTGGTTTTGGCTCAAGTCCTGATCTCACAGTGGTGGGATTGAGCCATGGCAGTCTCTGCCCTGGTCAGGGAGCCTGCTTAAGATTCTCTCTCTCGCTCTGCCTCTGCTCCTCCCCCACTTACACTACCCCCCCCCCCCCCCCCCAAAAAAAGAATTTCTCTGCAGTATATACTTGGGAATGACATTACTAGTCACGTGGTTTATGCATGTTCAACTTTACCAAGGAGTGCCAAAACGTTTTTCTAAATGACTGTATCATTTATACTCCCACTAACAGGAAATGAGAAAGTTCTTACCTCTACACATTCTTGCCAGTGCATGGTCTTGCTGATTCTTAAATTGGCCAATATGTTATGTGCGTGCTGGAGTTTGATATTCATTTTCATTTTCCTGATTGCTTCTGACAATGAGGTATTAATGTTTACTCTTCTGTGAAAAGTCTGTTATGTATTTTTCACATTGTTTTCTATGTGGTTGCTTATCTTCTTGTACATTCACATATAGATTGGATACTAACCCTTTGTTATAGATAATGTAAGTATCGTCTCCCATTTGTAACTTATATTTTCCTTCCTTTATGGTTTCTTTTGATGAACAAAAGCTCTTAATGTTAATGTTGAAAAATGGTCATTTTTTCCTTTATGGTTTTGTTATGTTTTGCTTACTAAATGCTTTTTTTCCCTGAGATCATAATATTGTTCTATGTTATCTTCCTAATATTTTGAATTTTTCTTTTCACGTTTATTCTCTAATTCACCAGAAATTGATTTTTAGTAGTTTTTAGTAGAGTGTGAGGTTGGGACTTTAATTAATATTTTTTTCCATATGGGTAATCTATTGTCCTAGCAATATTTATTGAATAGTTTACTCTTTCCTTACCAACCTGGTATCTGACAAGAATCAAGTTTTTATATATGCATGATTTTATTTCTGGCATTTCTCTTCTGTTAAGTTGTTTCTTCCTTTGAAAATACTATAGTATTTTATTTATTTATTAATTTATTTATATTTATTTATGAGCGTGTGAGCAGAGGAGGAGCAGAGAGAGAGGGAGAGAGATAATCCCAAGCAGGCTCCAAACCGTGAGATCATGACCTGAGCTGAAATCAAGAGTCAGACGTTCAACCAACTAAGCCACCCAGGCACCCCAGAAAACACCACATTTTACAATACAAAGTACAAATTTTATATATATTATATATTTTATGTGAGCATGCTTATTCTAAGTGAGCCTTAATGAGTATGCTTTATAAGTCTTCATATACAGTAAGGCATGTTCCTACATGATTTTTTTTTTTAATCTTTAGAGTAGCCAGACTATTTTTGGATTTTTGAATTACCAATTCTATTAAGTTTTTTTTTTTTAATTTTTTTTTAACGTTTATTTATTTTGGGATAGAGAGAGACAGAGCATGAACTGGGGAGGGGCAGAGGGAGAGGGAGACACAGAATCAGAAGCAGGCTCCAGGCTCTGAGCCATCAGCCCAGAGCCTGACACGGGGCTCGAACTCACCGACCGCGAGATCGTGACCTGAGCTGAAGTCGGACGCTTAACCGACTGAGCCACCCAGGCGCCCCTGAATTACCATATAAGTTTTTTAATTAGCTTGCTAAGTTCCATGAAAAATCTTCTAGATCTATTTAGGAATAGCCTTTTCCTATTGGATCTTTCTGCAAAAGAACATGAAATAGTTCTCTATTCATTTAGATCTTTGAAAATGTCTTTCAAGATGTATTCTAGGCACTTTACACTTCTTATTGCTCTTGTTAATGGTATTTTTTTTATTTTAATTTTATTTATGTATTTATGTATTTATCTATCTTGAGAGAGAGTGAGTAGGGTAGAGGGAGAAGGAGAGAGAATCTTAAGCAGACTCCACACTCCGTGAGGAGC
Organism: Panthera uncia; assembly: GCF_023721935.1. NCBI lineage: Eukaryota > Metazoa > Chordata > Mammalia > Carnivora > Felidae > Panthera > Panthera uncia. Next base: position 74,864,717 of record NW_026057580.1, on the reverse strand, counting down.
CCCATGTGGAACATGATCCCATGACTCTGAGATCAGAACTTGAGCTGAAATCAAGAGTCAGACACTCAACCTACTGAGCCACCCAGATGTTCCCCCTTTTTATCTTAATGGTATTTCTTAAATTACATTTTCTAATTTATTTCTGCTAGTGAAGAGAGATACAATTGTATGTTGGTTGCTTTTATATCTAAATTTGCTTATCAATACCAATAAGTTGCTTATAGATTTTTTTTTGTCTAGTTTACATGAGCAATAACATCATTGGTAAATGATGCCAATTTTCTTCTCGCATTGAGGTCATTAAGATGACCAGACAGATTTTCTCCTTAATCTGTGAATGTGATCAATTACATTAATTGGTTTCCTAGTATTAACCAACAAAGGTTGTGATGTCTCATCTTTCTCATACTTCTTTGGACTTGGTTGCTAATATCTGGTTTGGGATTTTTCATTTATGTTCAAGAATAAACTTATATTGCTGTTTTCCTGTCTTGTATTATGTTTAGCTGGTTTTGTTACCAAGACTATGCTAGCCTCATATAAAGAAATCAGGATGTTCTTTCTTTTGTATTCTAGCAAATATTACTTCCAGATGTCAATATCAAAGCAGCCAAACCTATTCCTAGAGTCATTTAGAAAGACATTGCATGTGTCCATTGAAAGGAAATTGAAAATTTTTCATCTTTAAAAGATTCAAGTTTTGGGCAATTAATTGAAAATTTTTATCTTTGAAAGATTCAAATTTTGGGCAATTATAGCAGCAAAGAAATTATAGTCAATGGGTTGGATCTAGTATTGCTTATCCTTTTTTTTTTTTTTTAAATTTGGATTGTCCTTTATGATGGAACCAATTCACATCTGGGCTATAGGGTAGTTCACATTTGTATAAAGAGTCAAACAATAGTCAGATACAGGGAAAATAGTAATGTATATGGAGTCTGATAAAAGTTAGATACAGGGAAAAGGGAGATACTAATTCACCATCTCTTAACTGATCAGTAGTCTTGGAAAGTATCCAGCAATTTGAGGGGAAAAAAAAAGTCTGCTTGTTAAAATTTAGTGAATTCCTTGCTGAGAAATGTGGGTAGACTTGCAAGTTATTTGGGAAACAGGCTTGGGGAAATAATTGTACCTCAACTCTTATGATCCTCAGCTGTTGGAAAACGCAGGAAATATACTTTAGCATAGGTAATCAAATACATTTTCCTCTGAAAGTCAGGGCGCACAGAGAATAATTATCTTCTTCAGGAACAAGTGTTCTTTGTTTAGCTATTGCATGGTTGAAGCCCACAGTTGTTAAATTGGGTCACCATACCAATTTCTACCAATGGATTATTATGGCAACCAATTCCAGACATATTTCCCATAAAACCTTTATTGTCAAAGTTCAGCTCCTTTACAACTGCCAGAAGATTAGGTTACTGCTTGTAGTAACTGCTCATTTATGTTCTTCGGTTTCATAACAAAGACTTTCAAAACATTTTACTGAGCACATTCCATTTCTACATCAACAAGATAGCCTTCAAATGAGATGCCTTTCTAGTCTGGGTTAACTCTGACACATAAGTGCACTTCAGAATCTAAACAGAGTGGAATAAATGAGCGAACCACACAAGAGTGACCTACCTTGAATTTGCATTTTCATTCTACCTGCGGAAGTTTGTCAAGAGAGTCTGAAGATAACCACTTACACTTACTCTTGACTTCCCACTTGCAGTTAGGATCTAACTAGATTTCACAGACAGGAAGTGGTGTCTCCAAAATGGAAGATGCAGTAAATTGGGGAAAAATCACCAACCAAGCTGCAGCACTGCAAGATTTCTTTATATTTTTGTTCTTTTCGTTTTTCTTTGGGTACATTAAAACAAAATTTTTAGGGGCTTCTGGGTGGCTCAGTTGGTTAAGCATCCGACTCTTGATTTTGGCTCAGGTCATGATCTCACAGTTCGTGCTTGAGATTCTCTCTCTCCCTGTCCCTCTCTGCCCTTCCCCCACTCATTTCCCCCCCTCAAAAATAAGTAAATAAACTTTAAAATAAATAAAACAAAAATTTTTAATTAAGGTATAATTTGCATCAGAAAAGTTTACCTTTGCAGCATATAGTTATATGAGTTTTGATGAATGCATATAAGAATATATCCCCCACTACATCAAAATATAAAAGTTTTATCACTCAAAAAAAAAATCCTCTCAAACTTCTTTGTAGTCACCTCCTGATGCTTCCCAGCCCCAGACTGTGGCAACCACTGATATCTTTTCTGTCGCTGTAGTTGTTCCAGAATATCATAGAAATGGAATCATGCAGTTTGTAACCTTTCTTTGTGTGGCTTCTTTGACTTAGCAAAATGCATTTGAGATTCACCCAAGTTGTTATGTGAGTTAATAGTTCACGCGTGATTTGCTCACTTATTCACTTGTAAGAACATTTGTGGGTTTTTTTCTTCTGGTTTTTGAATATTTCTTTTTTACTGTCCATTTTTTAAGACCAAAAGTAAGCCACAATTTATATAAGAATAAAACTATCTGACAGGTGATTTCCCAGTCACACAGTGGTCTCTTTTAGGGATGAGATATGAACTGCCTTCAGATATGGTGCTGAGTCTTACTCTTTTCCTGTGTTTTTCTTTGGTTTCTCTACTAAGTTCAAGAATATTATGCTGACTTGAGACTACCTTTTCAAACCTTTCCATATGTTCTCAAGTTCACTAATTCTCTTTTCATGGAAGCATGACTTTATCTCAGAACTCAACTTGAAATAATATATTCAGTGGTGTGAGTATTTGATCAATTTCTATGCTTCCTACTTGCTTTTAGGCTCCATGAGAGGGGACCATGTCTCCTTTTGCTGGACACTCTGACCGCAGGACTGAGCACAGTGCAGAGCCCATAGTAGGCTCTCAATATGTATTTACTGGAATTGTCAATAAGGCAGTATTTATTGGAACTGTCAATAAGTTTCTTAAAGGAATAATTAGATTTGAAATGAACCATGAATTTTATTTTATTTTATTATTTATATATTTTTATTTTTTATTGTGGAGCCTGACATGTGGCTCGAACCCACGAAACCATGAGATCATGACCTGGGCCAAAACCAAGAGTTGGACACTTAACTGATTGAGCCACCGAGGTGCCCCAAACCATGAATTTTATAAATCAGGTTCAAACTTTGTTATGGTTTAGCGTGTGAGAAAGTATTGTTATTATAGAAAATATTAAAAGATATTTTAATTTCATGTAAATTGTTATCATTTATATCACAATTGTTCATCAACTTTAAAAGCAGTATCTCAATCAAACACAATATTTCTTAAGTTCTTTTCTTTCAAAAATTTTAACATCATTTTATTCCAAGGGGAAAAAAAAAAGCAGTATATTGATCAATTATAACCGGATTGACAATGGCCAGGAAATAGTATGAATGGAAATTCTTTTCAGAATTATTTGTATGTGAATCATCAACTTCATAGTCCTGTGAACTTTTCCTTCATGTTTTAATTTCCTTATAATTTATTGGAATGTTACTTTTGTAGTAAGATATTATATGTATGTATTTAAATTATCTTTAAATTTTAAAAAAGTTAAAAAATCCTTTACAAAGTGAAACTGCTAAAGTTATGATAATTATTTTTTTTTTGTAAATTTTGCTAACATTATTAACAGCAAGCAACAGTTCATACCAATAACTGTGGCTACTACAAGTTCAAAATTAATTTTATTTCCTGCCAATGTCCATGATTCACTCTTTGAGGATCTTCTGTGGTTTGGCTTAACTCTCAGTCTGCATCCCATATCTCGACTAAATTAAATTTAATTGCTTTGACAACATTTAGTCAGGATTCCTGTCATGTGTCCAAGAGTAGTTTTAAAGTCCCATTTGGTATGTTTCATCAAGATGTTCTATTTTGAGTGGATCCAGAATATGTTGTTTATAATTGTTAAATTGTTCCGCAAAAGCCATTACTAGCTGCACAGTTGAGGCCATGTCTCTTAGTAACAAATTCGAAGTATGCATTGTACTTGGCAGAAAGAATACTTTCCGGTTTTCAGCTAAAATTGTGACTTGAATGCCTTTTTCTTCTCCAACATTAGTGTCATTATCTTCGGCCTCCCCTCTCCAAATTTTAAAATTAACATCTACAATTTAAGGTTATTGTTTCATTCTTCATGCAGTCAACACCTTTGCAAAAAAAAGAAAACTCTTTAATGCTTACATTAGGTGTAAACATTAGGTTTACATTAGTGTAAGGAAACACGAATTCATTGTGATATTCTTGTTTTCTTCTCTAAGAGTCCAACAGTACATAAAAACAATGGTAACTTTTAAATGTGGCTTTATCTTTGGTACAATATAGTTTAATGGAGTAACACCTGCTTTTTCAAGTTTTATCTGTATATATTTTTTTCATTTTATTACTCATTAAATTAATCCCACATTGAAGTCTTCACATGAGTCAGTGATCCATTGCTTTATTATTTTCATCCATCTTAAATGTTTAGCCATTCTAGCATCGAATTTTGAGATCCTTTCCATTCAATTTAGAAAATGTTCACTGTTTTCTGTATATATCATACCGATAGCTCTATTATTTGGCTAAATGATGTTCACATGACATTTTTCTTCTAATAAAAAATCAATATACTACATTGACATTTAATTTCTTTGTTGAATGAAGGTTGGTTATGAAACACGTAGAGGCAATGGCAGAACATGTGTTTGAACTTTGCTATTCTTCTGCCTAGACTGCTCCTGCAGTCTTCCTTGCCACGGCTTCCTTCTTCACTTAATTCAAGCCCCTATACAAAGAGGCTTTTTCTAAACACCAGGTCTAATAGTACCCCACCTCCATCATTTTCGCTCACTTATTCTACTTCATTTTTCTTTATATCACCCTTTTCTTTTAATTTTTATTTTATTTATTTGAGACAGAGAGAGAGAGAGAGAGAGAGAGAGAGAGAGAGACAGAGCATGGGGAGGGGCAGAGAGAGAGGGAGACACAGAATCTGAAGCAGGTTCCAGGCTCTGAGCCATCACCACAGAACCCCACATGGGGCTCGAACCCATGAACTGTGAGATCATGACCTGAGCTGAAGTCGGATACCCAACGGACTGAGCCACCCAGGTGCCCCTATACCACCACTCTTGACTACCCACTTATCATGCATCTACTCCAGGGATCTTGCCAGTTTTGTTTACCACTGTATCTCCAGTATCTAGAACAGTTACTGGCCTCTAGTGGGAACCTAAATATTTGTTGAATGAATTGACTATTCTGAAACTTTTCCCTCTATTTAATCAATAAATTTCTTTGGCCCAAAGCCAAAGGCCCTTTATTATTTCCTGTTTTCTTAATTCCTCTATAGAAGTGGTACTCTATGGTCTCCAGTCTAGAAGCATCAACAGCATCTGGTAACTTATTGGAAATGCAAATTCTCAGGCCTATTGAATCAGATGCTCTGGGGGTGGGACCTGGGATCTGTTTTCATAAGACCTCTAAGTGATTCAGATGCATGATAAAGTTTGAGAACCACTGTTCTAAGGAATATAAGAGCTGGTATTGGGAGTTACTTTTTAAATTTTACAGTCCCACTGTGATTTGTAGTAAAGGCACATTGAATGCTAGAATGCTTTTTCTTTTTCTTTTTTAGTATGGGCATTTTGAATGATATTGATCATACATTACTCTAGAACTGCTGCTTAATTTTATTCCAAAATCGAACATAAAGACAATCTTTGATATACTTTAAAGAATAGAGTTATAGCTTCTTGCCTGTTCCTCAATAAGAGAGTATATTATATAATTGGCTCAATACATTCTACAGTTTATTTGTGCTTAGAGGAGGTGATGGTATGCTTCAGGGGTATGGTTTTTAATTTTTCCTTACTTTTTCCTATTCCTTCCTCTTCTTTGTTTCAGCTCCTACAACTTGAGAGAAAAATGGACTTAAGAGTAGGAGAAGTCTGCTCTGGGATCAAGTTAGAGGAAGATCAAAGATTTCATTGCTTTTCTAGTACAGAGAATAATTTGGATCTTAGTGGAATTTCCATTTTCATACATTCTTAATGGTCTCATCTCATATCCCTAATCTTTCTGACAACTATCTAAAAGAGATCAAGAATTGTTATTCTTCTTGGTTAACTGATGTACTTTGTGGATCTTTTTCGGGCAATGTCATGCACTCTAGGGTTTATGAATCAAAGTATGCTAAGAGTTACTCTGAGGGCTTGTGAAAGTCTGTCCAAGCTCCAGGGTCTAATCCAAATCTCTTAATTAGTGTGGAAAGTCAAAACAGCAAAAAGATCGTCTTCAAAATAATGAGACACTGGTTGGTCATGCTGTTTTACTTTATTTAGTTCAAGCTATCAACAGAATTCTTTTCTTACATATTTTAGAAGGTCTAGGGGAAAAGATTTTATTGTCATATATTCCATTTTTATGAAGCGAGGTAAAAGACAAAGAAAAGAACATTTAAAAGTATGAATGCTGAGGGGGGGAAACTGAAACATCATTTATTAGAAGTTGACAATGGTTTGAGGACAGCTAACTTTCTGCTCTGTGTATGCTCTGCCATATCTAAATGTTTTCTGTATGAATTCTATTCTTAAATGTTCAGTATTGTTTTCTGTGGGCTAGTGAAGTGAATCATATTGCTTTTGAAAGCACATATGCACATACATGAGCATGTAGGACTCTACCTTTCAGCATTCAGTATAAATCAACTGACTTATTTTGTTTGTTACTGAGTCCCTTTTTCAGTTAGTAAAGATTTGAGAAAATGACGTCGAATCTCACATGAGAGGGGATGTTCTTCACAAAGGGACTGAGATTATCAGTGACTCCAGTTTAGCAGTCATTGATCTGGAGAGTGGAAGCATTGCAGTGTATTATGTGGACCTGTGTGAGCGCCCTCCCTACCCCCCACTAACAGCATGGGTGTGGCTCCCTTCATGGAGATTACATCATGATGAAAACATCCCCCAAACTTCCTAGGTGCTGGGTATTTCACCTTGCCCCTGCTTCTGGATCACAGCTGACTGGTGTTACTTGAGTTGCAGACAAGACCGATGTAATGTGAGCCGTGAGTGTGGAAAGAGCCCTGGACTTGGAAGCATAACATCTGAGGTCGGGTTCCATCTTGGCCTCTTCTCAGTTCTGTTACCTGGGATTCCTGTCACCTGTTTTGACCTTTTGAGTTTTTATCTCTAAAATGGGCATGATACCACACACTTCCTTTATTTCCTAGGGCTTCAGGTGAAGTCATGAATGTGAAGAATCTTTGTCAATGTTGTGCATCGTTCAGAAAGGAGGTATTATTAGTATTATCATCACTGATAATAACCATAAGGGTTTTGAGAAACAGCACATGAAAATAGTGATGAAAGGCAACCACAAAAGACACACATTGACCCATGGCTCCTTCCTGAGCTTCCTGAATTAATCTCAAAACAATGAGCGTATGTTGAATCTCTTCTTGGGCTCCCACATTGCTTTCTCTTTCTCAAGACATCCCTATCACTCTCCCAATTGCTACAGTGTACAAGGATGTTGAAACCTTGAACTCCCCTAGTGCAGGGATGGGGAAAGCGGCTGCACACTGAAAAATGCAAGGCATCTGGAAAGAGTGCCCAGAGGCTGTAATGTGCCCCAGTGACCAACTGGCTGACTGTATCCTGTTCTCTCATTCTTTTATTCCCTCCAGGCATCCTTGGTTTCTTTTCCAGCCCTGAGTAGTAATGACTTCTTCATCTGGCACAACCACTGGAGAGGGAGAATGAGGGCCTTCCCAGGCCACAGGGACCATGCCCTGTTTCTATTGGCCAGAAGAGATGATGGACGAGCAGCAGATGCTGCTGTCAGCCTCGCCCTGTCACTCAGCCTGCAGAGATTATTGATACTCTAGCGCAGTAGAGGATCCCTGGGGTCAATATGGGTCCCAAATTCAGAATATTGGAGCTCTTAGAAGGCAGTCGGCCCTCAGCCCTATGCACAGAATGCTAGTATCCAGTCATCACCTCAAAACTAATGCTAAATATATACCCCAAAAGCTGCACGCTCAGAAAAGCAGCTGGATAAAAATCACTGATCTCTTCATTCCAGGGTCCCTGAGAGGTCTTAGCACTATGGGATGTCGCCTGTTTCTCATCCCACTTCCTCCTCATCACTTTACTCTAGTTCCAGATTTAGTGACTATGGAGTTCCTGAGACATACCCGGCGAGTGTTGCAAACACCTGTTTGTGGAACACTATCCACAGGTTCTTGCCGACCCAACTCCAGAATGCTTGGTCCGACCCTTTCCATTTTGCCTACTTTTCTCTCAGGAACTAAGGTTGATCTACTGATTGCCAGTTTGCACACACATGTCTGACATGACTGCGGCACTAGGCCCTAGTTTGTGCTCTGCGTTGCCAGGTTGGGGGGAAAGGGGATAGGGCTGGATGTTGGTTTTTCTCTGAACCAGACCTTCTAGATTCAGTTCACGTGTAAGTGCACAAGATGCTGGCCCTCTAGGTGGGCTCTTTAATGAACAGCTGAGTGGTCTCTGATGCATTTCAATCAGTGATCTCTGTAGGCTGAAGGTGGAGCCCGGGACTGACAGAGGCCACAGCTGCTGCCATCTGTCACTCTCTCCTGGGCCAATGGGAAGAGTGCAGGACATGCCTGTGGGCAGGATAGGCTGACTCCTGACTGACAGATGAAGAAATCATAGCTGAAGCTTGCAAGAGAAACCCAGAAATATCATGATGGAACATCTGAATATGACAGAGCTCCTTGGACAGGTCAAATCCTCCTCACGTTCAGAAATATTTTGTCTGTTTACAGTGTTCATTGCACAGTAATTCCTTATTATCTGATTGCATGGTTTAGGGTCAGTGTGTTATTTTGGGAAAAATGACATAGCTCATACAGCTGCTTAAATATATCCTTAATGTTAAGGATTTGAGACAGGAAGCATAAATTGTTATAAATCATACCTGGCTGGTAAAAACAGTGCAGAATTCATTTACCCTTCAAATGGACTATAAATATGCTAAGAGGTGAATATTTTCAAAAATGGCATAGCGATAAACATGTTTTTCTAGCTGTGACCTCTCTGAAATATGAAAATGAACAGAAAAACACAATGTTATGAATGTCGAAGCTTGTCTTGCTGTCCTAGTCTTCCTACAGGTTTGAACACCTGTAGGAGCTCATCAATATACGAAAAAAAGTTTGATGCAAATTAAATGATAATATAATATTTTACTTATAAAACTGGCAAACATTTACAAGTCAGTAATAGCTTGTGCTTTCAAGAGTGTGGTGAAATGGCGAGAATAAGTTGGCAAATAAATTGGCAAGTTTTTATGTAGGACAGTTTAACACTAAGTATGAAAATCTGTAAAAATATTCTGGACTCCCTACACATGCATAGTGACGAGTAGCAATATTATTTACTCCCAAGATAAAACCCAAAGACTGTTCTTTAAAGAATTTGAACTCTCTACATGGGAAAATTTAGGGTTTTAAGCGGGATTTAGCGCTCCAGGACAAATCCTCACTTGTTTGGACATTTGGGATGAAGGCACCCCAGACTGCTTATGTGGACCCCTCCAGAGCACCCAAAGAGAAACCTGCCAGTTAATATCACCACTGGTTTGTGGTCAACACTCCCAATTAGTAGAAAGGCATGCTGGGGAAACAGACTTATAAAAGACCAGTGGACTCCCATGGAAATCAACATAGTCTTTTTTTTTTTTTTTTTTTAAGTAAACTCTACCTCCAACGTGGGGCTGAAAGTCACAACCCTGAGATCAAGAGTCACAAGCTCTACCAACTGATCCAGCCAGGGGCCTCCATGGTCTTTCATTCTTAAACAACCAAGAAGCACTATATTTTGAGGACAACCAGAAATACCAAAGTGGGGGGGGGTGCGGAAAGAAAGACAAAAACAAAATAGACCATAAAGGTTGCTGACCTTAATGGAAGCAGTTACTTTAAGGAACAGCAAGAGTATTTTTAAAATTTTTAATTAGCATTTTATGAGGAAGTAAAAAATATATTGCAACATAAAACAGGAGTGGTCTACTAAGAAAAAGGAGTGATTGGAGAACACAAAGGTAGTAGATGCTGTTGGTGTACTGTCCAGGCTCCCTCTTCTAGAATTGAAACTTTCATTCCCCAAGCTTCTAGGATATTATTGATGTCCAGTAGCTCTTAGATGAGTCCTCTAATCCTTGCCTCAGCTGAAGGGAGTCAGTTGGCCCATGATCACAATGGGGTCATCTTTGCTAGGTAATCAGTTGTTGGTTCAGTGCCAAAATCTCATTTTAGGGTCCACTTTCGCAGTTGCTGGGAAGAAGATTTTGAGGAAAAGATCTCCATCCAGGGAATTACTGGGGAGTGCTCCTTGGGCCAGTGCCTGTTGGGGAGTGAAGAAAGCGGTATTGAATGGAGGGAAAAGGTAGAGTGATGAAGGTGTTAACAAAGACCCCAGTGAATCCTAGAGGGAGCTCTGGAGCTAAGATGGCGCTTCGAAATTGTTGAAGAGAGAGGAATCTGGGTCTTGTACACTCCTTTATTGACCAATCTAAATACAGGCTGCCAGCAAAGCTATAAGGTCTGCACGGGTGAGAGGGTCATCAGCATCAAAGAGAAGCCCAATTACAGCTGTCCTTTGTAGCCCAAGATGAATGGTGGAAGATGTGATATCAGAACTCTACTCACTGATGGCAATGGACATGATACCAAAATACCAGAATAGCAAAATAACAGAAGTCAGGTGGTGGCACTTAACCATCAGAGTGAGGTGGATGCCATTAATGTAATGAGCACCAAGTTCAAACTGGGAGCCAAAGGTGGCTGGTCCGTAGAGAATGATGCAGATGGTTAACAAAGCACAGTGTTCCTAGGAGAAAGATATTTGGGCAGCCACCAAGGGTATTGCTCAATCTATACAACAAAAATAAATCAAGGATAGATGATCAGGTAGTAGAGGGAAACTGGAACAATAAAAAGTCACAAACCTTTGCCCAATTTCTAGCCATGAGCTAGTTTTCAGGCCTGGGATCCATTAGAGCAAAGCAATAGTCAGGTCTTCAGGAGGAAAGACTGCAGCATTATAACATATGGTTCCTCAACCCTTTTTCAAAGGAATCTTAGCTATTCAGTCATGTAACCAGACAATGGGGAAAGGGAAATATGTTCAGTTCCCAACAATTCTTGGACAGAGGTTCCTAGGTGGCATTGATACCAGGGGACCAGAAGCATCATCCTGAATCTTCTATTAGAGTGGAGGTCAGATATTAACCCCATCCCATGATGTACAACTGGAATGTATTTACAATTGTGACATTTTCCCTTGGCATGTGCTATAAAAGTATTGTAGTAAAACAGGAAAAAAAGAAAACTCAGGTCAAGTGAGTAAATTAAAACTAATATTGAGTCCGGGGGGAAAGGCAGAGATTACTGCCATCCTTAAAGACCTGATGAATCAAAAGATAGTGGCTCCCATCGTATCTTCATTTAATTCACCAGTCTGGTTTCTACACAACTCAGGTAGATTCTGGAAGATAACAGTGAACTTCACCAATTAATGGCCATGATTGCAGCAGCTATATCAGATGTAATATCTTTGCCACTGCAGATAACAGCCTCAGGTACATGGTATGTGGTTACTTATCTGATGAGTGCCATCCTTTCTATCCCTGTCAGAAAGGATAAGGAAGGACAGTAGCATACATTTATAGTTTAGGCTCAGGCTATGTTTTTTAAAAAAATTTCTTTACTTAAATTCAAGTTAGCTAACATGCAGTGTAGTATTGGTTTCAGGAGTAGAACCCAATGATTCATCACTTACCTAGAACACCTAGTGCTCATCCCAACAAGTGCCCTCCTAATGTCCATCACCCATTTAGCCGACCCCCAACTGACCTCCCCTCCAGCAACCCTCAGTTTGTTCTCTGTCTTTAAGAGTCTCTTATGGTTTGCCTCCCTCTATGTTTTTATCTTATTTTTCCTTCCCTTCCCCTATGTTTATCTATTTTGTTTCTTAAATTCCACATGTGAGTGAAACCATATATTTGTCTTTCTCTGACTTATTTTGATTAGCATATTTGATTAGCATAGTTGCATCCACGTTGTTGCTAATGGCAAGATTTCATTCTTTTTGATTGCGGAGTAATATGCCGAGAGTGTGTATGTATATATATATATACACACATATACCTCATATTTTTAATCCATTCATCAACCAATGGACATTTGGTCTCTCCATAATTTGGCTATTGCTGATAACACTGCTATAAACATTTGTTTCCTAAATTTCATGTAATGAGGGAAATTATATTTTTGTCTTTCTCTGACTTATTTTGATTAGAATAATACATATTACACAGAAAGCAGAGAATTAACATAGCCTGAAGCTAGTATCAGCCCCAGGCTATGTTAATTCTCTGCTTTATATTATAATATAGTCTGAAGGGATCCAAGCCATCTAGAAACCCCATAGAACATTACCTGGTTCACTGTATGGATAATAGCAGTTTAATCAGACCAGATGAGCAAGGAGCAGGAAGTGCAACTGTGCTCCAGAAGGTGAGCAGTGATAAACCCTATGAAGGTGCAGGAGCATGCCACATTACTGAACTTTTTAAAAGTCCAATGTGGGGCTTGCTGGAGCAACCTCTCCAAGTTAGAGAAAAAAATATTGGATTTTGTATCTCCTCCCACTAAGGAGGAAAGACAATGTCTTAAATTCCTTTTAGGCTATGGAGATAGCAAGTCCCATACTGTTAATACTGCTCTGAACTATATGTTGATAAGAGAAAAAGCTGCCAAATTCAAGTGGGGCCCAGAACAGAAAAAGGCTTTCAACAGGTCCAGACTGTATTGCCAGCAGCTCTGCTTCTTGGGCCATGCAACTTGGCAGACTACTAGATGTATCGGTAGTCAGAGAAGATATCATGTGCAGTTTACAGCCAACCTCAACAGAAAAATCACAGTGCAGACACATAACATTCTGGAATCTTTCAAAAATCACTGATGTGATACAGAGCCCTGGGAGAGATGGAGTACCACCTGTCCATGAGACATTAAATGACCATTGGGCTAGAACTGCACATCATGAACTGCGTTTTGTCAAATTCACCAAATTATAGAGTCAGGAATGTCTAGCAGAATTCATTGTAAAATGGAGCTGGTACCTCTTGGCTTAGGTATGAGCAGGGCTAGAGGGCAGAAATAAGGCACACAATTAGATGGCCCTGAGCTCCATGTTATCCACCACTGTGGAAAAAAAGAGAGAAAAAAGGAGAGAAAGTAATAAATAATAAAAAAAAATTCCCAGACTTGAAGGATGCAATCTTTAGAGTGACAACATGGCACTGAATACTCAACTGGATGGATGGAAACAAAAGATTCACCTTTAGACACATCATCATTCAATTTTAGAACATTGAAAATAAAGAGACAATCATAGAAGCTTTAAAATGAAAAGAGGTTATCAAAGCAGAATATGAATCAGATCAGCATCTGTTACGTTTTTCTGTCACACTGGATGGATATAAGAAATGAAGATCCCTTTGCCTGTAATACTTGTATCATGCTTCCTTAAGCAACCCAGATTTGTGGAGATAGAATTGCCATTTCCTTCTTTATGGGCCCAACCATACTATTGTTTTTGCTGTTAATGCTTACAGACTCTTTTTTTTTTTTAATTTTTTTTAACGTTTATTTATTTTTGAGACAGAGAGAGACAGAGCATGAACAGGGGAGGGGCAGAGAGAGAGGGAGACACAGAATCGGAAACTGGCTCCAGGCTCTGAGCCGTCAGCCCAGAGCCTGACGCGGGGCTCGAACTCACGGACCGCGAGATCGTGACCTGAGCTGAAGTCGGATGCTTAACCGACTGAGCCACCCAGGCGCCCCAATGCTTACAGACTCTTAATGCTTATTTCCCATCTCCCCTCCCCCAATTTTTAGAATCATTGTATAAACACTTATGAGTTAAGTACAGTTGCAGATTGGAAAACAAATATTAGAAACCCAGACATTGCAAAAATAATAATATAGTGTTTAGAGGTTGGGACATGGAGATGGGGGGCAATATGGAAGGCAATTATGAGGGTACTAATTTGCTCATCTGGCAGATGATGGTGTCAAGATACACTCTCTAAAATTACTGAAACAAGAAATAGAATTTCAAGCACTAAGTTATAGAGGAAAATAATAGAAGAATTGAAATAATATTAGTAGCAAAAGGAGGGAGGAGGGGGAAGCGAGACGTAGAGTAGGGCTCATTGGAGTCACTAGGAACTTTTAAAAGTTGACACATCGAAAAAAAATATAAGCATAATACTGCAGATATTCCTGTAAATGACCTCATTTAGGGTGGCTGAACAATGCTCACCATTTCCTTTCTAACAGACTGACTGATGGTGAGTAGGCCACTCTCTAGATATCTCTGCCCTTTAGTGCTTATGTACTGATTTGTAAACTTACCTGAGAGTCCGTTGCATTGCCCCACATCTATTTATTACCAAACATGATGAGAAAAATCCCATATCTGCATGTGAAATACATATGTTGTTGTTATAGATGGAAATATGTCCCCCTCACCAAACTTGTATGTTGAGGCCATAACCCCCAGTGTGACTGTATTTGGAGATAAGGCTTTTAGGAAAGGAGTTAAGGCTAAATGAGTCCATAAGGGTGGGGCCCTAAGCCAAGAGGACTGATGTCCTTATAGGAAGAGGAAGAGGCATCAGAACATCTACAGAAAAGAGGACATATGAAGACACAGCCAGAAGGCAGCTGTCTACAAGCCAGGATGAGAAGTCTCACCAAAAGCCAAATATGATGGCTCTTTGATCTTGGGCTTCTAGCATCCAGAACTGGGAGAAATTTCTGTTGTTTAAGCCACCCCATTTGTGGTTTTGGTTATGGCAGCCCTAGAAGACTAACACAACTATTATAGAAATACAAATTATGAAGCGCATACTGTCATTATGTCATTTAATTGAATTTTAAGTAAACTAATAAAATATGTGCGAGATAAGAGGTGTTTTCATCTGAAAAGTCAATTGAATATTTTGAAAACGCTTTGTTGAATGCTTTGTGAAAGGCAAGTCACTACAAATATTGGTGTTGAATTAGGTGTGGGAAGGCAATATTAAAAGACTTGAAGAAAGTGAGAAAGTTTACAATGATTCTGCTTATAGTTGCTTTGTCAATCTCTTTAACTCCCCCCCCCCACTTTAAATAGATTCGTTTTCTTTTAATTTTTTTAATGTTTATTTTTGAGAGAGACAGAGAGAGAGAGAGAGAGAGAGCGTGAGCAGGGGAGGGGCAGAGAGAGAGACACGCACACACAGAATCCGAAGCAGCTCCAGGCTCTGAGCTGTCAGCACAGAGCCTGGCATGGGGCTTGAACTCACCAACCGAGAGATCATGACCAAAGTCAGACACTTAACTGACTGAGCCACCCAGGTACCCCCAGGAATTGCTCTTATACAGCAAAACACACAAATAAAATCTCCATAGTCTTTGATTCCATGTAATTCCATTGTCTTCGAAGTTACAGCAGACTTTGGAGTACAGCTGTTTGCATTTGAACCCCGACTCCTCTGTCTTCTCCCTTTGTGAGCTTGGGTGGTATACTTCTCTATGACACCCATCATCTGTAAAATGGAGATAATAATAGAACCTACCTCAGAGATTTTTGTGAAGGTTAAATGAGATAATACACACATAAAGCATTTAGCTCAGAAAATAAACATAAATGCACAGCTAAATTTATGTACAAAATATTTATTATGGTATTACTTTGATAACAACCTGAAAAACTCAAATGTCTAGCCACAGGAAAATGTTTAGAACAGTTATATTTATGAGATGAAATGTCAGTCAGGTACTTAAAAAACCTTGTTTCCTAAGAATATTCATTGACCTGAGAAAATGTTGATTATATAATCTTAAATGAAAAAAGACATAGAGCTATCTGTAGCTATAGATATGTACATACAGCTATAGCTGCATATAATCCACATATATGTTATATGTGCTATATATGTTTACATATATATATAATTATATATATATATATGTATATACATATAAATAAAATTTTGTATATATATAAAATGCCTGGAAGAAAATCACTAAGATGTTAAGGGTGGTTGTCTCTAGGTGATAGGATTACAGGTAGTGTTTACCATCTCCACAGGGCTCCCATCTCAGTGTGAAGAGGTCATTTTTGCAGGCTCTCATTTGAAGAGAGTACCTGCCTAACCAGGGGGGGCGGGGGCTCAAGCACCAAAGCCCCAGGTCATCTGTCAGACTCGGCCAGTGGCCTGCTGTGGCAACCATGCCCCTGTAACTGAGGGAAGCACCTGAGAGATGAGGAGAGGAAGGAGGAAATGGGTAGAGTGAGCAGGATGATGAGGGATGCTCTTCAGGGCTGTAACAGATCAGCAGGAGTAGTTATGCCACATTGAGACATGGGATCCAATATGTATGAAAATGATGAGACGTTCCCATAAGGGTTGGTGAGAAATGAGGAGTTCAGAGTAGTGAATAGAGGGCATGTACCCAGATGTGTGGCTTAGGGGTTGGATACTTCCCACAACCCCAGTCCGCCTTTTGAAAGATCAACCAGGTGTCCTTTGGCTCTACTTGGTCTTTCCGATCCTTCTGTGTGATGCACTCTCCTCCCCGCACAGGACACACACATGTCTTTCAGTGCTGTCCTCTCCTTCCAGCCCACGCTTGCCAGCCCTCCTTAATCTCCTGCCTTCCAGC
Source organism: Panthera uncia (assembly GCF_023721935.1). Classification (NCBI taxonomy): domain Eukaryota; kingdom Metazoa; phylum Chordata; class Mammalia; order Carnivora; family Felidae; genus Panthera; species Panthera uncia. The sequence goes on along the minus strand of NW_026057580.1, from coordinate 74,847,938 downwards.
ACCCTGCACACCCAGCGCTCCACACATTCCACCGAGTCAGTACTCAGCTCCCAGGGCTCTTTCATCATTGGAAGACCAGACGGTTGTTGCTAAGCAGAGTATACAGGGCACAACTGTAGCCAACTGTTTAACTCAAGCTAATTCACGCTATTTCTCAGTTTGCCTGGATTATCAGTGGCGGAAACAATGATTTCCCAGTTTATTACAAAAGCTGATGTACCTTGATGAACCTGTTATGAAAATGATAGTTAAGTTCTGTGACTTTCATTTTACTTAAACCCCAGGGAGCATACACTATTTGGTTTATATTATTTGCAGCATAGTGACTACCTCTGCAGGAGAGTAAGAGTCATTAAAGAAATAGATGGCTAGGTTTGGGGGATTTGTGTAGAAACGGGGAATGATTGCTAATGGTTATCTGGGTTTCCTTTTGGGGTGATGAAAATGTTCTAAAACTGATTGTGGTGATGGGTGTATAACAGTGAATATACTAAAAACCACTGAACTATACAGTTTAAATTGGAAAGTTGTATAGTTTATAAATTATGGCACAATAAAGCTGTTATAAAAAGTAGGAATAGGTTGCAGTAAGCCTGACTTAGATAATGAGACCACATATTTGGATTGGGACAGATTTACACTTATGTGCTAGCTTTTTGTTCTAGTCAAGTGACTTGGAGTAAATTGTGTATAGCTGCACAGGTTCTGAACTCTGACACATGGAAGTCACTTGAAATTAAATAGAACAAATCAAATTTTGGCTCAGCTCTGTACTAGTGCTGTGATATGTGGTCAATTACTTCACTTCTCTGAGTCTCAATTTCCTCTTCTGTAAAATGGAGGTAATAATAGTCATTGTGAAATTAAAGGAGGACATGTGACCAGGGGCTACTTAGTGTATGCTGCAAGATTATTGCTCAGCAAATGTGGATGTCCCTCCCCCGCCAATAAATATCTGTTGTATGGACTTGAATGTATCACTGAACTTTATTTTAATCTTGGGAAATGGATAACCTGGTCAATATTCCCTTCTTAAGGAATACTACCACAAGGAATAGTACAATGGGAAATAGAATGCTCATTTGAGGGGAGCCTGGGTGGCTCAGTTGGTTAAGCGTCCGACTTCGCTCAGGTCATGGTCTCGCAGTTCGTGAGTTCGAGCCCTGCATCGGGCTCTGTGCTGACAGCTTGGAGCCTGGAGCCTGCTTCGGATTCTGTGTCTCCCTCTCTCTCTGCCCCTCACCTGCTCATACTCTGTCTCTCTCTGTCTCTCAAACATGAATAAACATTAAAAAATTTAAAAAAAAAGAATGTTATTTGAATAATCTAAAATAATTTCTGTCCTGAAATAATTTCTGACTTGCTCAAACTGATTGTAACTGAATGCCGTGAGCTGTGGAGAGTTGGCCCAAGACCTGATGAAATAAGTCAATGGCTCTCATTCTCTTCGTTTTTACATATGTGACCAAATATAATATTTTCCAACATAACCAATTTCCAAGACCTTAATGGTTAAGTGGATGGGAAATATCAAGCATGGCGTCTTTGTCATAGTAGACATTCAATACATTTTTGTTGACTGATGAATGCATTGTGACTTTCAGAATAAGGCTGTGACTCTGTTTCCCTGTGTGCTGCCTAAGGATGTTCATTGCGCAAGAGTTCTCAACTGCTCTGTAATAGATAATGGAAGAGCTCTTTAAAGATCCTTCTCGTGTGACTGAGAGGCTGTTGACATTTATTGGATGATGCCTGGGTGCTAATCACCTCACTCATTTACATCCTTATCTCTTTCATTTCTCCCAACCATGCCCTACCCTGTCTCATGTGCTATTTCTGAACTGAATGAAGGTAACGTCTCCAAAGCTTGGAAAATTCACACATTTCTGATGGCCTTTTGGGCAAATTTACAATCATTGCCGATTGATGGGGTTAGGTGGGGTACAAGCATGGTAGGAAAAGAAAAGGAAAAACCCGATCAAATCAAATCAAACTTGAACACTGTGGGACCATTACTGGAGAAGTAGTAAGAAAAGGAAAGTAATATTTATAGAATTCGAGCTATGTATTAGGCACTATGCACACATGACCTGGAAGGAATCTATAGCAAAGTCTCACCATTTAGACCTTGGTCTTCTTAATTTTACAGGATCTTTTGAAATACACATAAAGTAAACATGGGTAGCTGGGAGGACTTTCCAGGCTGTAAGATGGAGAGGGGAAAATTTTAACAATCTTTGACCAATTCCTCTCCCTTAAGCTTTGCATAGATAGGTGACCACATTCTGGGGAATTCTCGTTGAGCTCAGAGGAGATGTTGCCCAGTACGGGGAGGGTATGCTCAGGGCTTAATGCTGGCTTTGCTCTACTTACTGTGTGACCTTAGGTAACTAGACCCCAATGGTTTCAGCTGCCTCAGGTGCAAAATCAGCATAATATACACCTTAGAGGTTGTTAGAAGATTAGAAATAATGTTTATAAAGTGCCTAGCACATATTTAGTAGTCAAAACAGTATGGTTTTTCCTTAAACCTGTTACTAGCCCTAAATCCAGTCTTTCAAAATTGTTTGCCTGGATTATACATTTTTTAGTTGATCTGCTGGTCTTATTATCTGATTAGATGCCAGAGTGATCTTTCTAAAATACAAATTTAATGTACTTTTCCCACTTCAAAATCTTTGGTGCCTAAATCTTTAGTGCTGTTTTGTAAGGTATTCAAAGAGCTTTAAAAATGTGCTCCCATACTATTTTTAAAGACTTTCTTTTCTACTTTGCATTACTCATCCCCTAGGCAGGCTTCCTAGGCAGTCAGCTTCTATGCAGTCACCCAGGGTCCTGCTTTCAAAAGGGACCCCACCCTCGGTTTAATACTCTGTTAAGGACTTGAAATTCTTTTAAAAAAAACCTTTTTTTTTTTTAATGTTTATTTATTTTTGAGAGAGACGGAACACGAGCAGGGGAGGGGCAGACAGAGAGGGAGACACAGAATCGGAGGCAGCCTCCAGGCTCTGAGCTGTCAGCACAGAGCCCTATGTGGGGCTCGAACTCACGAGCCTTTGAGCTGTGAGATCATGACCTGGTCATGAGACCATGACCAAAGTTGGCTGCTTAACCGACTGAGCCACCCAGGCGCCCCTGGACTTGAAATTCTTAATTATTTTATCTTTGAACTTGTGTTTTGTAAGTGAGGTCACATGTAATGATAGAGTGAGGGTATGAGCAGTGAGGCTGCGGCTTGGATGTGTGTGGGCTCAGATCCACTCAGTGAATGGCTAAGCAGTTGGCTTGGCCTCCTGGCATGCGTGTACCTGGGATAGTCTGGGATGCCCTGAGTCCCCAGGGGGGCTTCTAGGATTAGAACCTGGACCCAGATTTGCAGTGGCAAGGGAGGCAGTAGACATCTAGGCAGAGCAGTGGCAGCAATGGTTGCCTTGGGAGAAAGGGAGGACTTTGCATGGGACCAATGCCTATATTTTAGTGGGAGGGGGACTTCTTGTCCATCCCTGGGGCCCATCTCTGTGCATCTGCACAAATATGAACTCTACAGCCTGAGTGCAGGGTCAAGAACTCTGGAGATGGGGTAATAAGCTTTGCCAGTAAATTATTATAAAGCCAAAACAAATATTACTTTAAAGCATATCAGGGATTTATTAGAATTCTTCAAAGAGTTTTGAATTTCTGGTTTTGAAAACTGCTGCAACATTGCAAAGCAAATAGAAACTAGATTTAAAGATGTCTCATTTGATAGGAAAAAATGCTATTTTCATATGACACTTCACATGAACCATTAAAAAGAAGACAATTTCCAGATCAATTTTTCCTTGTAATTAAAGATACAGAGATGGAATACAGAAATAGGTATTTTAAATTATATGCAAATCATGAAATTATTTTTATTTTCCTATACAACCTACACAATTTTCCAGAAATGTCAGAGGAAATATTAAAATGCCATTGTATAAATTTACTTTTAAAATTAAATTCAGATTTAAATGAAATTGATTTGTATAAAAACTTAAATCTTAAAAAAAATTGTTCTGTGAGAGTCATCAGCTTTAGATGTGCTAAATTTATATTTTGTAATAATTGATCAGAAATAAATCCCAATGTTGTCACAGCCTACCAAATATCCTTAACAATTCCAGTAAATCTGCATCAGCAGAAAGATCATTCTGAAAATTAAAAACTATCAAAAATTACTTGTGATCTTGCATTAGCTAGGAGTGACTGAAATTACTTTTAATTATATAGTTTAAAAATTAAGTTCCTAAAAATACAGATTCTTTTTTTCCTTGCAAAGGAATTTGTATACAAATGAGCCAGAACCCAAGACATCACATTAACGAAGTATCATTCAATGTACCATATAAAATTATGACACCAAAAATAGAATTTTTTTTGGTAATTTATAGGTATGTGTTAGTCATATATCACTATTACTCCTTTACTTTCTTTTTTGAACAAAAAAGCTTTGTATTTTAATACCTTTAACTTCAAATTTCTCCCTGCTTTTTGAACCAAGGGCCTTACAGTTTCATTTTTGTGCAGTACAAATTACACATGGTTTCATATTTTGGCCTCCACAAAATATATAGCCAATTTTGCCCACCCCCTCTACCATCACTCACCTCCTATGAGGTACCTAACACACTTCTTTCCGATATTTGAACCCATGGTGTCGTTCCATCTTGTCGTTCCTTTGGTTATGCTGTTTCTACAGCTTAGAGTCACCTTCCTGCCCTCTCACTGATTAAAATTCTATTCACCCTTTCACACTCAGCTCCACCTATAAAAATACTGTATTCCTGCAGCACCTTGCACATTACAATGGTTATATAGCTTTACTACTTTGTGCCGTCATTAGCTGTTTGTATCTTTCTTGCTTTTGCTAGACTTGAAGGCAAAGACTTTACTTCTCTAACTTAGTATTGTGTTTTTCATATTTTAGGTATTTAAGGTATAGGCTTAAGGAGAGTATTGAAGAGAATACCAGTCAACAAAAGGAATAATAAGGAGATGCTGATAATTTGTCTGACACAACAATCAAGGTTTTTTCCAGTTGATCAGCGAGTGTCCTTGCCCTCTCACTGCTGTATTCCTGGAGAAGTGACACTTCAGAATCTAAGATCTGAGGGATTAGTTGAATTTAGCCAGACAAAAGGGAAGGAGCCAGGAGGAGAAAAGAGTGCAGCATCGAAAGTGGAAGGGATGCCAAGTGCAAAGGCCCAGAGACAGGAGACAGCAAGGTGAGTCCCAGGAACCGAAGAGGTGCTGCTCATCAAGATGCATCCCTATTCTGAGAGAATGGCCTTCTTGGGGGGAGAAGGAATGTTTTTTGACCAAGAATTATAAGAATATTATTCTCCCCTTCCAGAGCCTCCAAATAAGCTTTTAGGATTTATTTGTAGGTCAAAAATAATGATAATCAAATATTTAACAAAGTATTTTTTTTGTTTTTTGTTTTTGTTTTTTTGTTTTTTTTCAATATATGAAGTTTATTGTCGAATTGGTTTCCATACAACACCCAGTGCTCATCCCAACAGGTGCCCTCCTCAATACCCATCACCCACCCTCCCCTCCCTCCCACCCCCCATCAACCCTCAGTTTGTTCTCAGTTTTTAACAGTCTCTTATGCTTTGGCTCTCTCCCACTCTAACCTCCTTTTTTTTTTTTTTCCTTCCCCTCCCCCATGGGTTTCTGTTAAGTTTTTTAGGAATCACCATAAGAGTGAAAACATATGGTATCTGTCTTTCTCTGTATGGCTTATTTCACTTAGCATCACACTCTCCAGTTCCATTCATGTTTCTACAAAGGGCCATATTTCATTCTTTCTCATTGCCACGTAGTACTCCATTGTATATATAAACCACAATTTTTTTATCCATTCATCAGTTGATGGACATTTTGGCTCTTTCCATAATTTGGCTATTGTTGAGAGTGCTGCTATAAACATTGGGGTACAAGTGCCCCTGTGCATCAGTACTCCTGTATCCCTTGGGTAAATTCCTAGCAGTGCTATTGCTGGGTCATAGGGTAGGTCTATTTTTAATTTTTTGAGGAACCTCCACACTGTTTTCCAGAGTGGCTGTACCAATTTGCATTCCCACCAACAGTGCAAGAGGGTTCCCGTTTCTCCACATCCTCTCCAGCATCTATAGTCTCCTGATTTGTTCATTTTGGCCACTCTGACTGGCATGAGGTGATATCTGAGTGTGGTTTTGATTTGTATTTCCCTGATGAGGAGCGACTTTAACAAAGTATTTTAATGTAATGTGTAGAATCTTCCTTAACACTAAAGTTTGGATCATTAGACATGTCCCTGGACTACCAGCCAGTCCCTCGCCATCTACCAGCTCATTAGCCAATCAGTGATGTTATTGGTCTAATTTTATGGTTTACTAAATTAATTAACTTGTATCACAGAGGTTCATTTTGGAGTATGGGGTAGATGGGGATGACTTAGGTCTGTAGTGAGATGTGGGGTCCCTACCTTCAGTGTCTAGGTCACAATGGAAAACAGGTAAGAAGGAAGGATCATGGCAAATCCATTTCTACCAGGACAGGAAAAACACTTTTTAAAGCCCATGACTTTTGCATATAAAGGAGAACCCAAGTCTGTTTTTCTAAATCCAATATGAAGGTCATATATCCCCTTGAGTGGGGCATAGTTAACATGCCTTAAGAGTTTCCCTAGAGTAAAATGTTTTATTAGAGTTCAGAAATTTAATTAGCCTTAAAATATTGTTGTTAGTTGTAATATGTGTCAACTCTGATTTTCTCAACTATAGGTAACTAAGAATCGCAAAAAATTCCTCTGAAAATGACCCAAGGATTTTGTGCTAAATGAGGTCAAGTCCTTCTCTGTCTTTTCTGACCCTTGAAATTGTTTATGTTCTTTATATGTTCTTTCTCAAGTCTTCTAGGGAATCAGTCCTAGGGAAAAAAAACCCTCAAATTTATAAATATGCTATTTTTACTTTCACTGTCTAGATGACTTAACATATAGCAAATTTTCTATGAAAGAGTATGAAAGCCCCAGAAAGTAAGGGGGATATGAGCATATAGCCAAACTTAGATATCCACAAAGTACAAGCTACGTTTATAAACTTATAAGGAATTTTCTTAGTAAATATTCTTCAACTACTCCTGGCAATCAAGAGAAGAAAAGAGAGATGTGAATATGAGGGCTCATACTCCATACACAAAATAAAGTCCACATGAAAGAGAGTGAGTGAAAGAGGAAGAATAAAAAGTTCATTTCTGACAGTAAAAAACATACTATGTGTTGTATCTGAGGATGTCTGTGAAATTTGAGAAGTCATTGATGAAATAGTGTACCAAGATGAACCATATTAAAACACTTTTTTCAATCATTCCAGAAATCTTGGTCCAAGTTGGCGTGTCAAGGCTGGTAAGTCACACACTTTTGACTGTAGTTCAGATTGCTGAAAGACACATCTTCCTCATTAGTTTCAGGTGACAGCTCATCTCACTGTACAGGAGAGATCCACTTGTAGAGAAAGAGAGAAGAGAGAGAGGAAGATTTAGCACTGCATTTTCACAGGGCAAGAAATTCCACCCTAGCTCCAATGTGTGTTGGCCCGATGCCTGGGATTTTGTTAAACACATGACCATCACTCTTCTGCCTATTTCTGGCCCGGATTTGGAGCTTGGTGGCTAAGCAAACCCTAGTTGGAGCTAAAATTAGGCAGCCAAATTGTGACAAGACATACTTGTCTCCAACAAAGAAAAGACGTCTATTTAAGAAAGACTGGATCTACCCATGGGTTAATGTCAGTCACATGCAGCTTAGCAGTCTGTTTCTATTATACAATATCTTAACTAGAATAGACCAACTAACTAGGCTGCATTCTGGCTTCCAACCTCTACTATTACCACCGCAGCCCAATTCTGTAAATGGTCTTGTGTAGCTGGAGGAGAGTTTAAGGAGTTTAAGAGTTAAGGAGAAACTATTGACATGAATGGTAAAAAGCAAGAGTGAATATATATGGGCCGTATCTTATGAATAAATGTTAATTATATGATTTCAAAGATGTCAAAGTTTTGAAGTCTTTTGCATCATGGGAGAAATGTATTTGGAGTCTGAGAATTATGGGGTTCTCTCTCACTTGACTTACCTCTGATAGAAGTGGGATTGTCATCAAAAGTAAAGTAGAATAACCACATTGCCTCATATTTATTAATTTATTAATTTATTATTTATTATTTATTTATTTTGAGAGAGGGAGAGAGAGAGAGAGAGAGAGCACAAACAGGGGAGGGGCAGAGAGAATGGGAGTGAGAGAATCCCAAGCATGCTCCATGCTGTCAATGCAGAGCCCAACATGAGGCTCAATTCCACCAACTGTGAGATCATGACCTGAGCCAAAATCAAGAGATGAATGCTTAAACCACAGAGCCACCCAGGCATCCCTAATATTTTCACACGTACTTTTCCAAACATCTCAGTCAATGTCTTTTGACCACCCATTTTATGGGTGTGGCATTGTAGGGGATTCAGAGATGAATCAGATTTTCTCTCCCATCAAGGAGCATAGGATCTATTTAGAAGGAAGAAAAAAATGCAGAGAAAATGAAACAACAAAAAATAATTTAATAGCACTTTTGAGATAATAGTAGAAGAGATATTTATATGATAGTGAGTGATTAACTGTCACATGCCTTCTACTGAGCAATTAGAGGGAAATAATCACTTCTGGTTTCAGTGATGATGGAGAAGAGATTTTCAAGACTGGATGGTGATTGATGGAGAGGGTGATATGAAGGAAATACAAGAAAGGTTGGAGGGGGTGGTGGGTGCATTTTTCTTTTGATGGAAACTTGGGGATTCTATGGGGAAGTAGATGCTTTGGCATAGGAAGTACATAACTGAACACTTACTGAGGGATGAAACTGTTATAAGTCCAGAGGAAACCTAACAACACAAAACTCTTTGCCACCTGTGCAGGGGCTCTGGCTGAGGCAACCAATTAGGCTGTTGCTGTTTTCATTATACAATACTTAAAACCAGGGCCAAAACACAAACAAAAGATGAAGCAAACCAAATCAACCACAAAACATCTCTCTTCCCCTCCAAATACAATCACTTTATAGTTAAGGAAACCATTCTCTCTGGTAATGCTATCTTGATTCTTCCCTCTCAGACATAGTTGTGATGCATCCAATTTCTCTTGAGACAAGTGCTTTCTGTGCTTTCTAGGATAGATGCATACAGGAAGGTGCCCAACACTTCTGTTCTACTGCAACGTTCGGGCTGAGGATACCTTCTGCCTGCAAGAAAGTATTTCGGTATTTTATGATTTAGAGGACTTAATTCATACTCAGTAGTGAATAACAAAGAAAGACAACATTTAAATATGTTGGGTTCAAAACAACATGTTTTAGTGTCCCTTTGTATTTCTAGTTACATGCATGAGGAAATATCTGGATAAATAATTGAGAAAGGTTTTGCCAGGCATTTTTCCTTAATCAAACCTTCACAGTTTTGTTACATACTGGAATGAAAGAAAAGGATTTTTATTTCACTAAACTGCTTTTGACAAGGCTCAGGGACCTTATTGCTAAAACCAAGGGGCACATTTCCATCCTTATTTTATTTGATCTCTCAGCAGCATTTAATTAACGTCACCCTGTCCTTTTTGAAATGCTCTTTTCCAGTGGCTCCTATAACACCACACTCTCTTAGTTTTCCTCTTTTCAGAAACTTCCAACATTTTTTTTTAGCCTACAAGATAATTCCCTCTATCTTCGCTAACTCCAACTCATCTGCTAGATATATTTCTGTAACTGCTTTTCAGCATCTCTTTTCCAATGACTCCTACCCCCTACCCCACATTGAATTAGATGTCCCTGTTTCCATAACAACTTATTCCACCCCAACCACCCACTGACATAGCACCTGTACTTGTTTTCAGATTAATTTTTAAAGTAGTCTTCCCCACTAGCCAATAAGCTATATGAAGTCAGTTTCCTATTTATCTCAATTTCCTTTGCAGGGTCCTTTTTTGCTTAAATGTTTGGATCACTTGGCATTATGTCCTTGGCATTTACTCTTGTAAGTCTACTTACACTCGTTGGACAAGCCCACCTTTTCCATGTTTAAATTAACTTCTATATGTTCGCAACTCCTTATATTTATCATTAGTTCACCCATTTGTTCAATGCTCTACTGGAAGTCCCTGTTTGGATGTCTCACATGCACCTCATTATGGCCATCCTCCCATTTCTGCTCTCTTCCAGAGTTCCTTAGCTCTGTGAATTGTATTAGTGCCTAGCCAGTCACCCAAGCCCCTGTGTCAGAATGGAGTTGTTGTCCTGTTGGTTTTCTTGTCACTTTCAGCCCTTAGACCTGATGGGGAGGAAGAGATGTAGCAGAATAACACCTAAGTCATGATCTGAAGGGATCAATATTAGGAAGAAAGAGGTGTGGCTGCAGTGTAGGTGTAATACTCTGAGAAATACAAGGATCCAAGACTGTCCTCCAGGATGGAGGCAAAACTGGGTTTTGCCAGCCTCTGACAAAGGCAGTTAAAATCTCACTGGCCTTAGGTACAAGGAGCAGTTGCAGGGTGGATCCTGAACTGTCAGAGTAGGAAGATAAAGGAAAGAGGCTCTGGGCATCCATCTGAGGCTAACTTTGATTCGAAACAGAAAAAAAAAAATTTTTTTCACCTTGCTCTGGACTTTAGATGACTAACTTAGTAAGGCTAGTTTCTTTTTTGTAATGGAGTAAGCCTGCTTAACTTCCCAAATATCAGGGAGCGTGTCAGAGCAGGGTTATCCCAGAAATCTCTGGGTCACCACTGATTCTTCCTTGTTCCTCATTTCAGCATCCAGTTGGCTATTAAAATCTATAAATTCTGGGGCGCCTGGGTGGCTCAGTCGGTTAAGCATCCGTTTTCGGCTCAGGCCATGATCTTGTGGTTCACGAGTTTGAGCCCCACGTCCAGCTCTGTGCTGACAGCTCAGAGCCTGGGTCCTGCTTCAGGTTCTGTGTCTCCCTCTCTCTGCCCTTCCCCTGCTCATGCTCTGTCTCTTTCAAAAATAAATAAACACTAGAAAAAATTTTAAAAATCTATAAATTCTCTTAAAAATTTTTGAAATTGTCCAACTCTTTGCAGTATACACTGACAATCTCTTAGTCTAGGGCAAATCATCTCCCATGTGGATTCCTGTCACAACCTCTTCACTGGGTTTACTCCCTTTAGCTTTGATCTCTTTGAGCCTATCCTCCATGAGATAGCCACCACCACCTCTGATCAGGCCATTCCCCTGCTTGAAATTCTTCTATAGCTTCCCACTGCCCTCTAGATCAAGTATATCCTGACCTCCTTTTAGGTTGTCAAAAGTGTTCTGCCTCTTCTTAGAGACTTTCAGTATTTTCCTTAACATTTTTAAAAAGTTAATTTATTTATTTTGAGGGGGAGTGGAGATGCGTAGAGAGAGAAGGAGAGGGAGAGGGAGAGTGAGAATCCCAAGCAGTCTCCACATTGTCAGTGAAGAGCTCAATGTGGGGCTCGAGCCCATGAACTGTGAGATCATAACCTGAGCCAGTGTCGGACTCCTAATCGACTTAGCCATGCCAGCGCCCCAATACTTTCCTTATTTTTTAACCCAGAAGACAAATTCCCTGTTTTTACTTCACCAACTGAAACTCATCTTTCAGGTATATTTGTGTAACTACCTTGGAGATACTTTCCTAATGCCTCCCATTCCCTGCCCCATATTATATTAGATGTTCTTGTTTCTACAGCAACTTATATTCACCCTTCCCCCATACATTGCATCCACAGTTGGTTTTAATTTTTTTTGGGGGGGGGATAGAGAGAACAAGAGAGAATGAGTGGGGGAGGGACAGAGGGAAAGAGAGAATCTGGGAAGGACAGAGGGAGAGACACAATCTTAAGCAGGTTCCACACCCAGCTGTGGGCTCCATCCTACAACCCTGGGGTCATGACCTGAGCCTAAATCAAGAGTCAGATGCTCAACCAATTGAGCCACCCAGCTACCCCACCCCTCACCATTTGGTTTTAAATTAATTTTTAAAATAGCTCTTTACTTATTTTTGAGAGAGAAAGAGACAGGGGAGAGGCAGAGAGAGAGAGAGAGAGAGAGAGAGGGAGACACAGAATCTGAAGCTCCCGGGTCTATGCTGACAGCTCTCCTGATACAGGGCTTGAACCCACAAACCATGAGATCATGACCTGAGCTTAAGTTGGATGCTTAACCAACTGAGCCACCCAGGCACCCCTGGTTTTAAATAAGCTTTTCAAGTAGTCTTCCCCACTAGCCTATAATCTCTGTGACATCAGGGTCCATGATATCTTGCTCGCTAAGCACAATCCTGATTTATAATCAATCAATGAACATTTATTCTACTAAACCAAAGGGAGATCTCACTAGTTACACTGTCAAGAAAACGTAGACCATTTTAGAGGTGCTTTGACATAACCTTATGATGACTTCTATAAGGTATTTTAAACAACTACATAATAATTAAAATAATCTTACCAAAGCACCCAGTAAGGTGTTAACTCTTCTACTAATCTTGTTCAGTGATGCCACACTGAACAATTGTATTTATTTATTCAGAGTCCAGTGAGCACCCACATATGCCAGATTCTGTTCTAGGTACCGGAGAACAGAAGTGAACTCAATAAGATTTTGCAGGTAACTGTTATCTGTGCTTTCTGGGGGTTTCCACTCTCGTTGGGATAGACAAAAAATAACCTAATAAATATAAATGAGAAAATTGTATTAAATAAGTGCAATGAATGAAACACAATAGGGCGCTATAGTAGAGAGGGGATTGAGGTGTTATTAACTGAGGAGATAGTATTGGCGTTGGGATCTGAAAGACAAGAAGACATTGGGGGAGATCAGGCAGATGCAAGAGCAGGCCTCTTCCCAAAGAAGAAGGTACTATTTTTAAATCTCCATTTATAGATGAGGAAACAGAGACTTAGAGAATGTTAAGTAATTTGTTCAAGATCATGTAGTTAGCAAATGTCACAGCCAGGCTGGAGAGCCTTCAATTTCACCACCAACCCGTGCTGTTGCCACTGGTGTTTGGCACTTCCATATCCTCATGACCAGGGTCCTTGGATGGCCTTTGGCTGCTCTCTGTCAGACTGAAGTGTCCTGTGACACAGAATTGCCTCTGATTTCCTACCATGTCATCCTCTGTCCTTGGAGCTTCCTTTACTACGCTGGAGCTCAGCTAAGAATCTTAGAGCAAAATAATCTGATTGATTGAATTCTTACAAGGTTGTGTGCCAAAGCTCTTACCTAAAAACAAGTGTTTTTATTTTCAAAGGGGAATTTTATTCAGGACATGTCTAGGGTTTTAGAGTTTTCCCAAAGATCTTCTGTTATCGATTGCTTTATTTAAACGTCACTCTCTGCAGTGAATTTATATCCATTATTTAGCTCAGGGAACTGATGCTCAAAGAAGCTAATAATGGTAATCCCAATAAGCCTCTTATTAGTAGAAATTCCAATGGGCAGAATGAAGACAATATCATCACGGAATATGTCCTGTTCTGCCTGTGCATATACCAGCTCTGTTAGTGAATTCCTGTTTTCTATTCTCCCTTGCCAGTATATGCCTTTCCCTGCGGTCAGGACCATTTCTTTACTAATCCCCACGTGCTCGGTGTTGACGCTTCTCTGATGCTATTGCTCATGCTGCTTCTCTATCACAGGGAGCTCTCCCCCGCCCCTTTACCACATTCTCAAAACCAGGTTTTCCCACAAGGCCCTGCTCAAACACAATGCTCTATAAGCCCTTTTATAGACCATGGCTAATAAACTGGAGTCCACCAGATCAGTCAGGGTCCATGACAAACTGGTTAGTAAATTATTTTCAATATAATCTTTTCTCCCAGTTATTTTGGCCACTTCCTCTCCATCCTCCTTTTCTATTAAACTCTTCGCTTTGAGTTAATAGCACACTGACTAGCACTTGGTCACATGGCATTATTTGTTTTTTCATCTATTTTTGGTTCATGCTCTTAGTTCAGCTATAAGGTATAAAACTATGCTCTAGACTAGTGGTCCTCTAGCCTTTTGATTTCAGGACTCCATTATAATCTTACATGCTATTAAGAACCTAATGATTCTGATCACCAATTCCAATGTGTAGAGGGGGATTTCCCAACATCACCAAGTAATTCTCTGACACCAGTTGGGTGTTTTACAATTCAATTTAATTCATACCTGGAGATGGCATCAGATCATAAAGGTTAAGAGTTCAGTCCTATAAGACCACCCCTTCTCCCACTTCAGATGCCAATTGCAAATCCAGGTTGTCACCTGTGTTTCTGACTGACTGGCTATAAGTTGAAGGTTCAATTAATTTGCTAGAGTGACTCACAGAACTCAGGAAAACATTTTACTTACTAGATTACTGGTTTATTATAAAAAGACATATCTCAGGAAGAGCCAAATAGAAGAGAAGCATATAAATCATGAAGAAAGGACAAAGAGCTTCCATGCTCCCTCCCAGCACCCACTCTTCCCAAATCTCCATGTGTTCATCAATCCAGAAGCTCTACAATCCCTGTTCTTTCGAGTCCTTATGTAAATGTCATTATGTAGGCATGATTCGCTAAATCATTGGCCATTGGTGATTGAACTCAACTTGCAATCTCTCTCTTTTTTTTTCCCGGAGATCGGGGGTGGGGCTCAAAGTTCCAACCCTCTAATCATGATTGGTTCTTCTGGAAACTAGCCCCCTATCTTTAGGCGAGGTCCAAAATTCACCTTATTAATATAACAAAAGACATCTTTATCACTGTCATCACTTAAGAAATTACAAGGGTTTTAGAAGCACTGTGCCAAAAATGAAGACAAAGACCAAAAATATATATTTCTTATTATAAGTCACAATATCATAAACCCCAAAGAGATGTTTATGTAGTTATATCTGTTGATATTTATTATGTTAGAAATTAAAACCGATAAATTAAATACTTAATAATTTACTAAAAATGAATCCATTCCATGTTAACATAAATAACATATTTTTATAAAACATAACTGTATTTTCCAAAACAAAATGATTTTAATAAGAAGCGTGCATTTGTTGTATAATTTTTCAAGTCCTGTTAATATTTGGCTTGACAAAAGACAGCTAGATTCTCATATCTGCTTCTGCATTCAATCTATTGCAATGTCACATCTCTTTTACTGGAAAACTTCACTGTTTTCTTGTACAAAAGTAAGAGTAAAAAAGACAAATGGTATCTTAGTAATATTATGAAAATAGTTTTAACTTCATGGTTTCTCCCTAAAATGGCTTGAGAACCCTAGGGTTCCCTGACGCACATTTTGAGAACCATTTTCTTATACTTCTCTTATTTGTTCCATAGTAATGAGCCCAAAGTAAGTGCTTGATATATACTTATTTAGATATTGAATTGTAGTGTGGTCTAACTTTTTTTCTGCTTGCAATTTTGTTTATATAGTTATTCTTACACACAAAAATATACATAAATCCACCAGTTTTCAGCCATCTCAGAATTATAATGGTTTACTTTGTGAAGGAATGCAATGTTAACATGTGGGGGGTGGTGGTGGGGAGAGTGTGGGACACATGTGCTGTAGTGTGTCATGTGGGGATGGCAGTGCGTACTTGGGCAGGAGAAAGTCGGGGTTGTAGGAATTTCAGGAATCCAAGAGAGAGCAGAAGAGTTGATGTGGAGCCAGTGCTCGGTGCTTTAATACAAGAGGTACTTAGTCAAAGTGATTTTAATGCTCAAGAGCATGGAGTAGGAGTTGATGACATCTCATGGGTCATGAAAAACCCACTTGCCACGCTGGGATGAAAAATTGTAGATAGTAATTTCTTCCAAAATAACACATAAATCTCACATGATTGGACTTGCTATTAAAGTATTTTCCTACTTTGTATGGTATAGAGTGTAGTATCTAATAAGTTTTAGTAAAAGGCATAAGGAGATGCCAAGAAACTGGATATACCTCAGCCCCCTTACAAATTGCCTTTGCAGAAGAGCTTACCAATCAGACAACTCATATCACTGGATAGCTAAAAACACAAAGAATCCAATTAAAAAATGGGTAGATGATATAAATAGACTTTTTCTAAAGAAGATCTACTGATGACCAACAGGGACCTGAGAGGGTGCTCAACATCATTAGCCATCAGGGAAATGCATCAAAACCACAATGAGATATCACCTCACACCTGTTAGAGTGGCTGATAACAAAAAGACAAGAACTAAAATGTTGGCGAGGATGTGGAGAAAAGGAAATCCGTGTGCACTGTTGGTGGGAATGTAAGTTGGTACAACCGCTATGGGAAAGACTATGGAGGTTTCTGAAAAAATTAAAAATAAAAGTACCATATGACCCAGCAATTCCACTTCTGGGTATTTATCCAAAGAAAATGAAAACACTAATTAGAAAAAGTATACACTCCCCTATTTTTATTACAACATTATATACAATAGCCACGATATGGAAAAAAATCTAAGTGTCCATTAATAGATCAGTGGATAAAAAATTTGTGATATATATATATATATATATATAAAATCTCATAAACTCATTATCCATGTATATGCATATATATATAATATATCCTGGAATATTACTTAGCATAAAAAAGAATAAAATCTTGCCATTTCATGGATTGACCTTGAGGGATTATGCTTAGTGAGATAAGTCAGACAGAGAAAGACAAATATTGTATGGTCTTTCTTGTGGAATAAAAGAAAAGCAACAACTACAACCAACCCCATAGATACAGAGAACAGGTTGGTGGCTGTAAGAGGTGGGGGTCAGGGCAGGTGGAAGAAATAAGTAAACGGTTTTTGTTTTAGTTTGAATAAATCGAATAAAATTTAGAAAAAAGAAAAAGAAAAAAAAAGGTCCATTACATTTTATGGAGTATGTGACAACTCTGAGCTATGGAGGATGTTAGTTATGCTGTTTATATAGGGAGGACCTGTGAAAGCAAAGGCCCCTCCTTAAGCTTTAAAAAGAGTATGTGAAAGTGCTAATGCATCCCCTAGTGCTAATGCTCCAGGACTGTTTCTTGAGAAAAATATCAGAAAAGACAAGAGAGGAAAACTGAGGCACCAACAACGTTTGTGGTGAAATTGGGGACCAGTGCTCGGGCAGGGTCGCCGGAACGAGGGTAATTTTCTGCTCAAAATTCGGACATCAATAATGGGAAAGGAAGGAGTAGTGGAAGCTCATTAAGGACCAAAGAATTTCCCCGGAAAGGATGCACGTTTGGCCTTTTGTAAAGAAACGAGAACACCAGTGGGCTTCTCTCCTGAGGCACACTCTTGTGTTGCTCAATTCAGACATGGCCTTGATATTGAGGCTTCTTTTCTGAAGCCAGCTGTTAACACCAGAAGTGTCCTGACAAAGAGGAAATGAGCTTTAAGGCAGGCCAAGAAGATGGAGTGGGAGGGAAAAGATTTTTTTGAACATTTTATGACTTCATCTTACATCACTTTTCCTTGGACTAGAGGTAATCGGAAAATAGGGGACGTTTAATTGACTCCAAGACCCTGTTGAAAAGTGCAAAACTCATGAATCACGCAGTTACTCTAATGTGACTGACTTTTTCATATCGACTGCTCCCTTCCTTCATTGCAGTAACCTAAAGATGTGTTGTTATAGCTGGACGTAACCTTAGGATATTAAGTATCCCTGGCTGATTTTTGCAGAATGTCTTGAATGAATTTAAATCCAGTAATCCATAGCAGGATGGAGACCAATGTTTTCTTAGACTATGCAAAATAGAAATTTCACTGTTGTTCTTTAAAGAAATGACAGAGAAGACTCCTTTTTTGGTTTGGGATCTCAAGGAATTTCTGAAATGGGCTCTTTGAGTCGTTAACAAATTGAAAATATAGAAAATGTCTGTAGAAAATGAAACAACATTCCCTCCCAAACCGAACAATGAAGGACAGCTGCTGACAGGGAGATTGGATTAACAAAGGAGCAAGTGCATGAAACGCATTGCTATTTGCCCAGACACTGGGTTTCTTTCAGCCTCCCAAGCTGGCGGTGGTGACAGAGCCATCTGTCCTATCGTTTTGCCCTCTGTAGTCAGCCATTAATTTTCCACAAGGGCTCTCAGTGACAGCTCCCTCATAGTGACCATACTTGGACACGGGGTGTATGACACGCTTTAAGAGAGTAACTTCAAGGATTCAGGCTTATGACACCGAGTCTGTGGAGAGAGAGAAAGAGAAAAAAAATTATAGATCAGCTAAATGGTAGATGAAAAGTTAGAGAGACATTGACTTACTTGAGGAAACGGCTATATTTGTGTTACATGGTGTCTTGAAATCCTATGTTGTAGGGGTACAACTCTTGATCCATGTACATTGAGGCTTGTAAACAATGGAGAGTTGTCTGAATACATAGAAAGAGATGCTTCTGAAAGTCTGAGAAAGGACAAAAACACAAACTCTCCTGGGTCTTACTTTGAGATGATTTTCCTTAAACAAGACCCACAGGATTCTCTTTTTTCTATTTCTCAGTATTCTCCCTCTCTCTCTCTCTCTCCCCCTTCTCTCTCCCTCTCTCTCTGCAGCTGTTCTACCCTCACTAGAAATAATATGCATAAAAAGAGTATTCTACAAATATGCGTCAAAATTGTCATGCTATTTTCCTTCTGCTTGCACCGAGGCTAGAGAGTACTCAAGTTTGGTTTTTAGAAATCTAGGTTTCATGAGGTAAGATTTCAAAGATACATTTAAAATAATCTCCTCAAAATGTTGTTCTGATACAGGAGCATGAGGTCATTGCGAATATTTCTGGAAAACTAACATTACATTTTAGGGAGAATTCAATAACCTGCTTGGAATTGTCTTTGGTTGTTCTGGAATTTTATCATCTTCAATGTTGCTCATAATAAGTGAGCTACTTTTTCTGGGCAAAGGGAAAAAAAAAGTCTTTGCATGATTTTGGGGGATACAAAATGTAGAAACTGAGGCTAGGAATTCTGTTTTTTTCTGTGTGTGTGGTGTAGAAGATAAAACTTTGTATGCCTAGATCACTTGCAGAATGTCTTGTTAAGGCTCAGTCTAGCAATTAGGTGAAACTCCAATCTGGGAAAGAAATTTACTAATCAGTGTGCTTGATCCTAGCTGTTCTAGAGAACAGTTCTCAGAACAAGGAGTTTTATGCATCTTTAATATATCAGCAAATCATAGAGAAGTGGGCCATAAAGATCAAAAGAAACATGAAAATTAAAAAGTTATAAAAACAAAAAGCAGATTAAAAGAAAATACTTACAGTGTGACAAAAATAAAGAAATCATCAGACTGTAAAGAGCTCCTACAAAAATATAAGATGAAACAAACATGAAAGTGAGCAAAAAAAAAAAATGATCAGGCAATTCAGAAAAGAATAGTAAAAGGCAAATACATATATGAAAAATTGTTTAATTTCATTTGTAATTGGGGGAAATGCCAATAAAAAATAAAAAGATAAATTTTCCCATTGCTTGGAACATATTAAACATACACCCAGTGTTGGTTAGGGTGAGGGAAAACAGCAAAATGTATTATGAAGACCTTCTTTGGTCTAACTTTAAAAAGACACACCATCTGTAAAAGAAAGTCTTTAAATATGGGCTGGGTATTAGAAAGCATTAGGGGATTGCTGTTAATTTTTTTAGGCATGGAATAGTTTATAAATACGTAAAAAAATTTTTCTTAATAGGGTCGCAAAATGAAGTAGTTATAGGTGAAATGACAAAGTAAGATTTGCTTTAAAAACCCTCCAGAATAAAAAATATGTGGGTGTGGGATAGATGAACCGGATTGATAAAATGTTAATAGTTGTTGGAAGGTGGATGTATTAGATTGCTAAGGCTACCATAACAAATACCATGGATTGGGTGGTTTAAACAATAGAAATTTATTATCTTACAGTTCTGGAGCCTGGAAGTCCAGGATCATAGGGTCAGCAGATTTGGTTTCTTCTGGAGCCTCTCTCTAGGTTTGCAGATGGCCATCTTACTGCTGTGTCTTCATATGGTCGTTCCTCTGTGCATGTACATCCTTGCTGTCTCTCTTGGGTGTCCAAATTCCCTCTTCCTACAAGTACACCAATCAGGTTGGATTAGGGCCCACCCTAGCGATCCCATTTTAACATAATCTCCTTTAAAAACCCTATCTCTAAATATAGTCACATTTTGAAATCCTGGGAATTAGGTGTTCAACGTATGAATTCTGGGGGATATGATCAGCCCGTAACAACAGTGGATAATGGATATATATGGGTTTATTATAGTAATCTCTCTACTTTTGGTAGAGAACGGGTGAACATTTCCATAACAAATATTTTTTAAAGGCATATTTGATTGTGTTGTTTAGAAAAAAAAGAGGGAAACTTTTAAAAATGGAGAAAAACCTATTATCTAGTTACCTGTCTACTACATCTAATATACCTATGCAATTGCATAAAAAATGGGTGGAATACTTTCTATTCAACTATATGTTTACCATATGTTTTGTGTTCTCTCTCTATGTTGGATTGATAGTTTAATTTTTTAACACAGAATGAAAAATTTTTATCTTTTATTATAACTTAGTGGTTTCCTTTTTTTTTTTTTTAAGTTTATTTATTTTTGAGACAGAGAGAGACAGAGCATGAACGGCAGAGGGGCAGAGAGAGAGGGAGACACAGAATCGGAAACAGGCTCCAGGCTCTGAGCCATCAGCCCAGAAGCCGACGCAGGGCTCGAACTCAAGGACCGCAAGATCGTGACCTGAGCTGAAGTGGAACGCTTAACCGACTGAGCCACCCAGGCGCCCCTATAACTTAGTGGTTTCAAGATGATTTTTAAAAATTATAACTGGGATGCCTGGGTGGCTCAGTTGGTGAAGCAACTGACTTTGGTTCAGATCATGATCTCGCAGTTTGTGAGTTTGAGCCTCTGTTGGGCTCTGTGCTGACATCTCAGAGCCTGGAACCTGCTTCAGATTCTGTGTCTCCCTCTCTCACTGCCCCTCCCCAGCTCACATTCTGTCTCTCTCTCACTCAAAATTAAATAAACATAAAACAATTTTAAAAAATACATAGCTGTTTTAGCTAAATATATAAAAATCTTCCAAACAATAAATGATCTTTTTATTACTTTATTTATTACTATATAATTTAAAAAAATATTCTTGCTTTTTAGAGTAGTTTTAGGTTCACAGCAAAATTGAGCTGAAGGTTGAGAGACTTTCCATATTCTACTGGCTCCACGTGCATACACAGTCACCCCAATATCAAAATCCTGCCCCACAGTGGTATGTTTGTTACAGTCGACAAACTGACATTGACATGTCATTGTCACCCAAAGTCCCTAGTTTACATTAGAGTTTACATACTATGGGGTTTGGCAAATGTATAGCAACACATATCCACCATTACAGCATCATACAGGATATTTTCACTGCCCTAAAAATCCTCTCTGTTCCGCCTATTCATCGCTCCTTCCCCATCAACTCCTGGCAACCACTGAATATCTTATAGTTGGAATCATACAGTGGGTAGCCTTTTCAGAGTGTGTTCCTTCACTTTGTAATATGCATTTAAAGTTTCCTCCATGTCTTTTCTTGGCTTGATAGCTCATTTCTTTTTAGGACTGAATAATATTCCATTGTGTAGATGTACCACAGTTTATCTGTCCACCTACTGAAGGGCTTCTTGGTTGCTTCCAAGTTTTGTTAATTATAAATAGCATTGCTGTAAACATCCATGTGCAGATTTTTGTGTGGAAATAAATTTTCATCACCTTTGGGTAAATACCAATGAGTGTAATTGCTGGATCATATAGTGACAGTATGTTCAGTTTTGTAAGAAACTTCCAAAGTGACTGTATCATGTTGCATTCCATCATGACTGAGGGTTTCTGTTACTCCAAGTTCTTGTCAGCATTTTGTGTTGGCCATTATTTTTTTGTTTTTTAGAGTTTTTTTAAATTAATTTATTTATTTTGAGAGAAAGAGAGAGCATGGAGCAGGGAAGGGACAGAAAGAGAGGGAGGGAGAGAGAATCCCAAGCAGGTTCCACACTGAGGGTTTCTGTTGCTCCAAATTCTTGTCAGTATTTGGTGTTGGCCATTCTTTTTTAGAGTTTTTTTTTTTTAAGTTTATTTACTTGTTTTGGGGGGAGGGAGTGTATGAGTTGGGGAGGGACAGAGAGAGAGAGAGATTGAGATTGAATCCCAAGCAGGCTCCATACTGCCAGTGAAGAGCCTGAGGTGGGGCTCGATCCCACGTACAATGGGATCATGACCTGAACCAAAATCAAGCGTTAGGATGCTTAACCAACTGAGCCACCCAGGCACCTGGATTTTGGCCATTCTAATAGATATGCAGTGGTATCTCATTGTTGTTTTGTTTTGCATTTCCCTGATGACATATTCTGTAGAGCATCTTTTCATGTTGTTTTTTGCCATCTGTATAGCTTCTATGATGTGGTATCTATTCGAGTGTTTTGTCCATTTTTTAATTGGGTTGTTCATTTTCTCATTGTTGACTTTTATCTTTGCTTCTTTGTTTCTCTAGTGTTTTGGATCTTTTTGTCTCTGATTTTAGATCTTATTTTCATTCTTCTGATAATTACCCTTAATATTTGAATACATATTTTAAAAATGGATGTCTAACATTAATCTATATCTACATTTTCTCTATAAACAAAGTATATTAGCATAGCTTTACTTATGTATCTACATCACCAATCTTGTCTCATGCTCTGCAGGCATTGGGATTTTTAGATTCAGTTTGTGTGTCATTTTATTAAACAGTGTTTATCTACCATCATTTAAAGTAGATTATATGATTGATTTATGTCTTTGTTCACTACAATTTCTTCTTTGGATTTTGTCTAAGAAAAGGTTTGTGATGAATAAATATTCTCACATCTTACATATTTAAAATGATTTTTGCCCTTGCCCGTGGTGCTAGTTTTGCTGGGTATAGAATTATAGGTTAAAAGTAATTTTCCTTTGGATCTTCAAAATATTACTTTATTGTCTTCTAACATCCATTATTGCTTGTTTAGAAATCTCATATCAATTGGAATCTTTTTATTTTTAAGTAATTTGTCCTCTATTTCTAGAAGCTTAGAATTTTTCTTTTTATCTTTGGTATTCAAAATTTCACAATGGTTTGTTTAGTTATAAATCTTTATTATTTATTTATTTATCCAATTTGATAGCCAGTTTACTGATTTACTTTTAATCTTTGATTGCTCTGCTAGTTAAGTTGTGTGTTGAGCATTTTTAAAAGGCAAAAAATCAGATTTTCATTTTCAAGGTCTTTAGTAGTTTATTTTTCAGGGGTGCCCTGTCTTTTCAAACTTCCGAGTTTAAATTATTTTTTTTGTCCTAGTTTTTAGAAAGTGTAATTATTACAGTGTTTTTTCTTTAGATTATTAGACTTTTCTGCTCTCTTCAAACATTTGGTACTTTCTAGGTGTGTACTCAACTTTGTATTTGATAATTCTTATTCATGTGTTCGTAGAGCCAAGTTCTGTGGAAAAAAAAAAAGATTTGTGGGTGTGGTTAGATGTGGTATCAGATGTTTATATCTTCCCTGAGTGAGGGTTGCCTGTTCTTCTGGATGTAACTGCTAGTTGGAGTTTCACCCTACCTGTCCTGAGCTAAGTTCCCATACTTACTCTTATTTGAAAATGAGTTTAAACTACTTTGACCTTGAAAACAATAAAAATAAATTTTAAAACATTAAAAATATTAAATAAATTTTAAAGCATTAAAATGCATGTTGGTGTTTGACTGCAATGACTTCTTACTGCCCGATTCTGGACAACGCACCTTTCAGTTTATACTTCCCCAAAGTGGTCAGAGTGCAATTACTTCTTAGGAAACAGTGTGAAAACTGGGAATGGTCATCTGCTAGCAAAACCCTTTAGTCAGAATTATGTATTTACTTATGTGTATGTGTTTACTTACATTATATGTTGTGGTATATATTACCATATATATGTCTATATAAAACAAAATATGAACACTTGCACATGGCAGAAAAAAGAAGGTAGATTTGTCAGGAAATATTCTTATTTCTTATCATTCTTTGGTGTTGTTGGCCCAAGGAAAGTTCTTACCAACTCAAGTTTTATTCATCAAGAGAGGGACTAAATTTACTATACAGTTTGAACAAGCACTTCTCGGAAAGGTCAACTCACTCAAGGATTTTAAGAACATTTTAAGAACATTAAGAACATAAGAGAATTTTAATGTTCTTAACGAACGTTAAATGTTCTTAATGTAAGACATTCAGAGAACATTTTGAAAGCATGATTTTGGGAAGAAGATGATGAGACTAACATGGCACTGTAATTATTTTCCTTACCAAAAATCAGTAATAGATATATAACTATTTCTATATGATTTATGTGGTGCTAATTTTAAACTGAGACAGTCAGGAACAAGCATAAACTCCTAGTCATTGCAGACATAGGTTTCCTTTAATATCATTTATTCTGGTTAATTTGAAGAAGGTCTGAAATATATTACTATTGATACGCCTAACTAATAACTACGACAGCAGAGATGATCAAAGTCATTTTACAGCTAGAGGACTTGGGGCACAGACTGAAATATCCTTCTTACAAAACACATACAATTAATTAGAAAGGTCATCAGAAAAGTAACTTGGATTCTAGGTGGATAGTTTTGTTATTCTCTGTACTAGATTGATTGATTTAGTCTTTTATTCACTTAACCACAAGCCACTCAACTGACTACCTGACATTTAACATTAAGTACTCACTAAACGACACAGTTCTATACTTGTGTGATGGCTGCCACAATGCAAGTCATTATTAACTTCTTGAATAAGCAAAAAAAAAAAAAATTACTAGAATTTAAAGCTTTGCTTCAGCATGCCTTAAAATGAATCATGTCATATAGTTGTTTTTTTTTTTTTTCACAGAAATTTCCTTTCAAAGAGTAACGTTAAGGGGCACCTGGGTGGCTCAGGTGATTAAGCATCTGACTCTTAATGTCAGCTCAGGTCATGATGTCATGGTTGTGAGATTGAGCCCTGCATGGGTCTCTGTGCTAGGTGTGGAGACTGCTTAAGATTCTTTCCCTCTCCCTCTGCTCCTCATGCTATCTCTCTCAAAAATAAAAATAAATAATAAAAAAAATTAAGGAGTATCGTTAATTGAAACAGAGTTAAACATATTTTTGACTACAGGACTTTTCAGAGCCTTTACTGAATTAATGTCCATTGTTAATATCCTTGTGGGGATAGTATGTCAAATTTCTCAAACATATTTCATCAATAAGTACTTTTTCTCTCCCAAGGAACATCTTGTGCATTAATGTTCTCCCAAGGAATATACTTAGCATTGCTGGTTTATTTGAGAATTACTGTCTTGTTTCTGTTTTGTGTAACATGCTTTCTTTTTTCATCTTGGATACTCCAGTAATAAATTGTAAGGAGAATCAAGAACTTTCTTGTTAGTTTGTTTCTGTTAATACACTGTTGTCTAACTTATAAGTGCAACATGATACTAATCTATGGGTATCCCAGTGTAGAGGTTGCTATGAAGGTAATACATCTCTAATTAGAAACAATGCTTGCTTTTTCCTCTGGTGGCCACATGAGGGAGCTAAAAAGAATCAAAGACTACTTTTTTTCCTTTAATAGGGAATTTTATACACTTTACCCATGAATGTGAATGATTTAATGGCAGTTACTACTTTTTTCATGTTCATTTACAAAATTACTATTAACAGTATTATCTGATGGAGAAGAAATGCATCATCTCTTCGTTGCCACAAAAATTCTGGTGGTGTGTGTGTGTGTGTGTGTGTGATCCTCTTATCATCAGTGGGCCAGATGGTATAAACTTTCAGAAGGAGGTCTGCACATTTATTTATCTGAGAATTGATAGGATTGTGTTTGTGTGTGTATGTGTGTGTATTCAGGAATAATAATAAAATTAGCTTTCTAATTCCTAATGTGTGGACTACAACATCACCAGGACTCTTGAAAATAGAAGTGTGCCTTTTCCAAACACTCTTTCTTTGTCTCCTCTCCATAAACCAGAAATAAAAACAATCCTGGATTTTGTGTTCATCACGCCTTGCATAATAGTTTTTTTTTAACACCTATGTATACCTTCCTAAAGATATATTTTGAAAAGCTTTTTTCTTATTATTAAACTTTATAAAGTTGTTTACAATTAGACTTCTAAGCCTCTTTTTCTCCATACAACATTGTTTCTAAAATTCATTGAAGTTTTTCATGGAGCTGTAGTTCACTTATTTTCATGGCTACATAACATTCCTTTCTGGTGGAGGGGGGGCGCTGTGCCACATATTGTTCACTCATTGTGTTTATGTATACTTGGGTTTTCTTTTCATTTTTATTCTTAGGAAGACTATGTACATTTTCACATTGTGTCTCATGGTACAAATTCAAAGGAGTTGCTTTTGGATAGCCTGAATTCCTTGCAATAGCGTATGTACATGTTTGTATTAAAAAGATAATCCCAATTTTATTTCAAATGAATAAATTCCTGTTGCCCTATACTCTTACCAACAATTTTTATAATTTTTAATTTTTACCAATTGGGTGGGTTTTAAATGATATATTATTTAAGTCTTATGTATGTTTCTTTAATTTCTATTGAGATTGAAAATATTTTATATGCTTATTGGGCATTTTTTGTATGTGTACGAAATGCCAGTTTTATGATCTTTGCTCATTTTTCTTTTGGAGTGCTTGTGTTCTCCTTATTGGATTTTAAAGACAGTTTTTATATTCCAGATACGAATTTTTATTGGTTATATGCATACTTGCCTTCTCATTCTCTGTATGGTATGTTTACATAAAAGGATCTTAAGTTTAATTTTGAATTGATCAAACCATTTTCTTGATGGTTTGCACTTTGGGTGCCCTGTTTAAAAATCGTTCTTTTTAAAACAATTTTTTTATTGTTTATTTTTGAGACAGAGAGAGAGAGAGAGCACGAGTAGAAGAAGGGCAGAGAGAGAGGGAGACACAGAATCGGAAGCAGGCTCCAGGCTCCAAGCTGTCAGCACAGAGCCCCACGCAGGGCTCAAACTCACCAGCTGTGAGATCATGACCTGACCTGAAGTCAGATACTTAACAGAGCCACCCAGGGGCCCCTAAAAATCATTCTTTATATGGAGCTCATTAAGATAAGATATTCTCTTATATATTCTTCTAAATGTTTAAGTATTTTGACTTTCACATTTTTTATTATCTTTTAAAATCTGGAATTGATTTTTGTGTAGAAGATGAGGAAAGGATCCCCTTTGATTCTTCTATTGCTAATCAATTGTAAAAGCCTCACTGACTGATAAGCCCATTCTTTCTAATAACCAACTCCCTTCATTAAATTCTCTTATGAATTCTGATAATTTGGTTATTTTGGAGTTTTATGGATTGTTAACCTGAATATTATGATATTTCTGTTTCTTCTTTTCCAATAATAATACTTTTTTTGCTCTTCTTATCTTCACATATGTCACACATTATCTCTGGTACTGTATTAAATACAAGCAACCATGTCAATTTTCTTGTCTCATTCCTTATTTTAAAAACATTTCCAATATTTCACTATTAAATTAATTTGGGTTTTGGAGGTTAACTCTGCCAGGTTAAAGTATTTCCTTTCTGTTCTCTGTCTGGTTAGAATTTTTACCAAGAGTGGGTGCTGAATTTTTTGATATCCATCCTGTGTATCTATTAAGATGATCATAGATTGACTCCCTTTAATCAGTCAATTAATATAATAAATTACACCAATGCATTTGCTAGATTTTGTATACTAATATTCTAAATATTTCATTTGGGATTTTGCATTCAGGTTTACGAATGGCCTGGGAAAGTAATTGTTTTTTCTTGTGCTTTCCTTGTCTATTTTTTGTTTTGGTTTTGTTTTTTTTTGGTTTTTTTTTTTTTTTTTTTTTTTGGTATCAAACTATGCTAGCCACTTGGAATGAGTAGGGATGTATTTCTTCTGCTGCTCTTTTCTGGAAGAAGTTGTATAAAGTTAAAATTGTTCATTCCTTGAAAGTTTGATAAAACTTGCCTGTAAGTTGCCTACACATTTGATAGAATCTGATGTTTTCTTTGTAGACTAACTTTCAATGTGATACAATTTCTTTAATAGGACTTTCTTTTTTTTAATGTTTATTTATTTTTGAGAGAAAGAGAGAGACAGACAGAACGCAAGTGGGGGAGGGGCAAAGAGAGATGGAGACGCAGAATCTGAAGCAAGCTCCAGGCTCTGAGCTGTCAGCACAGAGCCCCATGCCGGGCTCGAACTCAGGAGCTGTGAGGTCATGACCTGAGCCACAAAGTCAGACGCTGAACACATGAGCCACCCAGATGCCTAATAGGGCTTACTTTTAAAGACTACACACACTTACCTGTTTCTTTTGGGGTCGATTTTGATTTTTTAAATAGGAATTTAACCATTTTGTCTTAGTTTTCAAATTTACAGGAATGAATTTGTTTGTAGAATTTTCTTATCTTTTAAATCGCTACTATAACTGTGGCTATGTTTTGTTTTATAACTTGTATTTTTGATACTAGTAATTTCGATTTCTCTCTCTTGATCAAACTTGCCAGAAATTTGTCAATTTTATTAGCCTTTTCAAACACCCAACATTTGGTTTTATTTGTCCTGTCTTGTACTTTTGTTTCCTTTCTACAAAACAACACTGCTTTATCAACATTTCTGAGCACACAACTTAGAGAGTAAAATAGTTTAAAATTTTAATTTTTACAAATTGGGTGTCCTGCCTCCTCTTTCCCACTTCCTCTTTCCCAGATGCAACGACTTCCATTTCTTCTGGCTGATTATTTTGACTCTTACTGCCAAGACTCCCAATGACATGTTCTTACTGCTACTTACTAATTTTTTCATTTTAGTCATTGTTTTTTGAACACTGTGTTAGGTTAAACCTCTTGTTTCCTACCACCATGTATCTTCTTTCATAGTGAAAAATCACAGTCACAGTTTTACCTTTCGTTACATCGTTATTTTATTAATATTTGTTTTCCCTTTTAGAAGCCTCCTGTGGTCACAAACCTTGCTTCCTTTTGGTTTCCATAGATTCTCCAATGTCTAGAACAAGGTGGACACTCAATGATTTGTTGAGTGAGTGAATGAATAAATGAACGGCATCAATGTGGAAAGAAGAACTATAAAGAATTGAAAGAGAAGGGCTTCTTTGGGAGATAACTGGAACAGAATGAAGCAAGTATTTGTTCTACCAGCTCATCCGTGGCCAGATTATAGTTACCTAAGAATATGAATATCTGTTTGATACAGGTCAGTATTGGTACCTTTTTCCGTGTTTCTTTGATTTCCTTTTTGTTTGTCTTACGTTCATAATAAAGACAATTAGAAAGTGTTCTGTTTCTACTGAAGTTAAAGAAATATGGAGATGAATTTCAGCCCATAGGCTTAGATGACAGTGATGGTGAGGAATTTGTCCTGGAAAGCTGGGTTACAACTTAAGTGCCATGGAAGCAAATGAGTAGAGAAGTGTAATGCATTGGTGGTCCCTTGTGGTTTCTAGGTTTTTTTTTTTTTTTAATGTACTTATCTAAATTTATAAAGCTATATAAATTTTTCAACAGGCACACAATAGTAAAGAGCATAGTATAATGAACTCCTTCTGTGTATCAACATTTTCATTTTTCCAGTCTTGTTTTACTTATTCCCATTGCATTATTCAAAGTTCTCCAGAGAAGAACTAAGAACACATTGATATATATTTATTACTTATTTTATTCATAAATATACTTATTTATTATTTATTATATAATAGATTTATTATAAGGAATTGGCTCATATAATTATGGAGGCTGAGAAGTACCAAGGTCTGCAGACTGCAAGGTGGAGACCTAGAAAACTTGGGGTGGTTCTAGTTCAAGCGCAAAGGCCTAAGAACCAGGAGAACTGATGGTATGTTGGCAGGCCCAAGAGCCAAGAAATGTTGATGTTTCAGTTAGGGTCCAAAGGCAGGAAAAAACTTACGTTTGGACTCTAGTCGTCAGGCTGGTGAAGTTCCCTCTAACTCAGATCTTCAGTTGATTGGATAAAGCCCACCCGCACTTTAGGAAGGACAATCTGCTTGACTCAGTCTGCTAAAATGTTAATCTCATCAAAAAACACCTTCAGAAACACACAGCTAGGATAGCATTTGACCAAATCTCTGGGTACCCTGTGGTACCCAGATCAGGTCATGATCTTGGGGCTCGTGAGTTTGAGCCCCACATTAGGTTCTCAGGGCTGTCCGCATGATCCCACCTCAGAAGTTCTTTCTCCCTCTCTCTTGGACTTTCTCAAAAATAAAACATTAAATTTCTAAAAACTGCATACGTTAATGTTCAGTCTTTGTGCTGTAAAGTTCTGTGGCTTTTGACAAATGCATACTGTCATGTATCTATAATTACAGTATCATATGGAACAGTTGCACTGCCTAGAAGTCACCCTGACCTCCCTCCCATCGCACCTCTGGCAATCACTGATGTTTTCATTTTTGCCCTTTTCAGAACATGATGTAGTTGGAATCATATAGTATATAGCCTTGCCGATGCTTCTTTCAATTTATCAACATGCATTTAAGGTTCATGTATGTCTTTTTTGCTTGTTGATAGCTAATGTCTTTTTTAACACTGTAGCATAATTTGTTTATGCATTCATCCATTGAAGGACATCTCGGTAGCCTACAGTTTTGGGGGATTATGAATAAAGCTATTATAAATATTTATGCGCAGGACTTTGTGAGGATGTATGTTTTCACATCAAGTGGGAAAATATCCAGGAGCACAATTGCTGGATTGTTATGGTAAGACTATGTTTACCTTTGCAAGAAACTACCAAACTGTCTTCCAAAATGGCTGTCCTGGGGCGCCTGGGTGGCTCAGTCGGTTAAGCAGCTGACTTTGGCTCAGGTCATGATCTCGCCGTCCGTGAGTTTGAGCCCCGCATCAGGCTCTGTGCTGACAGCTCAGAGCCTGGAGCCTGTTTCAGATTCTGTGTCTCCCTCTCTCTGACCCTCCCCCATTCATGCTCTGTCTCTCTCTGTCTCAAAAATAAATAAACGTTAAAAAAAATTAAAAAAAAAAAAAAGAAACAAAATGGCTGTCCTATAATTTTGCATCCACGATAGTACTGAATAAGAGTCCCAGTTGTTTAAGATCCTTGCCAGCATTTGGTAGGGCCAGTTTTATTATTATTATTATTATTATTATAGTCATTTTTAATAAGCATGTAGTGGTACCTGAATATTGTCCTAAAATAACTTTAAAATGGTGAACTAAATCAAATAACCATTTGTATTAGTTGATTAGCTGATTTGGATTAGCCAATGTAACTGATTAACATTTGATTGTTTTTAAAATGACTGAATTTTTAAAAATGCCCTACTTATATTATTTTGGAGATCTATACATATCTCACATGTTTAATGAAATATAAACATTCATGATAATTATAGTAGGGAGAAGAATACCATTCTTCTATATAAATGTATTTAGATTATTTGCTTCTTATAAAATACACAATTATTGCAAGGATTGATTTTTAATTTTCTTATATGGTATGCTGATAGTTTAGTTTATTTAAGAGAGGCTTAAATTATTATTTTTCATTTTTATATTAAAAAGTTTAACTTATTTTCAAAGATCAAACTCATGGGGGAGGAAGCCAACATATTTACATATTTTCTCAAAAAGGAAGTGAAATCACACAATAATTAGGGAATAGAAGAATGCAGATAAATGGAAGAGCCTGTGTACCCCATTATTTATTAAATGTTTTCTGAATGATGAATGGATTCATTCATTCAATTCAGCAAATATTTTTCGAGCTATTCCTATGTAGTAAACAGCTGGGAACACGGCAGTGAATAGAAGCAGACAAGATCCCTGCTCTTATGGAGCTTCTAGGCTAGCGAACGAAGTTGGGTCATGAATGAGTGAGTAAACACTACAACATTCTTTCATGGTCATGTCACAAACTCTGGCCGTCTTAAATTATTTGAATGAAAGAGTTGAAATTTCATTTCGCCAGATGCTACTTGTGCTTTGACTGCTGATTTTTTTGTCCCTTTACAGATTGATTCTTCCCTAGGAATCCCCATGCTTGGTCATGTGTATGGCGGCTGCCTGCGTGGTAACCCCCGTCAGCTTATTACATCCCTACACTGGGGAAGTGGGGAATACGTTTTGGGATGAGTGAATGATTTTTCACTTCTGTCAGAGAGATCACATTATCAGCAGGGCTGCTAATCTGCCTATCTGCAAAAATAGCCAGAAATATGCACAAATGTAAACATAAAAGGAGACGCTCATAATTTGCATAGCTCTCGTGTTTGTCCATCAGTCACCCTCAATGCCTGTAAGCTGTTAGGCTGGACACAAATGTGGTCGAGCTTGAGGAATTGTCATTTTATCTTCCAATGAGACACTTTATTATCGCCATTAATTGATTAAACATTTTCAACACTCTCTGAGTAAACCAGTCACGCCATCTATTTCTACCTTGGGCTTCTGTTTATGGTCTGAGTGTGCCAAACATCCAGACTAAATGAAAATATACCCTCCAGGAACCACGCGTGGCATCTCTCATAACAAGCTGCAGCACCTCTCTGAAGCACGGCTGCTATGTTGTGGGGAATCCAGGGAATCTTTAGCTTAATTCACTGTGCCTTGGAGCCTCTAGGAGGAATGGAAAGTGAGTGGTGCTGGAGGAATCGTGTGTGCAGATGATTGTCATACTTACATCTCTCATTTTGAGGGGAAAGAAACAGTGTGAAGGAACAGATTTGGTATCCCTTGGATAATTGGATTTGTGGGAGTAATCTTGGCAATGTGAGTTCCAGCCAGATTTCTAAGGCTGCCCTAGTATTGAGCTCCTGTGGTTTTGTGGATCAGGGGAGGGTGCTGGTTCCCAGTTGCTTGTGCCTTACTCATTTTACATTCTCTATCAAATCCAAATAAAAAGAGAAGTGATCTCTGTCTGCCTCTCCATTTCAAAGATAGCTCTAAAGCCTGGGAAGGACAGTGGTGATGGGGGAAGGGGAAGAGCTTGGCTAAATGGAAAGTGTTGAGATGATTCAAAGAGCTCGTGCTGACAGAGCAGGGGTGGCTTGACCTTCTCTGGGGGCCACGTAGGCAGCCTCCTACTGGAGGTTATTTTTGGTGCTGGAAAGCCTGCATGCCCCAAAATATCTCTCCCTGCCATCTTGCCAGGTTCTGTAATTCCCACCACAAGAGCCATCCTCTAGTTAAAAGCATTGTGCCTCTAGAAGGCCCCAGCTAGAGTACAGCCACCCATAGGCAATGCCGCCACACATTTAACCTGTAATCGTCCATATACCCGGAACCTGATTGCAGAGAACAGCTACCAGCTGTTGGTAACCCAATACTGCCTTGCTAAGAGAAGCTTTTTGACAGCCTCTTCACATAAGTGGGGGAAATGGGCGCTGCAAAGCTCTGGATCAGGAGCGTAATGGCTTCCATGGGAGCAGCCAAATTGCTTCAGTGATGGCGTCTTCACTCCCTCCTCCCAGGGCATGGGAAGGTTAGACTTTGGATACTAAGAGGAATGCGGAAATGCAAATGGTATCAAGGGAGAGCACATTAGTTCATGGATCATGGATCCAAGGTTGAATCAGGGAACACTTG
The DNA here is from genome assembly GCF_023721935.1 of Panthera uncia. Lineage (NCBI taxonomy): Eukaryota > Metazoa > Chordata > Mammalia > Carnivora > Felidae > Panthera > Panthera uncia. The sequence continues at coordinate 74,814,225 of NW_026057580.1, read as the reverse complement.
GGTCACAACCTTAACCAAGCTTTATCTCTAAGGGAAGAAGACAACTGTCTATCTAGCTTGATTTGATGCCCCCACCCCACCCCAGTATTTTGTCATTGATGAGTAAAGATGTCTGAAGGTTTCACCATAACTATGTCTTTAGGTTAAATGGCAATCATGTTCTCAGGGAAGGATAACAAGGCAGTTTTAAGAATTGAGGACATTCATGAGAATTAGACCTTCCCATCTGATAGCATAAGGAAAAGAAAGCTTGGAAGTTTGGTATGTTGCAGCTGTGTGTGAGGAAAAAACATTCTTCTCACAGGGCTGGAACTGCTGTGCATACCCACAACCTGTTCTGGGGAGTGAGTCAGCCTCCTCCTAAGTGTGGTGACAGGGGTCACATGCTTTCTTCATTAAGCTAAGTTCTTAAGATGGTATTTGGGATTGTCTTTCTTCTAGCTTTGCCTTTATTCTTTCTTGGTCTTGGCTTCTCTCTGTGCATTCCCTGCAGGGTGTGGAAGGCTAACCCACATATCCCCCTCTGCTTTCCTCACTTTCTACTGGGGACTCATTGCATGGCTCAGAGCCTGGCTGGACAAAAGAGTGCCCTTGCAGATGCAAGCAGCCTTCCCTCCCTTAGAACATGATTCTGGGAGATGACCTCACAGACAACCCATCGGCACTGTGGCAATTTAAGAGGAGACTCCCTGAAGCTTTTCTGCTGGTGGAGCTGCCTTGAAGGCAACAACTACGGGTCACCAACAAAGATAGTGAGCAGATTCCGCCAGTGTGACAAACAGAAGCCTACAAAAAAAGCCAAGGGGAATAGGGGCTGCAAAGTCAGAGAATGTCCAGAAGTGACAATGAGAGACCAAGTAGAACTAGATGTGAAAACAAGTCAAATAGATGTGGGTTTAGTGGCTGTGCCAACTTCAACTTACCTAATGTCTTTGATCTAAATTTTTTTTTTTTTTTACAAATGATAGGTTAATAGCTTTCTAAGATGTAACTAAAAACAGATGAATTATCAGCACCATAATTATGGCTTATAGCAGGCATTTTAAGATGTTACTTATTATGATTGTTATTGAGAGAACTTTCAGTAGCATGATGCATAAAGTTTGAATGGAAGTTAGGAAGTGAAATCTAGGTGGGAAGGGAGATAGAGTTAGTGTTAACTTGTGGCTCATGTGGGGGTGAATTAAAGATTCTTTTTAGGATGAAAGAAACATGAGCACAGGTATAGATTCAAAGAGAAGTTAAAGACATAATATTTGAGAAAAAAGGATTAATTTATAGATCAAATTGTTGAAGGACTTGGAAGGTAGACGTGATCTCAACAGCAAGGATTGTCATCTGAATGGAGCAGGCATTGCTGGTACACCGAAAAAAAGAGAAGCTCTATAAGGATGGATTTCATTAGTATAGAAGTGGTGGAACAGAGCAAAACAGGGAATTTGAGCGATTCATGACTAGTGTATTCTGGTCTATGGAGAGCATTGGTAGTGACCACAGGATCATGGCCTTTGGAAGAATAATAAAGCCTGGAAAAGCCACAAATCCATAAGCCAGTGTTCCTCACGATCTGCTGGCCAGTGCCTATCCAAAACCAGTTTGTTCTAAGTCTGAGACCACAGAAGGAGCTTGCACCAGAATGTAAATCAAGTGTATCACTAAGGGCACTCCTTAGTTCAGCCATTTTTGAACTCTTTGTCTTGTCACAGAATGGTAACATAGTCAACACACTTAGCCAACACACTACTAAGTAGACTGACCACATAGAATTGCATTGGTCTAAACCATCGAGTTTGGAGGAGGGGCAGTTCTTTGTTGTAGCAGCTGAGACTGACTAGCCGGTTTCAATGGTCAGAATGTGCATACTTTGATGTCGTAACTCCCAGAGATGATGGTATTAAGAGGTGAAAACTGTGGGAAGTTCTTAGGTCATGAGGGTGGGGCCCTGTTGAGTTCAGTTAGTGTCTTATAAAAGAAGTTGCAGAAAGATCACTAGCCCCTTCCACCATGGAGTTCACTGCAAGAAGATACTAGGTATGAACCAGGAATTGAGCACTCCTCAGAACACAACTGTGCTGGTGCTTTGATTCTGTACTTCCCAGCCTCCAGAACTGTGAGAAATACATTTCTGTTCTTTAAAATCCACCCAGTCTGTGGAATCTGGTTATAGTAGCCATAATGGACCAAGACACCAATATAGCAGGTTTGAAGAAATAAAAGGAAATGGAAGGATAGCAATTTGTAGTCAGAGAACTTTCAGAGGATTTGTGGAGTGCTGTTTGTGTCTTAGTTTTGGGAGGTTCAACGGTGGTTGTTAAAGAGAAAGCCCTTGCATGGGGTGTGATGGCTTTAGGATTTCAATTGGAAGTTTGGTATAACATCTGTTATTTTTAAACATTCTCTTTCCAGGTGTATAGAAACAGTTGTCTTTGTCCATGAGAGCTATTGGAGTTAAAATTGCCTGGATTTATATCTTATTTGTGTCACTGTCTTGTCTTCCTTGAGCATGAAACTCAGTTTTCTCGTCTGTGAACATGTGCATAACCCTGTGTCTTGTAGAGTATGCTTCACGATAAACTGAGACAAGAAGTGTAAACAGTGCATCACTGAGTGCCTATTGAACACGCAATGAAAGTTACTTTCTCTTATTTCTGCCTTTCTACTGCCATAGCCAGAGTGGAGTCCCTCCTGATTTTGCTACAGCAGCGTTCTCTAGTAGATCTTTCTGCAATGATAGAAATGTTCTATAATCTATGTCTTCCAATAGAGTAGCCACTAGCTCTGTGTGACTACTGAATACTTGAACTGTTGGTTAGTACAGCTAAGGAAATTACTGTTAATTTTAAGTAATTTTAATTAATTCAAAATTTAATTCAAATAGCCACATATGGCTAATGGCTACCGTATTGGACAACATGATCTATAGGCATTACTGTTCTAATTATTCCAATCTGTCTTTTTCCAGTTCATCTTCCACATTTCTGTCTAAGTTAGCTTACTGAAGTATGATTCTTGTCATGTGGTTCTCTGATCTAAAACATCTTTAATAGTTCTGTGTTTGCTACCAGACAAAGTGAGGTGTGGTCTGGGTAAGGGAAGAGGAGGCCAAGAGTAGACAAGTACACAGAGTTTATATGTGTTCTAAATATCTGTATCCTGATGTATTATTAGGGTTGTCCAGATAAACATAACAAACAGAAGATTTAAATATAGATATAGATATTAGATATAGATAAATATTGAGACAGAGGTTGATTGCTTTTATAGACAATTAGCTCATATGATTGTATAGGCTGTCAAGTCTGAAATCTGAAGTATAGGCCAGCATGCTGGAGACCCAGGGAAGAGTTGATTTCGTGGTCTAGAGGGCATCTGCTGGCAGAATTCTCTCTTCTGGGGGAAGTCAGTCTTTCTGTTAAGGCCTTCAGCTGATTGGATGAGGCCAACCCACGTTATGAAGGATAACCTACTTTACTGAAAGTTTCCTGATTTCAATGGCAAACTTATTTAAAACAAAACAAACCCTTCACAGCAACATCTGGAATAATTCCTGACCAAATATCTGAGTATTTGGCCTAGCCAAATTGGCACAACCATCATACCTGTTAATACCGCTGTCTAGATGCTTATCATAACTCTTGGTGTCAAAGAAAAGACAAACAGGGCTTTCCAATGTGAGGATAACCATTTTTCCTGGCATGCCACAGGGTGGGCATTTTAAAGCTTTCTTTTACCTTCAAATCTTCTACCCCTGGCTCTTTGACAGTCTCTATTGACCACACCCAGCTCTTTAGACCTTTACTTGTTTATGAAGACACAACACTTGGTCTTGCTGTATTCATGGTTCTGCTGATGTAGATTTTTATCATGCTGATTCTGTGAATGATCCCTGACACTGGGTTTTCGAGGTCTTGACCAGCATGGTGAGCAGCTTTGCTCTCTTCTGTGCTGGAACTGGCCTGATTAACACCAGGGACCTGGAGGTGAAAAGCTTTATATCTTGTTATCAGTTCATTGAGTCTCATGGTTTCTGCCCAACTCTGTAGATGTGACAGTATTACAACTTGAGTCCAACTTGATTTATTGGAGAAATTAAATTCTATACTTCCACAATTATGTCAGCACTTCCTGGGTCTTAAAAAAATAAATTAATAAATAAAAACCAAGGCAAGCAACAAATGCCAGCTTAACTGGTTAATCCATAAGTTGTCCAGGTCAGTTGCTCTCTAGATATCAGGAGAGCAGTGTACTGCCCATTTTGCCCTGGTGAACATAAAGAGAAACCTCTCCTTAAAATTTCCAGTGCAATGAAGACATTAAAATAAAATACTAAATATTCTCTCAAAATAATTTTGGGAAAAATTGTGATTTGCATTTCTGAGTGTCTTTCAATGACAGGGTTATTATGAAAGCAACTTTTCTTCCCTACAGAATGTGACAAAAATTTTTTTTATAAATTATTTTTTATGAATATAATTTATTTTCAAATTGGTTACATACAACACCCAGTGCTCATCCCAACAAGTGCCCTCCTCAATGCCCATCATCCATTTTCCCTGCTCCCCAAACCCCTTCCCCCCTCAGTTTGTTCTCTGTATTTAAGAGTCTCTTGTGGGTTGCCTCCCTCCCTCTCTGTTTGTAACTATTTTTTTTCCCCTTCCCTTCCCCCATGGTCTTCTGTTAAGTATCTCAAGATCCACATATGAGTGAAAACATATGATATCTGTCCTTCTCTGACTCACTTATTTCACTCAGCATAATACCTTCCAGTTCCATCCACGTTGCTGAAAATGGCATGATTTCATTCTTTCTCATTGGCAAGTAGTATTCCATTGTATATATAAACCACATCTTCTTTATCCATTCATCAGTTGATGGACATTTAGGCTCTTTCCATAATTTGGCTATTCTTGAAAGTGCTGCTATAAACATTGGGGTACATGTACCCCTATGCATCAGGATGTGACAAAACTTTTAACAAGGAGATAAAAATTTGAAGCACAATTTATTAGTAGTAGTAGTAGTATTGCTATTATTGACATTAAGCTGGCAAAATTTTGTCCTCTTAACAATATAAAGATAATATGTTAGCACTGTGAAGATCAATAAATTAATGTGAACATTTCTCCACTCTGTAAAATCATTTGCCATTCTTATGCTCTAGAAAAACTCAGCTAGGGGAAGAAGCCATTATGCAATTAAGTAAAACACAATATAATGGCAACATTCATCTCAAAAATATTGACATTGGAGGAAGGACTTGAATAGTCCATTTTAGTGGGTGACACAACCCACCTGCCTGGTAAGTGGAATTAATGAGGAAAGACAGGATTGTGAAAGCTGAGCTTCCACTGTCTCCAGAAAGCTTAGGATTTTATTCATGAAAGTAAAATGGGACTTAAACAAGTAAACCTTCATGTAAATTTATGATTTCTTCATGTACATGTAGAGTGTGACCCTCCTAGTCAGCCTAATTTTTTTGTTTGTTTATTTCTTTAATTCAAATTGAGCAGCCTGTTTGGATCAGGGCCTTTGGGGAGTCCTAGGAATTGGGGTAAATTGGTTTCAACCTAGTATAGGTACCACTGTTGATATGTGATCTCAATGATATAAAATAATTTTGTACAAAGTGTCCAGTTGCAATTTGGGAAAGACTTTGTGGACCATGGTCACAGGATAAAGATGTACAAATCAAATTAGTGTTGTATATATATGATCTAGCTTCTGATTGAGCAGCTGGTTACCCATCAGGGGTCCAACTGCCAGTTACCCAGATCTCCAGAGACAGGCATCTGAAACACAAGATGTGCCAGTCCCTCAGGGCTTGGGCTAAGCCATGTCAAAAATGTTCTTCAATACCTGGAAATGATAATTATGATCAAGTGATTTAAATCACCAGTTCCCTATGATGCAAAGGAAGCCAATTTTTTAGAAATCTGATAGGAAGAGAGATAATGGGAGAGGGCAGAATCGAGGCAGAAGTTGAAACCAGAATAAATGGAGTAGAATATTGAATTGGATTCACATGTGCATTTGTTTGAGGAAATCTGTTCTACTCCAGGTGGTCTGGACCCAGATTTCCTCACTATCTTCTTCACTGGGCTTTTGCTAGGGAAGAATAATTTCCTTAGGTCAAAGTCAAATTTTTACCTTACATTCACAATACACACGTGATTGTGCTTGGAAAGAAAACTATTTCCAAGAGTTGTTACACTGTTAAACAGGATGGTCTTTGTACATGCTGTTTAGAGATGTTTTCTAGGCTTGATTTTGGGGAATCTCCAATATGAGATAGTATTTGAATTAAAATTTAAAACCAGAAGTTTAGCATTTCAGGGAAGAAATAAGGAAAATGAAACATATGTGTTGCTGCAAAACCAGACACAGTGAGGCCACACATTATCCACAAGCACTCTGTTTATATGTGTGTATCACTGAGTACTGGTTTACATTGTATGGAGTATTGGAATCCGGGTCCAGGTATATAGATTTCCTCAAGTCACATCTATTGGGCTACTTCAAATATAGGCATGAATGAAAGGATCTTAGGATAAGTTCTTCTTTATTTTATTTACTTACATGTTAAATTACCTAAACTCCTTCATTTTTTAATAATTGAGGTATAATTTACATCTAATGAAGTGTACAAATTAAATTGAACATTTAATGTGTTTTGGCAGTGTATATACCCATGAAACTCTCACCATAATCAAAATGGGGAACATTTCTATGATGTCCAAGAGATTCCTCAGGATTTTTTGCAATTTCTCCCTCAACCACCAGCCCCAGGAAGTCACTAATCAGATTCTGTCACTATACATTAGTTTGCATTTTCCAGAATTTATACAGTCATACAGTTTTTACTGTTTTGGGTCCAGCTTCTTTCATTTGGCTTCATGATTTTGAGATTCTTCCATGTTTGTGTCAATAATTTTTTTGTTGTTAAATGTTTATTTATTTGTTTTGAGAGGGAGTGAGCATGTGAGTGGGGGAGAGGGGCAGAGGGAGAGAGAGAGAGAATCCCATGCAGGCTCCACATTCAGTGTAGTGTGGAGCCCGATATGGACTCTATCCCATGACCGTGAGATCATGACCTGAGCTGAAGTCAAGAGTTGGATGCTTAACTGACTGGGCCACCCAGGCACCCCAATAATTTATTGCCAGATAAGAATTATATTGTATGGATATCTTTTTATTTATTAACCTGTCGTTGGATATTTCTCCCCCAGTGATGTGTGTTAAATTGTGTTCCTTAAAAAGATATGTTCAAATCCTAACCTCTAGTATCTAAGAATCTGACCTTACTCAGAAATAAGGTCTTTGCAGATATAATTAATTAACAGGAGGTCCTATTGGATTATGATGAGGCTAAATCTGTTCATTGGTATCCTTATAAGAAGAAGACAGACACACAGAGAGACACAAAGGGAAAAAAGCATGTGATAACAGACACAGAGATTAGAGTGACACAGCTATATTCCAAGGGAACACTAAAGTCTTCCCAGAACCCCCAGAAGCTACTAGACAGTCATGGAACAGATTTTCCCTTAGTGCCTCTAGAAGGAACCAACCTGGTGACAACTTGATTTCAGACTTCTGTCCTCCTGAACTGTGAGAGAAAAAAAAATTCTGTTGTTGAAGCCACCAGTTGGTGGTAATTTGTTACAGCAGCTCTAGGAAGCTAATACACTCAGTTTTTGGTGATTTAAATAAAGGTGCTATGAATGTTCACATATCTTTGTGTGGATATACATTCTTATCCCTTTGGGATAAATATCTAGGAGTGGAATGGCTGGAACATATGTTTAACTTTTAGAAAAACTGCCAAACCACTTTCCAAAGTGGTTGTGCCATTTTCCATTCCCACCAGGAAGATATGAGAGTTCCAGTTGTCTCATCTCTTTGCTGAAGTGTAGTAGTGTCAGTATTTTTTTATTTTAGTTATTCTAGTATGTGTGTGGTAGTAACTTCTTGTGATTTTAATTTGCATTTCCCTAATGCCTTTTGTATATCTTCTTTGGCCTTTTGAATGCCTTTTGTATATCTTCTTTGTTTTATTCAAATCACTTGGGAGTTTTGTCTTATTATTCTGGGCAAAAGTCCTTCTGAGATCTATATCTATCCATATCTATATCTATATCATCTATATCTATATCTATCATCTATATCTATATCTATCTACATTTCTCTCTCTTTCTCTGTCTGAAAGACTTTTATCCAAATAACACACACACACACACACACACACACACATCTATATATCCGAAATATTCTGTCATCCCATGGCTTGCCTTTTTATTTTTTGAGGATGTCTTCTGAAGAGAAACAATTTAAAATTTTGAAAAAGTCAGCATCATTTTTTCTTTTGTGTTTTCTATCTTTTGTAGCCTTTCTAGGAAAACATGAAGTTCACTTGTACCCCCATTGAAAAATACTTGTTGTGTTTTCCATAAATATGTGTTCTATAACTCTACTTCTGTGTTTTGGAATGCATAGTACTTTTCATTTCAGTGTTACATCAGATCATAATATTTTAAAGATACTTTAAGCACAATAAAATCCAGATTTTAGCTAAATTCAGATAACTTGATCAATGTGGCAAATTGAACGGACTCACTTGGCAAATCCATCACTAAGCTCATATGCGCCTTGTATTCTCCTGCTGATGGGTGGTGCCATGCAAGTATTGGCATTCATCCATCCACTCATCCACATCCATCGACTACTGATATGTATCCATGTTGCAGCCGTAGCCCCTGCCTGGAGAAGGAAAGAGGAAGGCAGGGATAAGAAGATGGGTAAGGAGTAGCAGTGAGTAGTGAAGGGCTTTTTGTCCAAACCACAACCCTAGTGGAAGCCAAATGTAATTTTAATATAATTTTGTCTTCCCTAGTCAGGACAAAAGCACTTTCCATTTAAAGAATCTTCTTTTGACTGCAACAGCTGCTATTTTAGAGTATTAAGAACTGGGGCAAGGAAAACATTTTTTAAAAAGTGAGTTATGTGTTTGTTAGTGTGAGGATGGAGGGAAGGTTTAATTTTGAACTATGAGAGAGGAGAAAATATTTGATCATTCCTATGAGAATGATCAAATATAAAATGACCATAAAGCTAAATTAAGGATGTATGATATAACCATATACATCTAGAACAGGTTATTTAAGTTTGTATCTCAAGCAAGAAATTTTTCAAAAATTATTATTACAGTTTTGTTTCAATATTTTAAGGCTCTTTTCTCTCTCCTTCTCAAACTCCCTGGCACCCCTTGTAGCTGGATCGAAGGACTGAATGACTGAATGGGAAGAGGTGTTAAAAAGTTCACAATTTGCAGACATATAAGACAGCAAATGTGGTAGAGCTGAGAGTTAGGAAAATTGCTGTCTTGTGGAATTCCAGAAGGATTTAGTCAATTTGATTTTATGTTTGACTCCCAGTAATGGGAGACATTCCAAACACACTGCTTTTTGTGGATCAAATGTATTGGTTTTTGGCCACCCAGCTGGGTGGCTGGAACTTGGCAAGAGTGAGAAATTGTCTCCCAAAGAGTTTTGAGTGCCTGGAGGAGAGTTGAGTGCTCCCACTGGAGCTTGAGCTGTAAAGGCATTGCAGAGAAATGTTCGAGGAGAGCAAAAACACCTGCTCTAACGTTCTCTGCAAAAATGTCATGCTCAAGTAAGAGGATGCCTTATGTGACTCGGGAGTTGAAAGGTTCTAAGCAACTGAAATGGAAATCAAATGGGGAACAAGGAGTCAGCTTGTGCCTCAGCAGCACCATAACTCACAATCTACAAATGCAGCAGCAACAGCTAAGGAAAAGTTTGCAGATCCTTGCTTGCTAGTCCTTCATGCCACCCACTCTCATATATCTATCCATTCTATCCATTCATTCAACAAATATTCACTGAAAACACACTGTGTCACCAGGTGCTATTGTAGGCACCAGGGGTACAGCTCTGAACCAAACAAAACGCCTCATCTTGAGGATCTAACATTCTAGATAGTAGAGACTGACCATAAACCAACCCACCAACCAACCAACCAACCAAGAAATATTCTATGACAAATAGTGATAAATAGTATGGAGGAAAAAAATACAATGTTAAAGTAATAGAGAGGCAGCTTTGAAGTAATACATTTTGGAATCTAAACAAATTTTTCTCTTCACCTGATTTATGCTGCTCACAACATATTAAGGCAAACCAAGATGCCTAAGACAGACATATTCCTTTGACATCATGTTTATATAACAATATCTCTGAATATTGTGTTTTCACATGTATTTCCTTATTCAGCCATCATGACTTCTCTGCACTGGAAGCAGGTCAGGTTATGTTGCTCCTGGAATATTGAGGCTTAGAGAGGTTAGTGATCTGCTCGATGGTATGCAGTTAGTTAGAAGCAGACTTTATATTTAACTAATATCTTTCAACATGCTTGTTCCACATTCTACTTTTTCATTCACTCAGCAAACATTTATTTAGTGCTTCAACACATTGGTTCTGGGTATGGCTTTACTGTTAGTGACGAAGTAACAGTAGTGTCTACTATCCCAAACTCATGAAGCTTAGAGTGTAGTGAGAGAAACAGATATTAAGCAAATGATTACAGGTGAGGTAAATGTTAGCAAAAAGAAGTGTTTTGTGCTAGTGAACTTAGACAAGGGGATCTGACTTTGGCCTAAGAAATACAAAAGAACAAGTCATCTACAATTCAGATATAGTTGAACAAATACAATGTAATATGGTTGCATTAAAAATCCCTAAACAGAGCATATTTAAAATGAATTGGTTGGTCAAAATTGAAATTTGTGTGTGCACCATTTTAAAAACGGAACTTCTGTTCTTTTGTATTTGTGTATCTATGCAGTGCTTCCTTAGCCAGGTCTTGTGTCAGTGTATGGTGAAGAAAGGACCACTGTTTGAGCATCATTTTTTTTTTTTTTTGAGACTGAGAGAGAGAGAGAGAGAGAGGGAACAAGAGAAGAAGGAGAGCAGAAGGAGAGGGAGGGAGAATTTTTAAAGCTTTTATTTATTTATTTTGAGATAGAGAGCATGTATGTGTGTGCACATGCACATGAGTTGGGCGGAGCAGAGAGAGGAGATGGCTAGCAGGCTCTGCACTGTCAGCACAGAACCCAATGTGGAGCTGTAACTCAAGCCTGTGAGATGATTACCAGAGCCAAAATCAAGAGTGGGTCGCTCAACAGACTGAGCCACCCATGTGCCCCACGCGTCAATTTTTTAGCCATGTCTGTGATAATTACCCATTATATATAGTTCTAAAATGGCGAAGGAGAGTTCTGCTCATAATATTTTATCCTTATACTGCTTTATGCCAAATTTTAAGGATTGGAAATTTACCTATTTGAGAGGCAAGAGTGAGCTCGACAGGACCATTATCCATAAGGTAACATAGAAAGAGGATTGTCTATCCTATACAACCTGGGAGAGACCTTCCCAGTATGGCTCAAGGAAGCATAAATGGAAAGGTAGTCAGAGTTTTCTTCGAAAACAAAAAGTTCTAAGTGGGAAGACAACATTGTGGTAAAACGTGAAAGGAAGTAATGGTGATAAAAATAGAAAAACAAGTGGTGAAGTTGGAGCCAGGAATACCAAGAGTAGGACAAAAAACAATTCACAACAGAGTCCACCAACAGATAACAAGTATGTTTATATATTATGGGGCCAAGTATGGGAATTTGTGGTAGCTTAAAACAGTCATTCTTTTAAATAAAAAAGTAGAAAGTTTACTCAATTTGATAATTTTGTTTCATATTCCAGGATGGGCCCATTAACATGTACTCTGGGCAATTTTGATGCTCAAAATGTTGACTGATCTGAATTACAAACTACTTTTGGAAGCAGCTCTAATTTAAAAACCATCTCAATTTTCTTTAATTTCTTCACCTATTGAGTGGGATTTTGCTTCCCAAATTCTCAGTATTGTCTTCAGGAGCTACATATAATAAGTCTATTTTTCCTTCGAGTTACATATCTTGAAATTTTGGAAAATAGTTCATATGTTCCTCCCAAGGTAATCCTTTCCTCAACATCAAGAGAAGCATGCTCTGTGCCTTCAGCCATCTCTCAGATGATCTTGTTTCCAAGTTTTGTTGACCCTGTTGTCTTCTAGACACTATCTAGTGTCTTAATGTGCCTCTTAAAATGTGTTCACAAACTGCATGTGGTCTGAATGGCAGAAGATGAAAACAATCTTTTAAACTGAGCTTACAATCACAAAAATGTCTTTTTCCACTGAAAGATTATTTAAAAGTTCTGGAAGACTATGTGTGGGTAGTAAGTATATTAATACAAACAAATATTTATTGAGTACTCATGTAATCAGGTCTATTGTATGTGCTGGAGATAGAAGACTGAACAAGATTGTCAAGTTCCCTGTTGTCACTGAGTTGACATAGCAGAGGGGCTGAGTGATAAACAAATACACTAATACTCTCACACAATTCTGACGACAGCCAATATTTTAAAGGCAACAAAATAGGATAATGTGATGGAGAGTGTTATGGGAGCATGACAGCATGGCGTAGGGAGTAGGATGTCAGGGAAGGTCTCACAGGGGTGATACATGGATGGAGATGTGGTTGGAAGGAATTAGTCATGCCAAGATCTGAGGGAAGAGCTTTACAGGGGAAGGGAAGTTCAGCTCACTCCTCCTAAGTGACCCATCCCTTACCCTCTTTTCCCGGGGCACATGAGGTAGATTTACCCTTCCTCTTCTTAACTGAGTCATTCAGAACTTTTCTTATTACCTCCCTATTTTTTCCTTTGAGGTTCAATAAAGAAAAAGTTTCATGAAGATAGTTTGCGCTACTTTTCTGAGTTTTGTTATTTTCTTGAGAATTAGTATTCAAGGGAGAAGAAAAAAACTTCTTTTACCAACTCCACTTTGCTTATTCTTCTCAAATATCAAATAATAATGGTTGACTTTCTGGGAGCCCTTTACTATGTGCTAGTCACTGAGCTAAGCTGTATTCATGCATTATCTAAGAGGTAGGTTCTATTATTATTATCATTTTATTTTATTTTTTAGTTCAAGTTTTTATTTAAATTCAAGTTAGTTAACATATAGTGTAATATTAATTTCAGGTATAGAATTTAGTGATTCATCACTTACAACACTCAGGTGCTCATCCCAACAAGTGCCCTCCTTAATAGCCATTACCCATTTAACCCATCTCCTTGCTTACCTCCCCTCCAGCAACCCTTATTATCTCCTCTTTACATACAGTAAAATGGAGGCACTGAAGAGTTAGTTAAGTTGCTCAAGGTCACACAGCTGGTAAGAGCTTGTAAGTGGGGGATTTAAACTCTTAATTCTTGTGCTATTACAAATGAGTAAAAGTAAAGCTGTAAGTGTAAGTAAAGTTTTGACAGTAACCACAGGTGTTTATATAGAAGCAGATCCCAACTAATCTGCGCTCTCTGACTGAACATATACTAAGTTTTTATGGGTGTATCTGGAGGACATTCATTGAGAGACTGAGCTGGCAATGGGAGAAGAAGTCACCTAAAGGGAAGAAAGCTTCAAAGAGAGCAGTTTGGTTCAGGGACAGTGATCAGCATTGGGAGGACATGTAACCCCAACCAGCCCCATGGCTTTCTTTTGAGTACTCTGTAGTCCTCTGGCTTAATCCTGTGCCTTCCTTCATGAATTCTGGAGTTGTAGTTGAGGGTACTGGGGGAAGGAAACAGATCCAGGGTGGCAGAATAAGAGTGTAAGAATTCTAGAATGTTTATAGAAAGTGTAGGCTGCAGCAGAAACATCAGTATCAATGGAATTAGGGATGGACAATGACAATTGATGCAGGGAAAAACATTCAAACACTGATAATGGTAAAGTGCAAAGAGACTTTTCTTGGCTTACCCCACCCTAATCTTCAGATCATCTCTAATTCCACCTATAAGGCTGAGAGATGGGATAAGGAGCCTTCTCTTTTATATCATAAACTTTGATTGACATGTCAAATGATGTATCAAACTTTGAACGATGTATTGGTGTATTACACATAATTATTATAAATGGGCAGCTTAGTGAAATTTCACAAAGGGGACATCACACAGAGTCCAAGAGGCACAACTTAAGTCCCAGAAGTCCCCCTCATCCTCCTCTATCTCACCATCTTAACTCTTTTTAGAAAAAAGAAATTTTTTTAGGGGTGCCTGGGTGGCTCAATCGGTTAAGCGTCTTACTTCAGCTCAGGTCATGATCTTGTGGTCTGTGGGTTCCAGCCCCATGTTGGGCTCTGTGCTGACAGCTCAGAGCCTGGGGACTGCTTCATATGCTGTTTCTCCCTCTCTCTGCTCCTCCCCTGCTCGCTCCTCCCCAAAATAAATAAATAAACATTAAAAAATTTTTTTAATTTTTAAAAAATGTTTATTTTTGAGAGAGAGAGAGAGAGAGAGAGAGAGAGAGAGAGAGAGAGAGAGAACAAGCAAGGGAGAGTGGCAGAGGGGGAGAGAGAGAGAATCCCAGGAAGGCTCCATGCTCTCTGCCGAGCCTGACGCAGGGCTCAGTGAAATCATGACCTGAGTGTCAAGAGTTGGGTGCAGAAATAAAGAGTTGGGTGCTTAACCGACTGAGCCACCCAGGGTCCCCTCACCATCTTGACTTCAAATGGCTAGGGGAAGATACTGCATTTTTTATATTTTTAATATATTGGTTCAAAGACTAATGAAACTCTTCAACTGCAATCATTTTAGCCTGGTCTTTATAGGTGATAAAATAATTTTAGTAAGTAATTTTTGTGATAGAAACATTTCCAGACATCCATTTCCAAAATATTCCTTTGGGGTCATGAATTTCTTTCCCAATGCAATTACTTTCTCCTTCATCTCCCTCGTGAGAAACTCATTCCTAAATTTCTGTCTAAGGAAGTCTGTGTTAGGACCCTAGAATTTGTATTCCTAACAAGTTCCCAGGTACTGCTGGTGCGCCTTGAGAACCTTGAGAACCACTACTTGAAAGTAAGGGCTAATGTGCAAGAGATGAATAGGTTTGCAAGATTCCAGGCTGGAAGCCAGGACTTATTTTAGCTGATGGGTAAGGAGTCACCTTGCCCTTTCTGGGTGAGGAATATGGAGGACTGCATATGCCAAAGGTTGCCACATTTGGCAGGCTTTTTTAGATGCTTAAAGTGTCTATGAAGACTGTTAAAATCACACTTCCTTTTGAGATTGACAGTCATATAACATCCATACATCTTAGGAAATTGTTTATAAGGTCTCTTTTATTGACTATATCTTAGGCATAGATGATTCAGTTTATGCTGAACTGTTATACTGTTCTGACTTTATATCTGTGTGTGTGTGTGTATATATATATATATATATATATATATATATATATAAACATATATAATATATATGATATAAATATATACTTATATATATTCTATATTATATATTCTTTATATCTGTTCATATATATTATATATAATATATATTATATATTATTATATGAAATTAAAAGGATATGTATATATCCTGTTTATGTTATAAATTTTTGTTAGGAGACATGACATTGATGCTTTAATTTTAAGAACTATATTGCCATAACCACCTATAGTACTCTAAGACTCTTACTGTTTAGCTCTTCTAAGCATTCATTTGCATCATGGTGTGCTGACAGTTTAAATACTGTAGGGTCCCCTATTTGGTAGATCCACACTGAGGATACAAGTTGTAGATTGATGATTAGAGGGGGCAGACATCTGAAATGTGACAGCAATATTGATAGAAGAGTTATATAATGTTAATAAGATTGTCTATATGCCACATTTACTATTTGAGTTAAGTATGGCCAGCCTCATCTATCCTAACTTTGCCAGCTAAATGACTTGCCATCCAGAAGATTCTCTCTCTCAAATGTCACCCAAAGTTGACTCACTGAAAATGAACTATGAACAATTAGAACTCAGTCTAATTTCAGTTAGAAAGCCGAGTATTTTCCAAATGATGTTATTATATAGAAAAGACTGTGCCTGGCACCACAATATCTACTGTAAATATCCTGCCAGTCATAGTAAGTGGTGTTACTCTGGCTATAAAATCCTACAATTGCCTGCAGCTGTTCCTCTTGTTCTCACCTTGCATTACAAAATGGCTGCTTGGAACAAAAGGCTAGCTATTTTGATGTTTTGGAAGGGTTAAATGTTGCTATTTTGACATCTGCTGGGATTTTATGCTAGATTGTATTACTGGCCTTAATTCTTTACCCTTCGGGTACTTATAACTTTTGTCATGTACCTTTCAGTGTACAGAGAGGAATGTCTGTGCATTTTGACTTTGGGTTTAGCATATGATTAGTTTGGGCCAATAGAATGAGGAAGAGGTGATAGTGTGCCAGTTCTGAACCCAGGCCTCAAGAGAGCTTATATTTTTCTGCCTATCCTCTTGTACCTCTCATCACCATGAAAGTAACCTGTCTGTGTTAGTCTGCTTGTCACAGCATGAGAGTAAGAGACACATGGACTAGAGTTGCTCTTGCCAAGTTGTATCAGCCAAACCCAGTTTACAGTAGAGCCACCATTCAATCCTCAGATGCAAGGGCAAGCTGAGCCTAGTTCACATGATTCCCCAGTTAACCTGTAGATGTCAGTAGAGACACCCAGATGAGCCAAACCTAGATTGGCTAATCTCTGGCCAACCCAGAGATGCATAAACTATACTAGGTGATTGTTGTTTTAAGCCATTGAGTCTTGGGATAGTTTGTTATGCAGCTATAACTAACTGATACATTTTTTGATGCCAAAAAAGATTACTGGAATGTGACCAAGAAAGGAAGTAGAAATTGATTATATGGAAAACTGAAAGCAGCATGTCATCCATTTCTGCCTAAAAGATATTTCAGTAGTAAAAGGAAGGGAGAAAAGGGGGAGAAAAATGAACAAAATACTTGAGGCCACTTTCAAATATACAGAGATGAGTTAAAGGTAAGATAAGTTAGAATATTATTGAACAAATGCATACAGAACAAATGCACAGTACGTGGTGAAGGGAATGCTATCTGAAGGAGTTGGAAAAACCTTCAAGCTTCTCATTGAAATGGCTAAGATAATTTTTGGAAAGAAAAATCACTCAAAGGATCCAGAAAGCAAGAATGTTGAAAATTTTACTTAAAATGGTAATTCATTTATTCAATCCAATGACTGATAATTCCTAGACATTAAATGTTCATTAAATTGTTATGATTGAAGGTAATGTGCTCACATGAAACAGAATTCATGGCAGTTAAGCTGTCTTGTATGGGCCTCTGGTAAGAGAATTTTCTACAATATAAATCATTGGAAATGTGTGAGCTTTTTTTTTAATGGATAACATGGAGAAAAATATGAGCCAATGGAAGCAATATGACAAAATAGCTTATATTTATGTAGTATCTTCTTCATTCTCAGTGTAATTGAACATCTACTTTTGTGACTGTATTGTTGAGGTCATTATTATTCTTATTTTACAATTAAAGTCACTGAGGCTCAAAGAATTTCAGTAATTTGGGATCCAGTGACTTCTGGCTCCAAATCCAGGTAGAAATGTGCATATTAGCATTGCTGTTTTTAACATAAATGTTGGAGGCAAAGCTTGAGGAAAATCTTCAATCTGAATTATAGAAGAAGTGCAAATGGAAGTATTGCCATTCTGATACAATGTGAGATAATTCTTTAAGTCCTGAAATAACATACATTAGAAATGTTTAGGACTCTTGGGGAAATCTTTAACACATACTATTCCATGAAAGCTAAAAGTTTGTCATATATGTAGAGTGCTATAGTGAGTAAACACCAAGCATTTAAAACTGTACTGTTTGGTTTTGGTGCCTAGGCATATATTGCCTCTTTCACCCTGCCTTTATGGATATGTCTTATCTACCCATTTAATTGTTCCACTCGTGTATTTCCCAAGTGTCTTAGATGGAGCCAGGAATTCTCTTGGGGTCTTTTTCTAATGCTACATTTCTTTTCTTTTTATTTTTCTTGGGGTGGGGGGAGATAGAAGAACTTATTTTAAAAGATACCTAATCTATAGCAGATAAGAAATAAATACTTGTTAAATCAATATACCGAGCCATGCTAAGGGATAGCTTGCTGCCAGCAGTAAGTCAACCTATATAATAAAAATAGATTGCTATTGTGCTAGGTACCTCAATTCATTCTTTGTAGCAATAACAACTGGTAAGTTTCCCCCCCTATTTTCATGAGAAAAATTAGGCTCAGAGACATTAAGTAACTTGTCCAACTTCACACAACTGGTAGGTAACTGTTAGAGTCACAAGACCAAAAACTCAAAGTTGTTTGTCTCTAGCTCCTTTCCCTGACAAATTAAAAATCTGAGCTATTTCCTTATCATCATATTTGTAAAAGTGAAGACTGTAATAAGCTGTAAAATTTGGTTTTTAACGTGCTCTTTTACTGTTTAACCTAAAGCAGACCTTGCAGATGGGCTGCAGAGAGTTTAGCTCTGAGTCTAAGCTCGTGACTGTTTCCATCATCTTCTGTTCTTTCTTCATTCCATGAGCTGAAACTTCTTGATATTTGTTCACAAACATTTATTCTGGTGAAACTCAAAGCTTTCTAAAATACTTACCAGTGGATCTTTTTAAAAAATGTATTTATTTAAATTAAAGTTAGTTAACATACAGTGTAGTATTGGTTTCAGGAGTAGAATTTAGTGATTCATCACTTACATATAACACCCAGTGCTCATCCCAACAAGTACCCTTCTTAATGCCCATCACTCATTTAGCCCATCCCCACCACCCAACGCCCCTCCAGAAAACTCTCTGTTTGTACTCTGTCTGTAAGAGTCTCTTATGGTTTGCTTCCCTTTCAGTTTTTATCTTATTTTTCCTTCCCTTCCCCTATGTTCATCTGTTTTGTTTCTTAAATCCCACATATGAGTTAATCACATATTTGTTTTTCTCTAATTGAGTTTGCTTAGCATAATACACTCTAGTTCCGCCCATGTTGTTGCAAATGGCAAGATTTCATTCTTTTTGATCACCAAGTAATAATTCCATTATATATATATATGTATATATATGTGTGTGTGTGTGTGTGTGTGTGTGTGTGTGTGTACATATATATATAATCTTTATCCATTCATCACTTGATGGACATTTGGGCTCTTTCCATAATTTGGCTATTGTTTGTAGCACTGCTCTAAACATTGGAGTGCATGTGCCCCTTCAAATCAACATTTGTGTATCCTTTGGATAAATATCTAGTAGCACAATTTCTGGGTCATAGGGTAGTTGTATTTTTAATTTTTTGAGGCATCTCCATACTGTTTTCGAGAGTGGCTGCACCAGTTTGCATTTCCACCAACAGTGCAAAAGCATTCTCCATATTACAAAGCTGTAATCATCAAGACAGTAGGGTACTGGCACAAGAACAGACACTCAGATCAATGGGACAGAATAGATAACCCAGAAATGGACCCACAAACGTATGGCCAACTAATCTTCGACAAAGCAAGAAGGAGTATCCAATGGGCAAAAGACAGTCTCTTCAGCAAATGGTGCTGAGAAACTGGACAGTGACATGAAGAAGGAAACTGCACCATTTTCTTACACCATACACAAAAATAAATTCAAAATGGATGAAGTACCTAAATGTGAGACAGGAAACCATCAAAATCCTATAGAAGAAAATAGGCACCAACCTCTTTGACCTCGGCCAGTGGGTCTTCAGAGATTTTCCAACAGCTGAAAGCTGGGGATAAACATCCCTCCCTTCAATCCCCACTTAGCACGTCACTGTTGCAGATTCAGCCCAGTCTGTGGGATGGTGTAGATGGGTGGGAGAGAAGAGCAACAATGGAAGAATCTAATTTCAGAGGACCTTACAATAGAGATCAAGTTGGTGGGCACAGTTGCTGAGCTGAGATTGGATGTGAGGTATTTGGTGATCTCTAGCTATTTTAGTGACCTCCTCCTTGAACTTCTCAACCCTTTGTCTTTCCATCGGACTGTGTCTTGTGATGGGGCTGAATGACCAACCAAGAAGTGACTGGTAATTTGGTGATGGGAAACTCATACTATATACAGATTAATGGTTGCTTGGATTCTTGCAAAGAAGGGAAAGGACAGCCCAGAGATATCCCTCAATTTTCACCAAGACTCTATTTCCCCACTTGTTAGAAAGTGCCAAATGAAATGTTTGGTATATAACCACCACACAAAAATCAACAAAAGAATGCACTGTCCATGTTTCTATACCTGCATTGCAATCACCCAACAAGACAATAATTACAATTTTCCGCAGTTGCCTTTGGCCAGGTATAGCCTTTTTACCCTATAGCAGGTTTCCCTCTTGATGTCATGGTGCCTCCTCTTTGGCATTTTACTAGATCTTGTGGGTCTCTGCCAAGGGCACCAGACAAGCTTTCTGTCAGGAGTTTTTCCAGGCTAGATGCCAAAAAAGTGGCTT
Source organism: Panthera uncia (assembly GCF_023721935.1). Classification (NCBI taxonomy): domain Eukaryota; kingdom Metazoa; phylum Chordata; class Mammalia; order Carnivora; family Felidae; genus Panthera; species Panthera uncia. The sequence goes on along the minus strand of NW_026057580.1, from coordinate 74,793,785 downwards.
GGGTTTGTCCAGAACCTCCTTAACTGTTCTTTTCAGCCTGATCATTTATTATAGAGGTGGGAGGGTACAGGACACAATGGCTTATGTCATTTAGTGGTTTGCCAACTGTTTATTAATAGACAACATATAGAAATCTATGAGAGGAGTGGGCCGTGAGTGCCAGCAGGCAAGTTTTATCTAGACGGAAGATTTTAAGAATGTGGTAATGGGAAATACCTGCCAACTTGATCTGTCCTCACCAAAGGAAGGGAAAAAATCCTTTAGTTTTGCCAGTGTGAAAGCTCCAGTTGCAACCAGTAATCAGCCTGATATTTGAGTCTCTATGTTCATTGTGGTTTTTGCATGGTGTGAAGTCGCTGGACTTGCATTGTAACACAGACATCCCCCTGGAACGCTCAGACTTGAGATGGAAAGTTGAGCTGCCTATCAGTAAGCAGTATTTTTAAAATCTTGGAGCCTTTTCACCATGACGTTATTTGGTTTCACAGCTCATGTTGCTTCCTAGCTGATATTCTTTCCATCCAGAGTTGCAACGTGCGCCTTGTGGTGCTTTGGAAATGCCTTGAGACTTTCACTCTACTTTTACTTATAAATAGACTTCCACTACCATCTATACCAATTTCAGAGTAGGTCAATTTGTATTAGTCTCTGAAATATTACCACAAATTGGAAGGTGAAATAAACAGCAATGAGTTGACACAAAAATATTAAGCAGCTAATACACTGATTCAGTTTATTGAATATCAAAATATTAGTTCACTGGGTAAATACCTTTTTTTTTCTTTGCAATTTCTTTCCCTCTAACTTTTGAGTTAAGTTGTTTTGGTTTCCATTTTACATCATTTTTTAGGGAGATTGGAAGATTATTATTCATTGCATCCTGTAGGATTATTTAGTTTGAATTTTGATTTGCCTGTTTATCTGCAGGATTCCTGAGATGGGTAGTTTAGATTGCAAAGCACAGTTGAAAAGCATACAATCAGCCTCAGAATAAATAGTACACGTTTTTCATAGATTACTTAAATCCTGTTGTATTCAACTGCGGAGAGACAAATAGAGAGTGCCTTCAGCAAGATGAGCCATTGCTTTATTTTTAAAGCTCGCTTATGTCAACGCTTTCTATCCATGACTAGGTTAGCCACCATTATTCAGGGGTGAGATCAGAGTCCTTTTCTTTCCTAGAGCTGCTTGCCATTTTCTCAACACCTGCCTTGCAAGTGACAGCTCTGTGGGTGTCCTCATAAATTACAAATCATGTGCCTTGGTCCTGATGCCTTGGGACAGGCACAAAGTTAGAAACTGTCCTGTAACTTTAGAACTTTAGCTGCAGGATGGGACAGCTGAGTAGAGAACAGAGATGCACATCAGCAGGGGTTCTGTTAAGACACTATGAGGCCACCTACCTGAGGCTGGTGGACAATTTGTCCAATTTGTACTGCAAACTGAGTAGAGGTTGTAAAATGGAAAGCAATAGCCTGCAGGCAGAGAGACGGAAGGATGCGTCTGAAATGAAGGTTCTTTTCCCTTTTTATGGTAATCTCTAGGACTGTGATCATGTGATTAAAATAAACTCTCATTCAGCATCCTCATTTTGTTTGAAAATTTATTGGATTTGCTAAGACTGCTGATGCCTTTCTGGAATGGGATAAGGATTTTTAATTTCCTTCTTAAAATGTCTCCTTCCATAGATTTCATGATGAAAAGCTTGAAGTAAATATAAGAACAGCCAAACAATGCAAATGTATATAATGAGTAGCTTTGTTTCCACATCATTTGTCCTAGATGTATTACATAACTGTCACCCTAATAAGGAAGCATGATGTCTTAGCTAACTATGTAACAGATCACCCCCAAAACTTATCATCTTAGTACAGTCATTTATTATTTCTCATGGGTCTACACAACTGATTGGCAGTTCTGTTAGCCTACACTGCAGTCAGCTCAACTCACTCAAGAATCTACGGTCAACAGCAGGTCCACCAGGCAGCATTGCTAATCTTGGCTGAATTCTCTGACTTTCTAGGGCTTCCGCTGGAACAACCAGGGAGACTTCACTCTGTTCCACATGTCACATCTATAGCAAACTGCCCTGAGTATATAATCATTATGAAAGCATAGGAATATGAAGAGAATTGGAAATGTACAAAAGCTTTATAAAATCTCAGCTTATGTCAAATTTGCTACTGTCCCACTGACTGAAGCAACTCATGGCAAATCCCAGAGTCAGTGTGGGAAGGGAATGCCAACACGTGTGAATGTATGGAGACGTAAAAAACTGGGATATATATATGTGAAATAAGCCTTCCACATGTGGCAAGGGTATACATTTTCCATCTGAATTATTGATACAACATAATGTTGTGATTATGGTTTACTTTAGAGTATTTTATGATGGTCCTTTTCCTTGAAGATGAGTCATCCAAAATGGTTGAAAAAAGTCAATTCTCAGGTGAAAAGAGTACCAATAACGCACTCTAGATAATAAGATAAAATATGCGTTGTTTCTGTTAACACCAAGAAACCTTCAAGGAAGTAAACTATTGTACTGACCAAGAAATATGGAGGCAATCTGAAAGACCCCTTCCCACCCCATGCCCTCAACCTGTCAGGTCTTATTCCTCCACTTAAAATAAGTCTATTTATATTATTAGGATCAGTGCACCAAGGTTATGTCTTTGAAATTCCTTGGATGTATGACAGTAGCAAATCCCTCTATTTCTGCTTTTTTAAATGAGCAAAGAGAATAGAAGGGGATGAGGATCCTCTCTTTTTTTCCCTGGCCTGAAATATATGTTTTCCAGGGACGAAGGCTGCAGTTGACCTGCACTGATATTTAATAGTTCATTCCTAGGGTAAATTAGGCGCTTTGCTGATGCTATGCCTTGTAAGAAAAAAAAAAAACTAATCAAATTTCCTGACATATGGATTCTGCCAGGTGTCAGTTTGGTCACGATGATATAGGATTTTCTTTTTTGCCCCCTGCTGGAGTGGAACTAAGACTCAGGGCCACACAGGCAGTCATGCACTATGTTCTGATTTAAAAGCAAATCTCATCTTCTCCAAGACAGAGCAAAAATGTTCATGGCCGTGTGTGTGTGTGTGTGTGTGTGTGTGTGTGTGTTTAAAGCAGTAATTATATAGGTCTCAGTGGTTCTCTCTCTCTGTCTCTGGGACCACACTCTGTCTTGGAAATTTAAAAGTTGGGTGACATTTTAGTTGCTCTTAGTGTGTGGGCCAGCAGTATCAGCATCTCCTGGGAACTTGGTTTAAGTGCAAATTCTGGAAACTTCAGTACATACCCGTTGAATTTGAAGTTCTGAGGAGGCCCAGCTATCTGTGTTTTAACAAGTTCTCCGGATGACTCTGATGCATGCTAAAGTTTGAGGACCAGTCATCTGGAGCTTCTAAATTTTTTTTTAATGCTTATTTATTTTTGAAAGAGAGAGGAGAGACAGAGCACGAGCGGGTGGGCGAGGGGGGACGGGCAGAGAGAGAGAGAGGGAAACAGAATCTGAAGCAGGCTTCAGGCTCTGAGCTGTCAGCACAGAGCCCCACGTGGGGCTCAAACTCACAAACCGTGAGATCACGACCTGAGCCGAAGTCGGATGCTTAACTGAGCCACCCAGGCGCCCCTCATTTGGAGCTTCTATAACTGTGCTGTCCAGTATGGCAGCTACTAGCCACACATGGCTATTTACATTTAAATTAGTTAAAATAAAGTGAAATTAAAAATCCAGTTCCTTAGCCACACGAGCTATATTTCAAGTGCTCAATAATCGCATGTAGCTAGTGGCTACCATATTAGATGGCACAAATATGGGGAATTTCATTCATTATTTCAGAAAGTTCTACTGGACAACTCTCTTCTGTCGCTTTTTAAGTCACTGGCTAACTTTCTTAGACTCTAGGTCCTCCAGAGTGCCTCATTTTACTATGGGGCAGGGTATTGGCTTTCATAAACTCGGGGGTCTTTAATTATCTTGGATTTCATGGACATAAATAGGCCTTCTCCTCCTCCTTGTATATCTCCTATTTGTCATCTGTCCCTTGAGGGGAAAGGTGGAAATCAGGCAGCCCATTGGTCACATCTCACACACAGATGTGTTAATTGGTGCATTATGTTTACCAATGGAATTAACTGGCAGCATTAAAAACTGGCATACTTTACATAAAAATTCAAAACTTTCCATTTCTCCCCCTACTCCCCAAATTGGAGGATCTGGCAACCTATATTCCTGCCTGGCTATTATCAGCTGGGCTGGGGGACAGGTTCTCCCTTTGGTTGGGTATGCACACTAGAGTTCGCACACTGGCCTTACATGCTCAATTTTACTCATTCATGTTCACTGCCTCACTCCCTGTTTGAATACGAATTGGCTGCTATAGGCTGTCCATCTTATCTTCCCTAGATCCTCATTCTAGGAGCCATTGGGATCCTCACAATCTCTAAAGAACAGTCCCTGATGAATCCTCTGATGACAGTATTGCTTGTAGTTCCTTGATGCAATAGATTTTTTAAGAGAACTTTAGGCCCTAAAAGTAACGGAAAGAAGCAGACCAGTAAACCAAGGGCAATACATTCACACGGGCTCTCTCACTTCTGAGGCAGAATTCAGGACCAGTAACTTCCTCTTGCCTAAGGGCAAGGCTTCCCACGTTGTATTGCAGAGCCTGTTAGCCTTTTCCAGCACCGGCGACCTCAGAAATCAAGAACATTTTACAAAAAACACCAGAGAACTCTTCTTGGGTCACTGTACAGTGCAGAGAAACCTGACAGAAATGTCTATAATGTCAATGGAAATCTTGAATGACAGGAGAGAGAATTTGGGGCTATTTTTCTTAAAATACTACTACGCTTTACTCAAATAACTGTTTTATGAATTTCAGAACCTTTTAAAAAATTTTACTGAGAATCTTCTTCTAGTCTAGTAGTTCCAGATCAACTACATCAACATTCATTATGGGAATACTTAAATTTTGCTGTGATTTTATTCTCTTACTAGGGTTAGAAAGAGCAATTCACAGCAGATAAAGCATCACATGAGGAAAGATAATGGAATGTAAATTAATGAGCGGGATGTTAAAAAGCAGAGATTCAATCAGTATGACAGAGGCTTATTTGCCCAGATTCACAAGCCAAGGTTGACTACCTAACTTCATTGGTTTCAGGTTAGCTAAGCCTTGTCATGCTTCTTATATCGTACCCTTATGGAAAGTCTAAGGTTAACTAGAAACTGGATTAAGTACAAAGAAGAAAACAATCCTAAAAATATAAAATTATTCAAGCATGTTGTCTTAGAGAGATGACTTCTGAACCTAGTCTTTGACGACCTGGTTTTGGGAAAAAAAAGTGGGAAATATTTAGTCTCTCCAATGTTGTTTTTTCTAAACTCCAGATCTGCTCATGTCACCTACCCCACTCCAAACCATTGAATGACTCCTGCTGGGGTAGAGTTCAGACTCTAGTTTCTTCCAGTCTGATCTGAACTTATCTTTCCAGTTTCATTCACTACTGCTTCTTCTGACACATTAGATCCCTAACTCCACTGGCATACTCGTTCCTTTCCAAACCATCTCATCATTATGTACTTAGGTGTATACTGTTGTTCTGTCTGGAATACTCATTTCCATTTGTCTCTCAAAATTCTATTCATCTGTCAGTGTCCGTCTCAGATCATCTCTTCTTCTCGCCTCTGCATGCAAAACAGATCGCATGCACATTTGGGCTCTGGTATTACCTTGAGTACATGTGTAATAGCACTTGTCATACTCTTTTGGAATCGTGTGCATGTCTATCTCCATTTTTGACTCTGAGCTTGCTGAAGGAGTGGTTTTTGCTTTATTCATCCCTAGTGCCTACCTCGAGTCTTAGAACATAGCAGAAGTGCAGTTAATATTTGAAAAGATGATTATAAATATTAATTCCCCAATACATTCAAGTATGTGTATATATACACATATATATATACATATATATACACATATATGTGTATGTGTGTATATATATACATATATATATATATAATTTCTTATATTTTAAAATATTTGCTTGAAAAATGATGTTCCATGCTTTTAAGTGAAGAGTCATGAAAGTAGACAACATGTTTCTATAATTTTCTTTGTGCACTATTTGGAAAGTATCTTGTATATTGTGGGTGCTTATATCAGTTAGCTAGTGTGCAGTAACAAAACACCTTAGAACATAGAGGCTTAAGGCAACAACAACTTATTATTTCTTCCAAGTCTACATTTTCTCTGGAGAATTCCACTGATAATGGCTGGGCTTGCTTATGTAGAGACTAGTTGATTTGTTGGGGGCTGACTGCTCTGTGATAGTCTTGTGTAGGATGTCATAGCCCCACTCCATGTAGTGTCTGGTTAGTCCAGGTTTGTTTTTGTGGTAATGACCTGCTTGCCAAAGAGGAAAAGAAAATGTGCAAGCTACTTTTCAAACCTCTGCTTGCAAAATGTTTGCTATTTTCCCACTGGCAAAAGCAAATAAATGGCCAAGGTCAGAGTCATCGTGGGAAGTCACTACCAAAGGTTGTGGATACAAGGGTGTAAAAAATAAAGCAATCAATGCATCACTTGATAAATGCATGAAATAATTATATTTTTCACTTTAAAAAATAGTAAATAGAATATGGTGCTTTTCTCCGAAGGCATATTATAAACTCAATCCAGTTTAGTAAAAACTATTTAATCCCTGTTTTCTCTCAGCTGCAAAATCAAGATAATAATAATACCTACTATATAGGATTTCTGTGAAAATCATGTGGAATAATTAATATGCAGTCCTTTCACCATACTTGGCATGAAGTCATCTTCAACATTCATTTATTTCTTTTTTCTACCTTCTGCTTGTCTCTAGACTCCTGTATAAGCACCCTCGGTTTTCCATTGTTTAACAATGTTATATGAGGCTTGTGAAAAATATTTCAGTAGATATTTCAGAGATGAATCAACTTAGGCATACAGAGGTAGTATCACCTTGAAATGTCTTGAAAAGAAAATTCTTATATTGTATAAGATCAGTGAAAAGCACAATTCATCATTATTACATATCGCAGTCTTTGCCAGGAGTCGTGGGCACAAATCTGATCCCACGTACTTTGTTTTATGTGAAGGTGTTGCTTAGTAACCTCGTATTAAGGGAGAATGGACAAGAAAGCAATGTCAGGCATTTCTAACTCAGGTCAGCACCATTATATCCTTGGTATGAAATTGGGAAATTTTACTCAAGGTCAATAGACTCAACATTTGGTTCCTTAGTTTCGGCTTTTTTCTTTACAACACATGATTTAAACTTGAAACAATAACTACTGAGCAAGTCTAAATTTTTTGGGCTGGATGTCTTACTGTTGTTTGGTATCTTGCACTAAAATAAGTGGATATTGATTGTTCAAAGTTTAACAACTATTACAGAAAGTCTAGTTAATAAAAATTTAATCTAGGGACTGCTGGGTGGCTCAGTCCATTAAGTGTCTGACTTCGGCTCAGGTCGTGATCTTGCGGTTTGTGAGTTTGAGCCCCGCTCGGGCTCTGTGCTGACAGCAAAGCCTGCTTCTGATTCTGTGTCTCTCTCTCTGTCCTCCCCTGCTCACACTCAGTTTCTCTCTCAAAAATGAATAACCATTAAAAAAAAAATAAAAAGAAATAAATCTAAAAGCCAAAGGGGATCAATGAAGGGATCATTGAACAACTTGCATCCCAGACCCCCTGAAGAAGGGGAGGGTTTTGGGGAGCTCTACCTTGTCATGTACCATCAATAAAGTACACCAGCACCCCCCCACCCCCACCAAAAGTCAAAGGGGATAACAATACCTTTTATTTATAAAAGATATTCGATGGGGCGCCTGGGTGGCTCAGTTGGTTGAGCGTCCGACTTCGGCTCAGGTCACGATCTCATGGCTTGTGAGTTCTAGCCTCGCATCAGGCTCTGTGCTGACAGCTTGGAGCCTGGAGCCTGCTTCATATTCTGGGTCTCCCTCTCTCTCTCTCTGCCCTCTCCTGCTCACGCTATCTCTCTCTGTCTCTCAAAAATAAATAAAATAAACATTAAAAAATTATAAAAGATATTAGAAATCCACTCAACATGTATTCAATCTTATTAAGAAACTACACTATTAATAAGAATTTCATGCATTCAATTCAATCAAATGAATGTTTATCAAGTGCCTTTTAAGCGTCTATTTGACTCTGCTGGGCATTGGGTATGCCAAAGCTCACAGAAAAATCCCTTATTGTATAGGTCAGTTAAAAACATTGATGGTGAGGGCACCTGGGTGGCTCAGTCACTTACACATCCAATTCTTGATTTCAGCTCAGGTCATGATCTTATGGTTCATGAGTTTGAGCCCCACATCGGGCTGCTTGGGGTTCTCTCTCTCTCCCCCGCTCTGCCCTTAACCCATTCACACTCTCTCAAAATAAATAAATTAATTTAAAAAATGAAAACATTGATGGTGAAGTACTTCTGTGACAGGGAATCAGAAAACCCCTAATCCATGGTGACTGCAGTGGGTGTCATGACTGACTTGTGTCCTCTGTTCAGGTATTCACTCTCCACCTAGGAATTATTTTGCAATAGGAGAACGGTTGGTTGATGGAAGTGTGCATGGCTTTTTGCCAAAATACTCCTGAATGACTGTAATTATCTGTTGACTAACCAAGCTTAAGTCTCATTTGTGTTGGAGGTAGGATTTGGCAGATAAGACCTGGGACTCTTTTTTGTTTGGGATGGCAACACGTGGATTTACTATTCCACCATTACAACACAAAATGGGGATGTATAATTTCTCAAATCAAAAATAGCAGTGGGAAGATAGGGGCATGGATGCCGGCTGGATAAAATATGACCTGACTAGTATTTCAACCATATGGTACTTGGCTGCCTCAATGACTTTATGATATTTGTAACTCTTAGAATATTATTCTCTATTTCAACATTAGAGATAAAAAAAATCTACTCATACTTTTCGACCTTCTGAGATATCACTTTTTTCCTTGATGAATTTACAGCATTTCTGAAACAAAATAAGGAATCGATCTCACACTATCTTATGATACTCTTTCTGATAGCACATAGCTCATAGAAAGCACAGACTCATTCTCACATATCTTTAAAGCTTCCAGCAGCAGGAAGTTACCTTTCCCACATTCCTATTCAGGCTTCTCAAAGGCTTCTAGGCTTTGCTTCTAGGCAATTAGAGCTTTGCTTGTGGCAATGACAACGGAGGCAGGCTACCCTGATGAAGGGATCCTAGAAAATCTTCCCTGTACATGCAATACATTAACCACTTCTCCTTTAAAAAGATTTTTCTGTATTATTTCCATGCTTATTTACATTTTCTAATGGATTTGTAGAGATGCAGACTTGTTCATCTCTTCTAAAATAGATTTTTAGCCTCACTAAATTCATACATAAAATTTAAATGTACAAGAGTCACCATAAGGTGCAAATTAAAAATCAGCAAAGAGATACTTTCCTTCATAGGGTAAAGTACTGGTATTAGCTGAGTTCCCATAAAAACAGATCCTGAGACAAAGATGTGAGTGCAAGTAGCTTATTTGGGAGTTGATCTCAGGGAATGCCCCCCTCTCAGTTGGGAAGTGAGAAAGTGAGACAGGGAAGGGAAAGGAGACAATAAAGGGTATGTTACTGGGGCTCAGTACTCTTGGGGCAGTTCTGGAGAGTGGACCAAATCTGGTCCACTTTGTAAAAAGTCTTTGTAAAATAAAATCCTTTCTCCTGCCAAAATGGAGAAGGACAGGTACTTGAATATCTGGTTGGCAGGAGAAGGGACTGAGGCAATGCATATATTCAACCAGATCCTCCATTTTTCAACTCCACCATTCACCTGTAGTGCCTTCCTCAGTCCTCCGTGCTCCAAGTTTTGAACTTTCTTGGGCTTGCATCCATCAGCACTTCACTCTTAGCACTTCAGTTAGGCTTTCTTGGCTATTCGAAGACAATGCCCATTTGTCCATTCATTTTCCCATTTTTCCAATGTTACTGACACATCTTAACTATTGTCTCTTTTCCTACTTGTGGATTAATTTTAAAAATCCCTTTTAGTGTTACATAGTGGGTTTAAGGAGGGAGCAGAGATAGAATATGTAGGTACAGCTAAAAAATAGGTAGAGCTATAGATAAAGCATATAGTTATGACTACATACTATTAAGAGAGCATATACCATTGGGAGAGAGGAATGCACACACACACACACACACACACACACACACACACGTGTGCATATACACCAATTTTTCCTGAGAACTTGGAAGTCCTTGTAGACTTTGTGCTTTGCACAGGAAAGTTTGGTCTGTAAAAATAGACATTATCTTATTTCTCAAAGAAGCAGCTATTTCTGGCTCTTTCTACGTGGTAATGAGGCCCAGGAAGAGGAGTGTAATGAAAAATTCACCTAGAAAAAAAACAGAGGCCTTGAGCAGCGTACGTATCCTTTCACTGGGCCAGCTGCTCAGGAAACATCAGATTAAGATATGTCCAAATACATCAGTTGGGTCTCTAATTCTCAGCTTAAATTTACCAAGCATTATTGAATGTCACTACAGTTCCCAGAGACTAAAGAGGCATCAACCCTTCTGTGCAGCCTGTAAGCCTCCCTGTAAGGAAACCATTATTCTGTTACTCAATTAACTGCTAAGGAGACAGAGAACTATGTGCCCAGGAGAGAAAACCTTCCTTTGTGGGCTAATCAAAATCCAATGGCTTCTGAAAAGGGCTTGAAAAGATCATTAATTAGGAAGGATGCCTAAATTTGGCATTCAAGGAAATGGTGTATGAGTCTAACAATAAAGCCATAAAGAATAAAATCTACAGACCTTAAGGATGTCCAGGCTCTTCCCGACTTAACCCAGCAAGGTTTTTGAGCTCCATTTGGATTTCTAATTACTGGTTAACCGTTGAGATTTGACGGTGGAGTTCCGAGGATCTATTTATGTATTTATCTCTCTGATGGTTTTCCAACACCTCAAAAGAGCAAGGAACCAAACCAGGAATGGGAAAAATAGGGGAACTTTATGTATTAAGTTGTTACAATGACAAAATTGAGAGAAACATAGGATGTTTGGCACCTCAACCACCATTTGGAGATGGCCTTTTGACTTTACCCCCTGGGTTGTAGTAGATGATTGCTGTTATTTGCACAAATGTCCAAAATATTACTTGTTACTTATGTCAAAATCATTCTGATTATCTATGGATGAGATAGATTCCTTAATCTTATGTGAAAAGCTGGGAAAAAATGAGAAAGTTTATTGTGAAGACACTAAAGCTGATGTGAAAACACAGTTATAAGTGCCTGAGCAGATTCCCCCTTGGATTTCTGTTTTGCCTACATTTACAAAGTAGCTGTAAGGGCCACTGTTAAAACAAGGTGTGAATCTGATCTGTAAAAGCCTCTTTATGCAATGTAACTAAGTAAAAAAGCTTCTTTTTCTTTTTTTTCAAAGTGGTAGGGTTTAGAGTAATGTTTAATTACAACTTTGGTTTTTGTGCTTTTTTTCATCGTATAAACCATTTTAGAAGGACAAAAGACCCCCAACTTCTCCTCTTTGATATATGAAAACAATGAGTTTAAGGAAACTTTTTTCCTGGGTTTAATGACTACTATTTTGATCGATTTTTAAAGTGTTAATTTGTAGGATTTCTTGGTAGTTCTAATGTGAAGCTATCTTAGATAGAATAAGACCTGATTGCGTTAATAAGGATACTAACACTATTTTAGTGCTTTACAGTGATTAGTTTACTTTTCATGAGAAAATTCAAGGAAAGTGATCCAAGCTGGTGGATTTTTCTATTCCACGTGATTGTTCAGGAACCCAGGGTTTTCTCACTTTATTTTTTTTGCCATCCCCTAGGGGATTATTTTCGTGGGTCATATCCGGGTGCCGCTGGCAAAAGGAGGGGTCCTCATTGTCCCAGGAAGCCAGTGTAAAGTGGCACACCACTTCTACTCATTGGCGAGGCCTTCGTCCCATGGCCGGGCTTGACTACAAAGGAGGCTGGGAAACCACAGCCTGCAACAGTAGCCAAGAACCTTTTCCGTTAAGGACTAGACAGCAAATATTTTAGGCTTTATGATCCAGACTCAGTTCTGCCACTGTAGCTTGAAAACAGTCCTAGACAATAGCAAAGGAATGGGCATGGCTGTACCTAAATAAAACTTCATTTACAAAATAGACAGCCAGACTGCCAACCCTTTACTTAGATGGCTATGTGCCCGCCATGGCTATTACCATGAAGGAAATGGCAAGGAGACCTTTTTGTAAAGCCAGCAGCTTCTGCCATAGAAACAACAAATTTTAAAAATCAGCCTTATGCTTCTTGTACAGTAAGCATTTTTGCCAAGTCTACATAAAAAAAAAAAAACCAGGCTAGTATTTGGTTTGTAAGTCACCTGATAGATTAGATAAAGAGAGTAGAAATGAATAACTAGCATGAGAGTTATGGTATTTCATGAGATTCAAAAACTTCATTTACTGTTTCTTCAAACTGCAGTGAGTTTGGAAGTTGGAGAATATTTTTATTTTCATAGATTTTTCCAGATGTCCTTGTGCTGAAGAAGAACTTACTGATTTTTCAAAAAACTTTGATGTTTCCTTTGTCTTGTTTGACAGTTTGACTACCTTCCATTTTTTAGGCTAGCCCTCTAGTAACGCTTTGGCAATGCTGGCTATCAATAGAGAGCTTTAAAATCTATATTATGTTATCAGGCTCTTGAAGTAGATATTTTATATCAAAATGATTGAGATAAAGTTGGTCACAAAATCTTTAGTGCTCCTCCCATCAAGAAGTGAGGTAAATATTCCCTCTTGCTGGTTTGGGATAGGCATGTAACTGTTGAACAATAGTATAAGGTGGAAAAAAAATGCTGTGTCAGGCTCCAGGCCTACGTTTTAAGAGGTCAGTGGCTTCTGCTTCCCGTCTCTTGTGACACTTGCTCTGAAAGCCCTGAGTCACTCTATAAAAAAGTCTGACAACACTGAGACCACCAAAAGCAAGAGGCTAGTGTAGACGCTTCAGTTGCCATTCTCAACACATCCGAACCCTTCATCCGTCCCACCAGGACCCAGTTCTCAGTGAAACTGTCCTGGAGTCTCCAGGTCAACCAATTATCCAGCTTAATGTCACCCAGTAATCAGCCAAAGCCACGTGGAGCAGAAAAATGGGGCGGTGAAGCAAGCCCTACGCAAATTCCTGAACCAAAAAATTTTGAGGTATAATAGAGTTGTTGTTGTTTTGAAGTGATGCGTTATGCAACAATAGACATCTAGAAAAGGAGAATAAAATGAAAAATGAAAACCTCTCCATTTATTCAACTGCTATAATATAATTTTTCCCTTAACTTGGTGCTAATTATTAAAAGCTTAAAATTTTTTTTTAATGTTCATTTATTTTTGAGAGCGAGACAGAGTGTGAGCAGGAGAGGGGCAGAGAGAGAGGGAGACACAGAATCCAAAGCAGGCTCCAGGCTCTGAGCTGTCAGCACAGAGCCCAACGTGGGGCTTGAGCTCATGAACTACAAGATCATGACCTGAGCTGAAGTTGGACGCTTAACTGACTGAGCCACCCAGGTGCCCAAAAGCTTAAATTTTTAAATTACATTACTGGGGCCCTTGACATATATTTGATAGTGAATAATGATCTAAAATGTCCCAAAAGGGGAGAAATTTGTCTCCTCGGTGAAAAAAAAATGGCTTAAATAAATAAAAAGACCGTGAAACTCACCAGAAAAGGACCCTGATTGAAGATTTGTGCAATTCAAAGTGAAAAATCTATGAACGAGGTTAAAATATCAGGGTGAAAAGAGAAAAGGTCTTGCAAAGCATATGCAAGGTGGGAGGTGGCATGGTTTGTGGAAGGGCCAAGTGCTTTGCAGTCAGACAGAGCCAAGGTCATAATCTATCCAGTGGTTGGGTGACCCAGGGCAAGTTACTTAACCTCCCTGAGCTTGGGTTTCCTGAGCTATAAAATAGGGATAAAACTGCCTTCCTCATAGGGTTACTGTGAGGATTAAGACAGATAATGTATACAAAGTACTTGGCAAAACACCTGCCATGTGGTAGGTGCTTAATGAATGGCTGCTCCCTTCTCTTTTTCATCAATAAAGTGAAAAAGCTGAAAGCTCTAGTAATCTCTCTATATAGGGAAGTCTTCACAGAAAAACTCTTCTGCTTCTGCTTCTGGAAATTATGGAGAGCTAAAAATTTTTTAATATGTGACTGTCTTGAATATAGGCAAATAAAATTGGAGGGAAAGATTTGAGAGGCAAATGCATTTTTTTTTAATGTGGAAAGGAGGATTTTAAACAAAAGCATAAGCATTTCTGGAAAACTCTTCATTTTATTCTGGAGATTGCTGTGTTCATCCAAATTTACATAACTTTTGTCTTTAATTTTAGAAAGACAAATGCAGACATAAGTTTATGGATTTGACAAAATGGCAGAACACTAATATGTGATGGAAATACTGGAATAATGGCTCCCTAGAATTGGTTTCCATAAAGTGTCCAGAATAAAAATAGCAGGGCTTCTCAAAGCTCATTCACCTTCTTAGACAGGTTGTTGAAAATTACTCTCTTCTGATAACTGGCTTCATAATAACTTAGTTATTTAAAGTTCTGTTATAAATAGTAGACACTTAGAATTATAGTCACAAAAAGCTATGGGTTAGGTAATAACCTTGAATTTCCAACTTTGTTTATATTAGGGTTGTAACAAAGCAACATCAAGAATGTAAGGTGCTCTTGTGTAACAACTTCTCGACAGGTGGGCTTTAAACCAGTTATTATATCTCTTCCGTTTTTCTGGGTAATTATGACTTAATTGAACATACTTATTTTCAGTAAACATGATCCATTAACTGTATATGTGGTTAAATATATTTATTTTATTTTTCATTCATATATATTCTACTTTGTTTCAAAAGGATTTAAAGGATGCATAAAATAGAAAATGAAATGAAATTAAGACTAGCAAGAAAGCATAGGTATGTAAAATGCAGCCAGGATTAAACTATCACAGCAATATATACAATAGATTATATATACTTGCTGCTACTCAAAAACATTTTTCTTAAAGTTTATATATTTATTTTTGGAGAGAGAGAAAGAGAGAGGGCGGAAGAGGGGTAGAGATAGGAGAGCGAGAATCCCAAGCAGGCCGATGCGGGGCTCAATCTCTTGAGCTGTGAGATCATGACCTGAGCCAAAATCAAGAGATGGACGCATAACTGACTGAGCCACCCAGATGCCCCTACTTGCTGCCATTTAGCCCAGTGGTGATGTTAAAGTTATTAGCCGTCAGTGAGAAAATTTAATTGAATGCCCAGTTGTTCAGGGGAAGCACAACCATTCCTAATACTGAGATCAGGAAGAAATTTCTTCCTCAGGGTCTTCAGAACGGGATAGTATGCAACATGTTCTTGCTTGATAATAACTTCATATAAATATTTTCAAAAATCTGAAAAAAAAATGTCACTGTCATATTATCTGTGCCGGTTTGGGTAGCAAAAATATCAACAAAATACACCATCACCTGAATGATTTATTTACCCGGGTCCCACAATACCGCGGAGGAAGGCAGCGTGTGAAGGAAACATTTCTGCTGGCTGGATCAAAGGCTGACGATCAATGCGTTACCACTATCGTGGTCCAATCGCAAGGGAAACTGGTGTGCTTGCCCCTCTGTTCTTCCACACGCACCGCTGAAGTCTCTACAATGGCTTTCACCTCGCGGAATCCCCTTTATGCAAGCTTCGTTTGAGTTGGTCATCAACATGAAGTTTTCTCTGACCCCCTCCACTTTTACTTCCCCTTCCTAGTATTATTCCCATTGCTCCTACAATGCTTTGCTCACAGAGCCAGCATAGCACAGACAGGCATTTAGAGTTGTGCACTGTATCTTCTGTCCCCTCCCTACCCATGATTATAGGTTCCTTGTAAGCAAGTACTGTGCCTCTCCTTCTGCCACTCACCGTCTAGACTCCAGAATATTACCTAACCCATAGTAGGCATATAATAAAGGGTGCAATAAAAGTGTTGAGATGAGGATAGTGGAGAGGAGTAATTTATTCTGCATTTGGCAGTCTTGAGGACAGTCCCATTCCTTGGCCCTTGCAGAATTCTGTTTGCAGATTCTAACTTGGCTTGCGTTCACAGAAGAATGTGAATTAATCTTTGCTGTTTGTAAAAGGAAGCCCCATGCCCTCTGATACCATGTCCTCCAAGTCTGGTTGATTTCAGTGAGCACCATGGACTTTACATTTTTGCGATTTTTTTTTTAACTTTATGACTTGTTTAAGCACACTGTGCAAAGCCATTACTAAAAATCAAAAGCCCACGGAAGCTCTGCTAATCTACTCTTCCCTTAACTGGCAGGTGTAGGGAGGCTGCTTGTATGAAGCGTAGCAAAGCTTCAGAAGCTGTGAATGTTTCCTTTCAATGGAGGGAAAATGTTGGGCTTTAGTCTTGTCTGTTGAAAGAAGATGAAAAGAAGCCTAAAAACACTTACGGAAAGGGAACGGACTGATAGAATAGCCGAGAAGTCACAAAAGGAAGTTGTCAGCGAGGAGCACCACTAACTATTTGCTAAGCAGTTTCTAAGCAACTTTTAATGGAAGGTCAGACATAAGCAACATAAAGGGAGGAGGAAACAACATTATTTCACACAATAAAGTGACTGTGAATACTGCCAGTTAAAGGGGAAGATGGGCTGGTTAGTATCAGCACTTATTGATGTGTGGGTTTTGGTTTTTGTGTGTGTGTGAATACGAATGAAAATCTTTCATAAAGGAGCCTATCAAATCTAAGCAAATGTAATAATCCTGGCAATGTGGATATTATGGTTGAAAAGCCTTTGCATAAAACACACTGAGATTTGCGAGGTAGCATCGACACCTTTGTTTCCCCCCATGCCAATCTGTAGGCATGTCATTCATTCATTTATTGCATAAATATTTAATGCACTCCTTCTCTGGATCAGACACTGCTAGATCAAAAGAGAAATGAGCCCCAGGCCTCTGACTCCAGCCCAGTCCACTGAGTCACTGAGAATAGAGCAGCGTGTGATGAGCCACACGGTTCAAGGCACGATGGTGTTGCTGGGGGTCTCAGGGAGGGCTTCCTAGCAAATCAGAGAAAATATTCAATCAATTCTCTCAGCTCTGACTTTGTTTCCTTTGCCCAGATAACTAACTTCTGAACGTTATTTTTTTCTTTCTTGGAAAGAATAAAAAATTACCTTTCTTTTTTCTTTAACATGTCTGTATGGAAGAGAATATTATGTGAGTACTCACAAGTACCTCATCACTGAAATTTACATAGAGTCATTCATAGATGTCCCAGATATTAAATTTAATGGCCTTTTGGAGGTCACTTTATTTGACATGCACTATCTGAATTACTTGATAAGGTAAATCATCAGTCTCGAGGCCTTCTTCTCTGGGCTCAAGTGACACTGGGTTTTCCTAGTTATGCTCCAACCTTTCCAGTTCATTTGTGTCTGTTTCTCTTTCCTTCTCTCTTCTCCCATCCTCAGATAGTGCTTTCTACCTCAACAGTTTAATGCTTTCTCATGCTTTGAACTCATGTCTTTGTGCTTTCATGTCTCAGAACTTGAGCTCTGTGTTCCCAGATGGGCTCTGACTCCATATTTGTAGATGTCCAGGATATTTCCACTTTGATGTCTCATCGTCACTTATAACCAGCCTTTTCAAAGCAGCGGCAGTCCAGAATCATGCCAAATAAATGCACAACCCTCAGCTGGCTTGAGGAATCCCATTGCCCATCCAAGACAAAGGGACAGGTGGTAGTGGGCACAGACCCGACTGAGAGATGAAGGCTGGTCGTGCAGGCCGATCAATAGATCTGTTTTCTTAAACCGTACTCTTAGGAATAATGTGGAGTAGTTTAATCTTATCATTACTTACTTTTGTTACATCAAATGGCAGTGGAGAGCACACAGGAATGTGATACTGGTGACTTTGGGTTTCTGAGTAGGAAGCTGAGGGATAGGTAGACACAAGTAATATTTTTGTTTCTTCTTGTAGTCATGACCTCAGTGACTTCTTAGACTTATTCCAGAAAAGATCTGAGTCAGAAAAAATACGGAGTTTTTTTCTTGGTTTACTGTAGGATGATGATTTCCTACAGAAGGATGAAATGCATTTCATGAAGATCATGACAAATTTACTAGCCTAATCCAGAATGAGAGAATGAAAATTTGAGGTTTTAAGAGAAAATCCAGATGCAGTCAGAAACTGTTGAAGGTAATAAATATGACAAAGGTAAATAATGCATAGCAGTTTTCCAGAGAAAATAAAAAGAAGGTTGTCCATTATAATTATGTCCCTAACTAAAGTACAAATATGAAACAAACTCAAAAAGTTCATTGGAACTTCCCAAGATGATAAATGAATGGGCAAATGAATTAAAGAATAATATTACATTTTCATAAACTTTTTATGAGAATCCCCAGACAAATCCCAATAGACATGAGACCCTCTTACATCATGAAGCAACAATTTGTCGTTTTCATGGGAAGCAAGCTCCATCCAAGGAACGCCTTTCTTAAAGGATATATTCTATACTGCAATAAAGGAGGAAAACATTATATTCACAATTTTCATAATAAAAGCTACTCTTTGTTTAGAAATTATGCTGGCTTACTTTCCATGCATTATAATATAATAGAAAAAAGTTTTCTATGCCTTGGATGCTAAATTAGATTGATACCAAGAATTCATAATGTCTACCTTGCGGGGGTGAAAACAAGGGAATTGGGACAATTGTCAGGCCTCCCTTACAGAACTTGGCTTGTGGCTGCACAGACTCCCTTTGGGTTTTCCCATCACCAGCAGAGCCATGTTAGCAGAAGGACTGGAGCTGATTGAAATTGAAGAATTCCACCTGAGAAGAAGACTGGAAGCAGTAAGGGAATATTTGAATGTTGCTTATAATTGTATCTTGTAGGACGTAAAGCAATTTGTAATCTAAATACACAAAGGTAAAGAGTTTACCAGGCGAAATGCTGGTGTTAAGAGAACGGACTTCCATGTTCTCATTAAAAATATCAATTTTTAGGGGCGCATGGGGCTCAGTCGGTTAGGCATCCAACTTTGGCTCAGGTCATGATCTCGTGGTTCATGAGTTCGAGCCTTGTGTTGGGCTCTGTGCTGACAGCTCAGAGCCTGGAGGCTGCTTCGGATTCTGTGTCTCCCTCTGTCTCTGCCACTCTCCTGCTCACACATTCTGTCTTTCTAAAACATAAACATTTAAAATTTTCAAAAATATCAACCTGTAGATGAATGAAATAACATAAATTTTAAAAATACACCTCAGAGTCACATATAAATTACAATGTGAGGTAGGTAAATTGTGTATAGTAGAAAAATTGAAATACCAAATTGCTAAATTGGAGATTTAGAGGATTGCCTTGGTTGCATACATGTGATCATTTTATGTTACTATTGTTTAATAGGAGTTTATCTTTAATTGTTAAGGTAAATATACATGAAAATGAAAAAAAATGCCTCCCACTGGAAATAGTGTATTTATTTGTTTAAAATATATAATAAATAGTATAATTATTTGTTGAAAATACATAAAATACATATCAACAAACAGATGACCAATATTATATCTCACATTCAAGAAGCCGGTTGCTTTTGGGGTGTCTCTCTTGTTTTTAAGTTAAAAAAACACACAGCTGGGAGAAGCAGACGCTTTCTTGCCAATACATCTGCTTTCTTTACACTGTTCGTAAAATACTTCACACTCTCAAGTTGGAGACCAGCTTTCCCCAGGGTGCCACAACTGAAACATTCCAGTTACAATACTTCATTACACTAAGAAGTTGGAATCCCCCCACTGCCTTTTTTCTTTTTCTCAATCTCTGTCTTGCCAAAGGGGAAAAAATCCATATATTCTGATTTCATGGAAATAAATACAGGAACAGAAACAAATGTATAATATTAGACTAATTATTATGCATGGATTGTGGACGATTCAAGATTTAAAAGCTCATGAAGTCTGAGGATTGGGTTATTTGAGAGCTTTCACTTGAACAAGGGCCTTTCACCTCAAAATCATCATTTAGAATGTGGACATGGACAGTGACAAAGTGCTATAAACTCCTGACCCCTAAGATTTGTTCCAGTTCTAAATGCTTGGTGATTCTGTGATTCTACTGCTATTTCATGGCTAGGAATATTGAGTGGCTTCAATATGTTTTGTGGAACAGAATATCCACACGTCATTTAGGAAGATATTATAATATGAGGACATATTCTTCTGAGTGAAGAAGTGGCAAGTCTTAATGATACTATTCATGCTGAAAGAGATGCTGTAAGGGCTCATCTCATAATTTATCACACAGGCACCTTAGATTCCCATGGAAAAATGTCCAAAGAAATAAATTTTCATAAACAAGAATAGATGGACAGGAAGTCTTCCTCTTCAAAAGATAATCTCATCCAATTCAAACTGGTCAAGGTCCTAGTAAGTCATAGAGTGTTGGGAGGGTATCTGGGTGGTTTTTTTTTTTTTTTTTTTTAATAGTTTAATCTAGTGGTTTCCAGTGTGGTGGTTCATGTACCTGGGGTGTTTAAGACAATCCATCGAGGTGTGGAAAAAAACCATACTATATTAATGCTAAAATCTTACCTAAACATAAGAATTATGCTTTACTGGTATTTAACATACAAAATGGCACATGCACCCTTGCTCAGTCCATATGTTGTATTAGGTATGCAGGGTATTCTGAGGGAAAGACCAGAGTTCCATCAACAGAGAGGCTCAGAGTAGAGCTTCTTTCATTCAATTATTCACTTGTAGGTCATTTTGCTGTGATTCCGTTAAGCGGACCTGGGAACTGCATTATTGACTTATGAAATCAAAGGGATAAGGACGTAAAAATATCCTTGCCCCCTCGAGTAGAAAAAAAATAAATATGGGGGGAAGATGATACTGATAATGCAAGTACGAGTGCCAAGTGACAGAGTTGATGATTATATTCAGTTCTGACAAAGTCTAGCTGTTGTGAAAACCTGAGATTTAAACCAAATGCAATTGGATATAGAAAAGACCTTGCAACTGTCGTATCACAAAGTATTAAACAAAGATTTTTCTAAAGTAATGAAGTGTGTTCAATCAGCTAGTCCTTAGTGGGAAAGCAAAAGTCTTTTTTAAACTGTTAAATAAAATAATTTTAAATATTGTGCATTTCATTTTGAGTTTGCCTTTTTAAGTCCGTTTTGAGGCAAAATTCACATAAAATGCATTCCATTTCAGTGTAGCTTGATGGACTTAAACATGTGTATATAGTCATTAATAACCCTAATATCTGTGTCATCTTGGTGTTGGTGTCTGTTAATTGTCTTTTTTCATTCTACTTGGTATATTCTTGGGTTTTGGTATAACAAGTAGTTTTTTTTTTAATTTTTTTAATGCCTATTTATTTTTGAGAGAAAAAGAGAGATAGAGAGAGAGAGGGGCATGTGGGGGAATGGCAGAGAGAGAGGGAGACACAGAAACTGAAGCAGGCTCCAGGCTCTGAGCTGTCCACGCAGAGCCTGACACAGGGCTCGAACCCACAAACTGTGAGATCATGACCTGAGCTGAAGTCCGGCACTTAACCGACTGAGCCACCCAGGTGCCCCTAACAAGTGGTTTTTAAAATTAAAACCTTGACTTTTTGGTATTGTGTTATGAAAATTCAGGTCTTCTGTTTTCATTGGCTTTCTCTGACACCATTTTGTCAGGAAAACAATTTGTTATCATCAGGTGAGGATAGAATTCCAGGTTTCCTACTTGGCCTTCACGGGGAAGTCTCCCCGTGGGAGAGGGAGTTCTGTCTCTCCATTTGGTCTTGACTGGTCCCATGTTGGAGGTGGCCTCATCATTGGGTGATGGTGAGGTCCTGACTCACCACCAAGCCTTTTCTGATGACACCCAAATGCCTCAATAATGCCTAGTGAGGATAAAAGTCCAGGTTTTCCATGTGGTCTCCACTGACACTACGGGTAGGGGCTTCGATACTATCTGGTGGAGGTGAGACTCTTGGCCCCCTACGTGACCTTCTCTGACACCACCCTAGTAGAGTGTTGGTGCACTTCATTACAGTCTGTGGAGGGTGAAAGTGTAGGCTCTTTACTCGACATTTGCTAGCATGGGTGGAGATGGGCCAAGGTTTTTTTCTGGCCATTTGATTGGAATAGAACATTTATTGTATAAAATCTTTTGTCTTGCAGGGCTGCCCCTTTCCTGGTCCTTTGGTTAAAAAGAGCAGGATTCTGTTAATACAAAATGTTTTTGAGCATCATTTTTGTTGTATGCATCAGTGGATGTACTCCCATATACTGCTGAGTAGTACTCCATTGTGTGCATGTATTACAACTGCTTTATCCATTAGCTGGTTGGTGGACCTTTGTGTTGTTTGAAGTTGGGGGTAATTATGAACAAAGCTGCTATAGTCATATAAAAGTCTTTGTGTGAATATTATGTTTTCATTTCTGGGGGGTAATATCTGGGAGTGGGATTTCTGGGTTCTATGTGTAGCTTTTTAAGACCTTACCAAACTATTTTCCAAAATAGTTGTACCATTTTGCATTCCCATGAGCAACTTATGAGGGTTTCACTTGTTCTGCGTCAACATTTGGCATTATCACCTCATCATCTGGTATTTTCAGTCTATTTTTAGCCATTTTATTAGGTCTGTAGTGATATCTAATCGTATTTTAATTGCATTTTACTAGTAACTAATACTGGTGAACATCTTTTTCTGTGCTTATTTGTCATCTATATCTTTTCTTTTGAAGTATTTTTCCACCCATTTTTTTTTTAAATTTATTTTTGAGAGTGAGAGAGACAGAGTGTGAGCAGGGAAGGGGCAGAGAGAGAGGGAGACACAGAATCTGAAGCAGGCTCCAGGCTCTGAGCTGTCAGCACAGAGCCCGATGCGGGGCTCGAACTCACAAACCATGAGGTCATGACCTGAGCCGAAGTCAGACGCTTAACTGACTGAGTCACTCAGGTGCCCCTTTTCTGCCTATTTTTGAGACAGATTGTTCATTATTTTGTTTTGAAAGTTCTTTACGTATTCGGGATACAAATTGCTTATCTGATACACATTTTGCAAATATATTCTTTGAGTCTACTATTTCATTTTTTTAAATTTTTATTCATATTATATAGGATATATATATAAATGACATATTGTATGATACATGACATGATATATGATGGTATACTATGTTCTCCTTGGCTACAGAGTTCCTGTCTCCTCTTCACTCATACCCCAGCCCATTCTCTCTTCTTGACTTTTTTTCCTCCAGGAGTTACAATTGGTTCTAACTAGCCTTTCTCACCACTTCCCACTCTAAGTGTTTTATTTTCCTCTGTGGTGGGGGATTAGGTGTCCCCAAAGTAATGAGGGTATATATGTAGGTTGAGGTGGCACTAACCTTATTATATCCAATTGGTTATTTCAGAGAAAATACAAACATAGTTGTTGTATTTTAATCATTGATTCTGGACAGCTGAAGGCAGGCAAGTGGTCTGAATGGAGAGTGAGGATCTCTGTCTTCATTTATTCCCAAACTAAATTCTTCCTGTTTCCTGAGACCTTACCCTTCTTCTTTCGTGTCAGTAAGTGGTACCCCCAACAAAGCAGTCACTACAGCTAGAAACTTAGGAGTTATCTTACGGGTCCTTTCCTTGCCACCAATTAGTCATTATATCTGGGCAGTCCTCCCTTCTTAATGTTTCTGGATCTTTTCTTTCTCCTACCTTCTCCTGCCACTGCCCTACTAAAAGTTCCCTTTAACTATTCCCTAATCCAGTGGTTCTCAAAGGATTCTATAATCAGAGTCACCTCAAGGGTTTGTTAAAACACAGTTTCTTGGGTTCCACCGCCAGAGTCTCTGATACTGTAGGATTGGAGTGGGGCCAGTAAATGTACATTTTTATCAAATTCTCAGGTGATGCTGAGGTTGCTCATCCAGGAGCCACACACCCTTCAGAACAGCTAACCAATGACTTAACAATTAAAATCTAAATTTCCTACCAAGATCTAGCCCATCCTACATTTACAGAGAATGAAAGTGAGGCAGGCACTGTGCCAGGTAATATTGGGGCTCCAGAGCTGAAAAGTAACTCTCATTACCTCATAGTGTGCACAGTCTGGTGGATATGTACGCCATGAGGTTGTAGGAGGCAGAAGGGCCAGCTTCGTTGGCATGTGACCTATGCACTCACGTGGGGTCATGTGTTTAGAATGGCCCCATGCTTGGTTTAATGCTCTGCTGTTGCCATCTTGAAATTCTTACTTTTTGAACCAGAATTCCTGCATTCTCATTTTGCACCCACAATTATATACTAATCTTTGGTGTCAGGAAGGCCAGCCCTAAGCAAATTTACTTTTTCAGTTTTTATTGCCCTCACACTGACCCTGGTCAAGTCTTCCATTTTAATGCCCCCTCCAGCCTTTCCCTGACAACTGAGCCCAATCAAACTTGGCTGATCTGTGTTCATAAAAACACTGCTCTTCATGGAGCAATGAGAGTGGTAAAAATTCTAGTGGGTGGCTCTGGCCAGAAATGCAGAAATTTTGTCTTCAGCCCTGAGAGAGTACTTGGGGAAACCACCTGATAGTATGTTTTCTGAAGAAATTCTCCGTTTTTCTGAAAACCAGGAATCCTTGTGATACTTATATTTTCCTATTGAAAACTACCCAGCATGTCCGCGACCACGTAGTGGTGAAATCATAACATCAACACACATTTAGAGCTGGGAGGAATCATAAATGTCAGGCATGTATCCTATTTGGAGCCCATGCCTGGATTCTAAGTGGCAGCGGTGAGGTAAAAGACCTTCCATCCAATAACCCCATCCTCAGGTATCGTCTTTCTCATCTCGAATCAGCAGTCATTTGCTCTGAACTCATAAAGTCATAAGACTTGAGAATTTCATTGGAACTAGTGTTGTGCTTCCTGCAAAAACTTATCTTTAAGCCCTTATGAGAACAGTGCCACAATACCTGCTGAAGCCCAGAGACAAAGCTGCTGGAAGGTTGTCCACACAGAGTTAGATCCTCATGTTTCTTTGGCTGCCCTTTAGAGGTCTTGTTTTATAAAATAAATAGTAGAATATTGCTGCTTACCGTGTATATGTGTGTTTGCATATGTGTGTGTTTGTGTGTGCGTGTATGAGAGAGAGAGACAGAGAGAGACAGAACCGACAGACAGAGGGGAGAGGGGGATGTATATGTTTATGTGACTATTAGGGCCTAATTGTGTGATTTAATATTTGAAAACTTCACATTCCTCCTATGACTTGAGGGAGTAAAAAGAGCCTATTATCATTTTCGGGCCAGATGTTTTACTTAACTGAGCCGGTCTGATCCCTGCACCTGTCCGGGACCAGCAGTTGCAGGATTAGTGTAAGAGGCTGAATTTAAAAATCTGGACAACTGTTAGTGAACAAGCTAACGGTGTGAAAATGAACAGGCTTTCAGCATAAAGGATTTACTGTTTACGACATAAGGCGGTGCATCGCTGACAGGACTACGTGAGCATTCCCTTTACCTCTGTCCGTGCACACTCATATACATTACCAAGTGACATTTACGGGACCGTGAGTGAGTGCAGAAGACAGAAGTAGGGGATTGTGATTAGGGTTGGAGGAAACAGAGACATATTACACCATCCATCTGTGGGACAGCCGTAGAGCGACACGGAATTACATATTATTTCTGGTGGATTACGACGATTATAAAAGGAAGAAAACAGGTCCCACCCCCATAAACAATTTTTTTTTTAACCGTGCAACCTCAAGGAGGCAATGGCTTGGTACCCAAAAGTGATTCCTTCCTAGAGCATAGTTTATTTTTCTCATAAAAGAGCAAGTAAATATACACCAGTCTTTACAAAAACAAAATAAAAATAAGCATTTTCACTGGGATAAGGCGAAATATGACTGGGAAATTCTGACTGATCTCAACAACTAAGTAGGCTTTTTCTCCACACTTTAAGACAATGCACACCTACACACTCATGCTTGAATGCATCTGGGCTTCACTCATTTGGCTAAAATATAAAATATAACACTATCATTTAGAATAGCTGAATTCCAGTGTGCTCCCTGTTTCTTTCAGCTCTCAGTCATATCTTGCTTAACACACACACAGCTTAAAATAATATTGAAATGGCTAATGCTAAGGAAGAACAAATGTGGACTCACATGCTCATTTTCTTCGGAAGAATTGCACTAAATTCGGAGTCCAGAGACTGGGATTTGTGCCTGACTCCACCTCACCATATGCGTGTGACCCTGGGCAAGACACTTGGCCTCCTTGAGCCTCAGGTCCTTCCTCCTAGAACTTTTGTAAGGATTAAGGAAGCTAATGTATATGAAAAGTACTTTGTAATTTGTAAAATGGTTTCCATGTGTTAGCTCTTATTTCAGTGAAGTTTCTGGAAGAAAATCTGAAGCTAATCTGTGTAAGATTATCTCAAGAATAGTGATGAAACAAAATTCACTTACATTACATTACAACTAATTCAGACTTCAAGCACATGCAATATACACAAACTCTCTCAGATAGGTTAAGAAAAGTTTTTCTTGGGGAACCCGGCCTGAGTGGCTCAGTTGGTTAAGTGTCCGACTTCAGCTCAGGTCATGATCTCAAAGCTCGTGAGTTCAAGCCCCGCAGCTCAGAGCTTGGAGCCTGCTTCGGATTCTGTGTCTCCTTCTGTCTCTGCCCCTCCCCTGCTCACACTCTGTGTCTCTTTCTCTCTAAAATAAATAAAAACATTTTTTTAAAAAAGGAAAGTTTTTCTTTTATGAACCCTAGACATGTTAGTTTCCTCTCATTCATTCAATATTACCTTTGGCACCTGTCATATGGCAGCCCCAGGAATAGAGTGATGGACAAGACACAGTGCTTTCCCTCACAGAACTTAAGACTGCTCGAGGAAGCCAGACATCAAGTCGGCAATTATGTTAGCAAATATCTGTTGGTTATCATAGCAATGTGCTGCAGAAGGGGAAGTATACATGTCCTGAAAGCATGTAACAGGTGTACCCGACCCAGTGGGAGATGTCACCACAGCTTTCCTGAAGAAGTGATGTTCACATATTATAATCTTTCCTGTAGTAGAAGCCATACATGCTCATCTTTAGTTTTGGACTCTGGATTATATTTTTGAACTGTGGTTTATATTTCTTTCAGACTTTCTTTCAGACTCTTATACATGAGAAAATGTAGAGTTTGAGTTTTTTGGTCATAGGCTGTATCTTCCCAGACTTCTTTTGGTTGTAAACTTCTCTTGGTTGCTTCCTTTGGGTCTCAGTGTTGACTTAAGCCAAAGGGAAAATGTACTGACTTACATAACTGAATAGCACTGGGACTCTACTTTCTGGTATGGTTGGATATTAGGGCAAACGATATCATCAGGATTAGGACTCTCCCCATCTCTCAGTCTCTACTTTCTGGTGATAGTTTTATCTAGTGGGCTTTGTCTTTGAATGAACTTCTCTTTCTCAATAGCTCCAAAGGAAGCTCTAATGGAATCTTTTTAGCCAGACTTACGTCATCCTTAGGTAAAGGGTGGAGTCAGCGCCATACCAATCACAATGAAAGAGGAAGGGCGGATCTTCTAGGATAACCACAGAAAGGAGAAATGGATGGTGGGCAAATGAAAACATACTTGTTTAATGTGTGCTGGAATCATTCTCCTTGGACTACTACAGTGCTCAAATCTCATATTGTTTCCATATTAGTTTGCAATTGCTATGTCATAAATTGCCACAAATGTAGCATCTTAAAACACTCCATTTATTAGCGCAAGGATCTATATGTCAGAAGTGTGGTATGTCATGATAGGGTTTTTAGCTCAGGGTATCACATGGTGAAATAAAGGTATTGTGTGGGCTGAGTTCTTTTCTGGAGACTCTAGAGTTTGGAGCTCCTGCTTCCAAACTGAGTGATGCCATTGACTGCATTCTGTTCTTTGTGCTTCTAACACTGAGGACCTCATTTACTTGCTGCTCTCAGCTTCTAGACTCTGTTCTAATTCTTGGACACACCATGTGGCTCTCTCCAGCAACAGAGAGAGAGAGAGAGAGAGAGAGAGAGAGAGACTTACGTATATAACAAATATATATGTAATATATATATATATATATCAAGTTTTATATATAGCAAGTATATTCCATATATGCATATATCTACTCATTTGCTTATTATAGGGAATTGGCTTACATAACTATGGGAGCTGGCTAAGCAAGTCCACATTTCATAGGACTGCAGTGGATAGGAAGGGAGGATCACAGGCAGGATGGAATGCTATGGACACAGGTCAAAGCTGTTGTCCATAGGCATTAGTCCAAAAGTGAACATCCAGAGAAAGGAGAACCCAGCTCTTGTAGACCTAGCTGCTATTTGGAATCTGGCTCAGGAAATACCTAAGCCTTCTTTTATAAGGATTCCATTGGTTGAGTCAGCCCCACCCAGAATATCTCCCTGTTTTAAGGACAGTCAATTGGGGACTTTAATTACATCTGTAAAATCCCTTCGTAAGAGCACCTCAGTTAATGTTTAATTGAATGACAGAGGTCATGAACCTTATAATTTTGCCTACCACACCTATTATGGTCTTTTAGACCTATAGCATTATAGTCAACATTTCCGAAAACATTTGTGAAAGGATTTCATATGCCAGGAATATCATATTTGCAGTAGAGACAAGGACAGGTTTTGCTTCTGTTTAGCTAAAAATATATACAGAAATAACATTTATAAACTGGGAGGATAATGTGAACAGTGAAAGTCTAGTCTGAAAATGTAAACACTTGTTTTCATGGAGGTCAATTTGAAGGTTACAATGATACAGCATAAAGAATTCAATAATAACCTTTGGATTAGGTTGCAAAGCACTAAGATACATTCAAAAAATTAGATTATAACTGATGGTGATATTTTCCTGTAGACAGAAGCACATCCTATTCCATAGCAATGAACAAATGATGCCAATAAGGTGCTTATAAATTTTTTGGAATACCTGATAAAGGAACGAACATTAGTTTACCCATGACTTGTTTAACCAGAGGGAGGAAACTGAGGTTAAGGCATTCAGCTTTCTGCAGTGAACACCACTGGATATGGTGCATGTGTTATTTGTGCCTGTCTCATCTGATTGTCTTTTAAATGAACTTCCCTGATTTACAGCCTTTGGAGGGGCAACCTTCCTTTCCACACGGCCCAGCTGTCTCTTGGTCAAGGCTGATTGGAGCAGAGATGCAAGTCTTACCTGGGGAGACAATTTATTAAAAAGCCCCCAGCCAGATTACCCAGTAGGTAATGACTGAGGCACCAGCAAAATGGAGGAAACTCCACATTTTTTATGACAATATTTATTTTTGGAAAAAAAATGTAGTTGAAGTCATCTTTGGGGAAAAATTCAGGATGTTGTGGACTTTCTCACATTTATTTAAAAAAATGTTTATTATATTTTTGAGACAGAGAGAAAGAGAGAGAGAGAGAATAGGGGAGAGGCAGAGAGAGAGAGAGAATCCCAAGCAGGCTCTGCACTGTCAGCACAGAGCCTGATGCAGGGCTCGAACTCATAAACCGTGAGGTCACCACCTGAGCTGAAGTCAGACACTTAACCGACTGAGCCACCCAGGCACCCCCTCTCACACTTATTTTGTTATACAGGAAGGGGGTTTAGAATAATTTTCACTATATAGGTGAAGCATAATCTTTTTAGTGTTTAGAGCCTCTGAGTGTCTTAATCTGACCATGGCTAGCCATTGTCTTTCCCTTGACAACTTTTAAGGACTTAGGAAAACTGTACTTAGCAAAAAGAAATGAATCTCGGGCTACAACATGGCATCGAGCTGGGGCCGGAGTTTGCCTGGCAGCAAGGTAATACTACACATAAGCTTATGCAATGAGGGAACAGAAACAGCCTTGAGGGGTCTGCAGGGGATGATGGAAGAGACAGCAGATAGGCTGGAGAGAACCACAGAGTCACAGGAAGAGGGGAATGCAGACAGGAGCTTAATGAAAATGTTGATTCTTCCCTGCACCCAGACTGTAACGCTGCAGCTCGGTTCCATGAGATTCTCTTGTATCCTTCTAGACCCGTTTTTTAAAATATGAGCCTCTCCCATGGATTTCTATTTCATAAAGCCAAACAATTCCAGATTATGACATCAAACACCCCCTTCCTGTATAACCAGGAAATGGCCATGTATTGATTCCTACTCCAAAGACATATTATTAAGGACGGAAGGTGTTGTTCTAGACAACAAGGAAAACACTAAATGTATAAACATGCTCTTAGCCTCATGGAACTTAGAGTTTACAAATGGGCACATAAGCTAGTGGTAAGGATGATTAGATTACAAAGATCTAAGGGGATCCCAGAGAAGGAGTCACTTCTGACTGGTGTTGTGGGGGAAGTCTTCAAGTAGGAGATTCCATCTGGACTGAGCCTTGAAGAATGGGTCCTCTCAGGGAAGGGCTTTGTCAGACGTGGCCCCATTGTTCTAAGAACCCACTGCCAATCAGCAGGAATAAACCAACCACGCGGGAAGGAAATGCAACTGCAGGCAAAGAACAGACTTCATGAGATGCTCCCTGAGCCTTAAGCTGTCTGACTCTCTCCATCTCTGCTTGCTCCATGCTCCCTGCCCTTCAACATGGCTACCGCCCATCCACCGCAGGCCCTCAGGGTGAACGGTCAGGTGCATCAACTCTTCAGGCAATTGGCTCAGAGAGTGACTGCTGCAATTAGACAAAATAAAGCAAGAAAATGTATGGGATGATGAGACTTTGCCATTTTAGTCAGGGTCACTAGGGAACATGTGATCTGTCACCAACGAAGGGTCACGGAGAAGTCACACACACACATAACCACACACACATATATGCACCCACCCTCCCACCCTCCCACGTGCAACTTGTTAGCACAATTCAGCCGATAATAACAATATTGGTACTCTAAAGAAATTACCACAAGCTGCGTGGCAAACAACAGAGATTTATTTTCTCACGCATTTGGAGGCTAGCCGTTTAAAATCAAGGTGTCAGCAGAATTGTTTTCTTTTTTAATGTTTATTTATTTATTTATTTTTAAATATAATTTATCGTCAAGTTGGCTAACATACAATGTGTACACGGTAGGACTGGAGTTTTGAGGGCTGTGAAGGAGAATATGTTCCTTGCCTTTACCCTCACTTCTAGTGGTTTTCTGGCAATTTGGGGCCTTTCTTGGTTTGTAAAAGCATCACTTTGATCTCTGCTTTCATCGTCACATGGTGTTTTCCCTGTGTGCATGTTTGTTCTCAAATTTCCTTTTTTTCTTTTTAATTTTTTTAAGGTTTATTTATTTTTGAGAGACAGAGTGTGAGTGGGGGAGGGGCAGAGAAAGAGAAGGAAACACAGGATCCCAAGCAGGCTCCAGGCTCTGAGCTGTCAGCACAGAGCCAAGCAGGGCTTGAACTCCCAACTGCAAGATCATGACCTGAGCCAAAGTTGAACGTTTAACCGACTGAGCCACCCAGGCTCTCCTATATGTGAAATTTTATATCAGGCTTTTTACATTTATTTTTATGTCACAAAAATTTGCCAATGTCATTAAATATTTCTTGAAAAAAATGACTTGAATGTTGGCATAATTTTTCACACATTTGTTTATTTAAAGTTTACTTATTTTTAAGAGAGAGAGTGAGAGAGAGAGCAGGGGAGGGGCAGAGAGGGAGAATCTCAAGCAGGCTCCACATAGCCCAATGCATGGCTCGAAGCCACAAACCATGAGTTTATGACCTGAGCCAAACCCAAAAGTCAGATGCTTAACCGATTGAGGCACACAGGTACTCTCCAATTTATTTTTTTATTTTTTTAAGTAAATTTTTTAAATTAATTTCATTTGTTTCCAATTTATTTTTTTAAAACAACTTTCATTGTTGCCTCTATTTCCTTTAGTCACCATTTATATTTTATTTCTTTTGAAAAGTAGATTTCTCATGCTTTATCCTTTTATACTCTGATGTTAGAGCATATTAATTTTAAGCTCTTATAATTATCAGTACTGTTTAAGAGATCATGAGTTATTCTTTGTAACAACATGAGAACGAGAGAAAAATAAACTGCACTATGTTGATCACCTTTAGCATTTTATTGTCTTTTGATGCTATTCTCTGGTTTGTTTCCAATCGTGTGTTGAGAATTTAGAGAAGACAAAACTTAAACCAAGTTTGAAAATTTTTGTTTATTTACAACATTTTTTATATATACACACTTATATATAAGTTTCAGTCATTTTTTTTTTTTAATAAATGGATTCTATGTTTTGGAAAAATATGCAACCCCTTTCAACGGAGTCTCTCCTTTGAGTCACTTGCACCCGATTTTGATGTCAGGGGGAAACAGTGGCAGACAAAACACAGAATTACCTGGTTGACCTTGTCACATAACTCAGCCCTGCTTTACCCAGAAATCCTCAAGGAGAGCCTTTGTTTTTGTTACCATGGCCTAATTCAAGCCAACAAGAAGAGCGGCTGTAAGGAGCGACACAGAAACGATTAAGTTGCCAGGTTTGGTAACATATTCCTAAGATGCCTGCCCTTTAGCACAAAACAAAGGAACAGGCACTATATCTTAGAACCACCCATTCTTGAGCGACTGGTGTTCTGTGTACCGTATTTACTTTTTAATTCAAATGTATCTCTTCCTCTGCAGTAACAAAAATTCTCTAGATCACACACAGGAAAAGCAAATCTCTGCTAAACAAATTTATGTTATTAATAATTAAATTTTTTTCAACGTTTTTTATTTATTTTTGGGACAGAGAGAGACAGAGCATGAACGGGGGAGGGGCAGAAAGAGAGGGAGACACAGAATCGGAAACAGGCTCCAGGCTCCGAGCCATCAGCCCAGAGCCTGACGCGGGGCTCGAACTCACGGACCGCGAGATCGTGACCTGGCTGAAGTCGGACGCTTAACCGACTGCGCCACCCAGGCGCCCCAGTTATTAATAATTATTTAGAACTGATTAAAACATTTTTTAACATTTATTCATTTTTGAGAGACAGAGCATGAGCAGGGGAGGGGCAGAGAGAACGGGAGACACAGAATCTGAAGCGGGCTCCAGGCTCTGAGCTGTCAGCATCAGCCCGGGGCGGGGCTGGAACTCACAGATCAGGAGATCATGATCTGAGCTGAAGTCGGACGCTTAACTGTCTGAGCCACCCAGGTGCCCCAAGAACTGATTAAAATAAAGAAAATTCTGCTGTTACTTCTAAAGTTTTAATATGTATCTTCTTTGTTTTTGCCTTGATTTTGTTAATAGAATGTTTTAATTCATAAAACTTGGCTTGATCATAGTTTTCTGTCATTTATTTTTGCAAGTAATTTACTATTTT
Source organism: Panthera uncia (assembly GCF_023721935.1). Lineage (NCBI taxonomy): Eukaryota > Metazoa > Chordata > Mammalia > Carnivora > Felidae > Panthera > Panthera uncia. The sequence continues at coordinate 74,760,329 of NW_026057580.1, read as the reverse complement.
TCTTGCTATTTCTTTATTAGTAACAGTGGAAATAATAATATCTACCTCAGAGATCTGTACTGAGAAATCAAAGAGATAATCCTTGTGCAGGTCCCGGCATATAACAGGTTTGCGGCACCTAGTACGAACTATCTCTATAACGCCAAAGCTACGTCCCCGCCGTTGTACTGATGAAGTGATTGAGTAAAAGAATAATTTATCCCATTAATAGAACATGAATACATCTGGAATCAAATGCTTTTTAAAGATGTTTTTTCTATTACTCTTTGCCTGTTATTAAATTCATCACTTTAAAGTTTTTACAAATTTATTCTGTTTCCACATCTAAAATTTTTGGGATTCTTGGCACCTTCCCTTGACGGTTCAGGGCGTCTGTGCATCACAGTGGAGGGAACTCTGCCAGGGAGGAGAGTGAGTTCCAGTCCTGGCTCTGTCCACTGCCAGCTGTGTGAACTGGAAGGAATCACTTCTCTCCCCTGGTCTCATGTTCTTCACTATTGAAATGAAGGACTTCTTTTCAGCTTTACATTCTTTTTCTCTTGAAACCATTTCGTTCTCTCTCTTAATACTTAAGACTACACTTCTATATGTGCATGCAGAAAACTCTGTGGTCCCTGGACTCAGAAGGTGCGGTCACTCTCAGGGTCCTGCAATCACAGGGTGGTCCTTGCAGACCCTAGAGGCCACCTTTGCCTTTGTGCGCTGTGCCCCTCCCTCCCTTGCCTCACCCTGGTGCCAGCTTTCACTGCCTCCTCACTTGTCTACTATCTCTCCCTCAGAGGCAAGACACTTCCCTTACATGGGAACAACAGTGATTGCCCCTTTGTTTCCAGAATCTTTCCAGTGTTTTTCAACATTAGTTGAGAGTCTGGCTGTAAGAATAGTATGAGACGATGTCTGTAGACTATGGCTTTCAAAGCTTCTGGATATTTTTCTCGGAGCAGGGACTCTCATTAAAAAAAAAAAAAAGTTTTATTTTAATTTTGAAAGAAGAGAGAGAGAGACAGCGAGCGAGAGAGAACAAGCAGGGGAGGGGCAGAGAGAGAGGGAGATACAGAATCTGAAGAAGCTCCAGGATCAGAGGTGCAGCATAGAGCACAACACGGGGCTTGAACCCACGAACTGTGAGATCATGGCCTGAGCCGAAGTCAGATACTTCACTTACTGAACCACCCACACACCCCTCTCATTTTGTTTTTTAAGTTAGCCCTGTAGAAATGCACTTGACTCTTTACTGCTACCTAATACAGCCATGTTACAGTCCTTGTAGTTAATTCTTATTGACCCCACACTACAAATTTTGGAGATGGAATGTTTAGAAGAGCGAACAGTAATGAGCAATTTTTGTGGGCTTGATATAGTGCTAAGCACTTCCCTAGGATCATCTTAATTAATACTTACAGCAGCCCCCTGAAGTAGGGAACTACTTATTCCACTCTACAAATAAGAAAGTAATTTCTAGAGAATTTAGGTTGACTTTCCCAGGATAGCAGAGCAATACTTTTAAGTTGGGATTTGAGCCCAGGTCATATGACCCCGGTTCTTGAGTTATAAATCAAGAGGTTCTATTGGTGAACCTGGAAGTTTATCTGGTCCATTAATTTTCAATTTTAGAGCCTCTTCCTTTGAATGGAAGTGTGGGCAAAAACCCAATGTATACACCAAATAAACTTAGACATGCTTTGTTTTGAAATCAGTGGGGGTGAGGGCAAATGGAAGGTATAGTTTCGAGTCGGATTTAATTAGGTCCCCTTCTCCACCAATGATCCTTTGTGAAGAGTTGACAAAGCCCCAAACCCACTGGAAAAGGAATCTTGAAGACTTAACACCTACTATCTCAGAATGTAACTGAATTTGAAGTAGGTTCATTGTGGATGTAATTAGAATAGGGTCATATTGGAGAAGGACCCCTAATCCAGTATGACCAGTGGGGGGGGGGGGATGAGTTGGCATCACTGGGAGCTAATGATGCTCTAGTATGGAGGACAGGGCAGATGGTAGGTGGTGCTGGGCTCACTAATGACAATGGAGACCAGGAGGCAGTATTTAGCTGTCAGAATCAAGGCAGGTATAATGAGCAGCAAAGTCAGAGTGGCAATTAGAGGGATGTGAACCACAAAGAGCTTTAGAGATGGTTGGTAGAATATGGCATCCCAGGAGGAAAGATAGATGGGCAGCTAATACAGGTATTGTTCAATCTGTATAACCAAAAGAAATCAAGGATGGATGATTAGGAGGCTGAGGGCAGCAGCTCCAATGAAAAAGTAACAAGCTGTCGCTCTGAACCTGAGCCAGTTTTCAGATGCCGAACACACTGATTAAAAGAGGCTAGATCCCGGGGCGCCTGGGTGGCTCAGTCGGTTGAGCGTCTGACTTCAGCTCAGGTCATGATCTCACAGTTTGTGAGTTCGAGCCCCGCGTCTGGGTCTGTGCTGACAGCTCGGAGCCTGGAGCCAGGTTCGTATTCTGTCTCCCTCTCTCTGCCCCTCCCATGCTCATGCTCTGTCTCTCAATAATAAATAAATGTTAAAAAGGGAAAAAAAAAGAGTCTAGATTCCAAAAAGAAAGACCCTATAACATCATAACAATTATACACAGTAATGATTCTCCCAGTCCTTCCCAAAAGGACTGACTTACGGTCATTTACTTAGAAACCATATGTTGGGAAGAAGAATATGCAAACATTTCAGGAACTGTTGGGCTCAGAATTCAAGTTGACATTGATACTTAGGTAACTGAAGTGTCTTCATGACTCTCTAAATTAGAGTGGGGGCATATGTGAGTCCTCATTCCTAGTGTTTTTTTTTTCTCAATGTCCAAATACATGATTAGAATGGACATAGCCCCTACATTGGTTGCTTGCCCTATAGAGTTTGTCACATTTCTCCACTATAAAGTTACTATTTTCCCCTCTTTCCATACAGTGCTCTTTGGATGGAAGTCACTATATGGAACCCACACTTAAGGAGTAAGGATTTATGCACCCTTTCCTTGACGGTAGAATGTCTACTTAAGTTATTTGGAATTCTTTTGCATGGGAGATTTGTTTCTTCTTTCTGAAATATTAATTTATTCAATCATTTGTTTATATAGGTATGGGCTCATGCATAGTTTAATATAGATACAGATAGTTTGTTGCATCCACACGACTCCTGAAACAGAATGCTACGGGTACCAGTGACAGTCGCAACGAAGTTTATTACAATGAGAGGCAAGGCCGACCGATCAGGACCAACACTCTTGATAAGAGTGTGGCCCCGAACAGCCAGGGTACAGAGTTTTTAAAGCCGATCACATCGTTTTATCATTATCTGGGAACAGAACAGAGAAACAGTTCCCAGATGAGTTAGAAACAGTTGCCAGATGAGTCAGAAACAGTTATCGAATGAGGTGATTATTTTAGACTTTCTGCCGCTAAGTTGCAACCAGTGGATCTCCTTGACCTTGTCTCTGATGCTCTTTTTTTTTTTTTTTTGAGCTTTTGTTTCCTTCATTGGTAAAGCCTGATTCACAAGAGTATGAAGTATGATTTACAAGAGTAAAAGCAAGGCTGTTATCTTTTGACCTTTAGTGTCAGAAAAAAGTTGTTATTTTTCAAGCTAAGCGTTAGCCCTACACTACAATTTAACCCTTACAAGTTATATGTAGAAATATTAATATATATGTGTATGAGGGGAAGGTTGTTTTATTTATTGTTCAGTGTTAAGAGTTATTTGTATATTTTGGGTTTTTAAAAATTTTTTAAATTTATTTTATTTATTTATTTTTTTAATTTAAAAAATTTTTTTATTTTATTCAATATATGAAATTTATTGTCAAATTGGTTTCCATACAACACCCATTGCTCATCCCAACAGGTGCCCTCCTCAATACCCATCACCCACCCCCTGTCCCTCCCACCCCCCATCAACCCTCAGTTTGTTCTCAGTTTTTAGGAGTGTCTTATGCTTTGGCTCTCTCCCACTCTAACCTCCTGTTTTGTTTTTTTTTTTTTAAGAGTTATTTGTATATTTTGTATACAAATTCTTTAAAAAAAATTTTTAATGTTTATTTTTGAGAGAGAGAGAGAGGAGGTGTGTGTGCACAAGTTGGGGAGGGGCAGAGAGACAGAGAGAGAGAGAATCTGAAGCAGGTTTCTGGCTGGCTCTGAGCTGTTAGCACAGAGCCCAACGCGGGCTCAAACTCACAGACCATGAGACCTGAGCCCAAGTCAGACACTTAACTGATGGAGCCACCCAAGTGGCCCTGCTTACAAGTTCTATATCAGATCTTTGTTTCGCAAATATTTTTCTCAGTCTGTGGCTTGTCTTTTCATTTAACAGTTTTTTTTTTTTAAACAGGAGTTTTAATTGTAATAAAGTCTAATTTACCAATTTTTTTCTTTTATGGATCACACTTTTTGTATTGTATCTAAAACTGCCTCACCAAAACCAAGATCACATAGATTTTCTCCTATGCTTTCATTTAGAAGTTTATAGTACTGTGTTTTATACTTTGGTCTATGATGTATTTCAAGTTAATTTTTGTAAAAGGTGTAATATGTGTTTAGATTTATTTTTTAGCATATGGGTGTCAGTACCATATGCTTCAGTAACATATGTTGAAAAGACTGTTCTTTCTTTATTCTTTGAACTGCCTTTGCTCCTTTCTCAAAAATCAGTTGATTATATTTATATAGGTCTATTTCTAGGCACTCTATTCTGTTCCATTACTTTGTGTCTATTTTTCACCAGCCCCACATTATCTTGATTACTGTAGTTCTGTAGTAAATATTGACATTGGGTAGTGTCCTTCAACTTGGTCTTCTTCAGTAGTATGTTGGCAATTTTGTCTATCTTTACAATTAGTTTGTCAATATCCACAAAACCTTGCTGAGATTTTGATTACGATTACATTGAACTTATAGATCAAGTTGGGAATAATTGACATCTTAATAAGAGTAAATATTGTATGAACACAGCATATCTCTCCATTTATTTAGATCTTTCATTTCTTTCAGCAGAGTTTTATATTTTTCCACGTACTGTACATATTTTATTAAATTTATACATATCTCTCTTTATTTATTTCTTTGAATTTATTTGTTTCTATCATTCTGTGAATGAAATGTGCTTTTAATTTCTTTCAATTGTTCATCGTGGATATATAGGGCAGCAATTGGCTTTTTTATATTGACCTTGTATTCTGTGACCTTTTTATACTTGCTTATTAGTTCCAGGAGTTTTTTTCTTCTTGTTGTTGATGCTTTGGGATTTTCTAAACGTACAATGAGGTCATTTTCAGGCAAAAAGAGTTTTATTTTTTCCTTCTTAATTTTTCTTATCTATTGCACTAGCTACAACTTCCAATATGATGTCTGATGTTGAATATGAATGGTGAAAGAGAACATCCTTGCCTTGTTCCAGATCTTAGGGGAAAAGAAGCCAGTTTCTCTCCATTAAGTATGCTACTAGCTGCAAGTTTTTGTAGATGTTGCTTATTATGTTAAGGAAGTTCCCCTTTATTCCTAGTTTGCTGAGAGGTTGGTTTTTTTTTGTTTTGTTTTGTTTTGTTTTTTTTTGTTTTTGGATTGAATGGTGGTTGGATTTTGTCAAATGCTTTTCTACATCAATTCATAAGATCACATGATTTTTTTCTCTTTCTTCTTGGTGTCTTTCAAGGAATTTCATCTAAGTTATCAAATTTGTTAGTATAGAGTTTGTTATTGGTTGAATTGTATTGGTTGTATTATATTGTATTGGCTGAATTGTACAAGTATATTTATCCATGTGCTGGTATGTCACTGTTTCCTTTATTTTTGCTTTACAATATGATTCAATATTTTGTAGTATTAAAAAAGGGTTTCTTTCTTCAGAATTTCCCTGCCTATTCTTAAAAATTTATTTTTCCATATAGGTTTTAAAGTTTTGTCATCTAGTTATTAAAAAAAGAAGCCTTTTAAATATCTTAATGGGTTTATTTAATATTTATGAATTGATTTTGGGAAAATTGATATTATTATAATATTGCATCTTTCTGTCAATGCATAACACATACCTTCCAGGTATTCAAGTCTTCTTTTGAGTTCCTCAATATCATTTTAAAGTTTCGGGTGCTTGGGTGGCTCAGTCAGTTGAGCATCCGGCTTCGGCTCAGGTCATGATCTCACAGTTTGTGGGTTCAAGCCCCGCATGGGGCTCTGTGCTGACAGCTTAGAGCCTGGAGCCTGCTTCGAATTCTGTGTCTCCCTCTCCCTCTGCTCTTCCCCCGCTCATGCTCTCTCTCTCTCTCCAAAAATAAATAAAAACATTAAAAAAATAAAATAAAGTTCCCTTCATATATATTTTCTATATTTCTTGTTAATTTTAGCATTGCTGTATCAGCTACTTATTGATGTGCAATAAACAACCCAAATTTAGTGACTAAACAATGACAACCTTTAGTATTGCTCTCAAATATGAGGGCTCAATGGGATCAACTAGATGGTTTTTGCTCAGGGTGTCTCTTGTAGTTTCATTCAGATGGTAATTAGGCAGGAGTCACTTCCAGATGCCTGATCTGGTGGCTCATCTACAAAAACAGAGAAGTCACAAGTTAATATCCACCCTGTTAATTAATTAAGACATAGCCTCTGGGTATGCATTTCACGACCTTTCAGCTCTGACAGATACGGAAGTTGTTACATATGTAAGCTTCCCTTTGAGACTGGATGAGGCAGGTACCATGAAATATGTTTATTGTAGTATTAAGAGTGACATTCATACAGCAAAATGGTCTAGGAGAAAGGGAATAATAATGGAAATAACTGTAGAGTATGCAGAAAAGAATATTTAAATATTCCTGCAGCCAACATATGTTAAGTGACTATTATCTTCCAGATTTGTTCTGGTGTAATATTGTGTTTTATAACAAATACATATTTGGTTTTCTTCCCCATTTCTGGCAGGCACAGAACTCCTAAAACCTTTAGAATTTCCTAAATGATGAGAGCCGTAATGGGGTTTTTGTTATGTTAATGAGACTTTGAAAGCACCTAGGGATGGGGGCTGGTTGCCAGTGGATCCAGACGTGTGATTTCAAGGAGTTCAGTCACCAAAGGCCAATGATTTAATCAATCATGCCTATGTAACAAAGCCTCCGTAAAAATTCAAAGAGCTTTTGGGTTGATAAACCCGTGGAGATTTCGGGAGAGTAGTGTGCCTGGAGAGGGCATGGGAGCTCCGCACCCTTACCCACCTCTTAGCCATATATCTCTCCATCTGGCTGTTGATTTATATCCTTTGTAATAAACCAATGATCTAATGAGTAAACTGGTTTCCTGAATTCTGTAAGCTGCTATAGCAAATTAATCAAATGCAAAGAGTGGTTCATGGGAACCTCTGGCTTATAACCAATTACTCCAGAAGTATAAGTAACAATTTGGAGTTGAGACTGGCATGTGAAGTGGAGGGCAGTCTGGTGGGACAGAGCCTTTAACCTGTGCAATCTGAGACTACCTCTGGGTAGATAGTATCAGAATTGAGTTAATTGCTTGATGGTGTGGGGTCAAACCACACATACATTGGACTTGATGATCAGCATCTTATCCAGGTACTGGGTCTTGAGTTGATGAAGAGGTGAAAGAAGACAGATCAAGTCACTATTCTCATGGGGTTTACAAATAACTAGGTAAATATACAACATGGAAGGCTGGATGAGTTCATTTATGGACTGAGAGCAGATAGAGAAAAGATATGAAGACTGAATCATGGGTGCTCCAATGTTTGGAATTCTGGGAGATGAAGAGGAATAGGAAGAGAACACTAAGAAGGGGCAACCTGTGAAGATGATGGAGACTTAACAGGAAACGGTGTCCTGGAAACCAAGTGAAGAAGTGTTTCAAAAATATGGGATGAATCAACTGTGCCACAGTATTTGGATCAGAAGACTGAGAACTGACCATTGGATCTAACAAATGGAGTTTATCACTGACTTCCACAAGCACTGTTTCAGAGGAGTATTGGACTTGAGAGGAAATGGGAAAGAAGAAGATAGAGAGAAAGTAGAGACAACTCTGTAAATTTTGCTTAAAAAAGTAACAGAAATGGGGGCACCTCGGCGGCTCAGTCGGCTCAGGTCATGATCTCACAGTTCGTGGGTTCGAGCCCCACGTCAGGCTCTGTGCTGACAGCGCAGGGCCTGGAGCCTGCTTTGGATTCTGTGTCTCCCTCTCTTTCTGCTCCTCCCCTGCTCGTTCTCTGTCTCTCTCTGTCTCTCAAAAATAAATAAACGTTAAAAAAATTAAAAAGAAAAAAAGTAACAGAAATGGAGATGTTACTGGAAGAGGCCTGAGATGAAGCCAGATATTTTAAAAGGTGGGTAATATGTAGCATAGCTATATACAGGTGGAGTTCAACTGCTGGAATGATTTCATTAAATAGGTAAGAGAGGATAGACTTACAAGAAGTGGAAGGGTTTGTGTTAGAAAGGAATATGGACGATTCACCTACAATAAGAGCTGAAAAGACAGAATATAAGGGCATGTATGCAAATCGCTTGGTCTATGTTGTAGGATCTTTGCAATTTCTCATCTGACATCTCTTTTCTTATGAAATGGTAATAAGGTCATCAGTTAAATGTAAGGAAAGAAGAGACAATGTGAAATAAGTATCCAGAGGAGGCCAAGAGGGAATGAACCAGGGAAGTGAGTGCTAAGGAGAAGCCTAATGACCTACTTGAGATAAGTGGTCATGAACTTAAAGGGAGATATTTCTTTTCAAGAGATGCATGACAAAGCAGCACCAGAATTATTTTCTATTATTAGGATTATAACCCAAACTAATTCATGTCAAAGACAGATTAATACAGGTAATTAAAATTACTTTGAGGAAAAGAAGACAAGACAAATGAATCAATAAATGTTTATTATGCTGTTGTTGTGTGCTTGGCATTGGGGCTAAAAAAGAAAAGTTTCTCTCGTACCTTAAAGAAATGCCTGGGTTAATTGCGAAGACTCAGATAAAAACAAAGGAGATTAAAAATTGTTACTTACCAACACCACTAAAACAGTAAATCAAAGGCAGTATGTGCTAATTTGGTTACTGTGTAGTCTAGGGAGTGAGGATCATGGGCTCTGAGAAAAGCCAGTTTCCTGTAAACTAAAGGAAAGATAATCCTTTCTCCTCTTTTTATGGAACCTGAATAGGCCAGTGATGAAATAAACCACACAAGAAGGTAGAATGGAGCAGAATGAAAGCTATAGATTTGGGGGCAACGACTTGAATTCCAATTCTGGGTTCACCACTGACTAGCATTGTGAGCAAACCACTTAATATTTCTGCACCTTAGTTTCCTCATCTGTGAGAAGACAATAGTAATTCATATGTCATTATAAGTAATTTATGTCTTACAGTTTTTGTATTTTAAGGTGGAGCTGGCTTCCTTGTAATCTGCAGGGAAAACCAACTCTTACGGTTAGTAAGAAAGACATTTATCAGAAGCTTATAGGAAGGCTCACAGAAGTCAAAAACAGAAGGAATAGGTTCAAGTTGAGCATGAACCAGGGGATGCTCTAGCAGCTGGGCAGCAGAACCATATGGTCTATGCATGTGCTGTATATACAGGACAGCAGCTGGAAACAGCTGCCACTGCTGAATCCTGTGCTCCTGATGCATGGTCAATCAAATTCACTGAAAATTCAAAGTCCTAAAGTAGCAATGTCTGATGGGCCAAGTGTTGGTCTTAAGCCCGCTCCTTGGCTGTCAGAGAACTAAGAGCAGAAAATTTACCTTTAGTCTTTTGCTTTTCGCCAAGACTCATACAGTAAGAGCTCTCACGAAATAAGAAAGTAGTTTAAGTGTGTGGCATATTAAAAAATAAAGAAAAGGCAAAAAACTTACAACTAGTCACTACCATGACCTACTTCCCATATTTTATACATAAAGGAAAGGTTCCCACATACTACAATGCCATATACTCCTCCTACCTCAAAGGATTCCAAGTTCAGAATTGAGGTAATGTCCACTTCTCTTGAATTCTGTCTCATCCTATCTGAATGTTCTGCAACTCACGAAATGAAGTGTAAGGTCAACAACCTTCAACACACTCCAAAAACAAGAAGGGAGAAGTGGAAAGGCAAGGCAAGAAACATTTATTAAACTATGTAAATAAAAATATATCAATACAAAGCAAGGAAAGATTTAAGTACAAGCTATAGTGCTGATAAAAACATAGCTTCGAAACTATTCATCTAGTTACCATTTAGATTCTGCTTTCCTTCATCTTAAAATTCAGCTAGTTGGGGTTTCTTACCTACTGGAGTGAAAGGTCATCATACCTAAAGCATCTGGGTCTTTGATCATTCTGTCTACATGGGGTTGCAATCCACCATTACTAGATTCCGTTCACCTCTGTGCTGCCGGCAAGGGAAAGTAACCCTATTTCTTCATAATCAGGATCAATCATTTTATCTACACTACAACTCCCTTTACTTCCCATTTGTTCAGTGGCATGAGGAGACCAAAAAAAAAAAAAAAAAAAAAAGCACTAGCTGGAAACCTCACATTCGAGTTTAGTAGAATTACTTTTGGGGCCCCTTAATGGAAACATTTATTTCATTAAATTATCAAATTATCAAAGGCTACAGACATAAAGATGAGGTAACAAAAACTTTGTTCAGTTGATCATTAGGTCTAATCTTAAGAGTTGTTATTCTTCCACCTTTGGTTGCTGATTGATGTACTCTATGAGAGAAACAAAATCATACATTTTCCTGTAGCATAAATTAGTTGAAGAGGGTGCTTTTTCCTGAGACTATCCTGTGTTTCATAGGACACTTTACAACCTTATGAGGTGTTATCTCTCAGGTAACATAACTGAAGCTCCAATTGGCCAATCCTCCATTTTCTTAGGGTAGCTGCTTCTGGATGACACAGTGCATAATAAGAATAGTGAGTCCCATGACCATCTGGCAATTTCTATATTTCTCTTATAATAAAATGAAAGCAATATGGAGTGAGATGCCCTGGTAATATATAGGCATTCTGGAAATGATATAGGCAAACATATATAGGCAAACAGAAAATGATAAGTAGGGAATACAAATACAAATCCTGTGTGTGTTTTTGTTCCAGTGAAAACAAATCGCTACCCTTGGGAACAGTCAAGTGGGGGTAAAAATTTGGATTCCAGCAATGGTTGTAGCCAATAAAATGTATTCAGCTTCCTACCAGAGAGCTGAATGGTCTTAGTCTGACATCACAATGGGGATTCCTGCTGCTGGATGTTGGGTGGTCACTGGAGCAATAACCAGATTACCCTAGGGGTGTGTGAGCCTATATTATTGTCTCATGGACACCATGTATATGGCTTCATTGAGCAAGCACCAAAATGGGTGGGGAAGATACTGACATGTATAGAGCAAGTCACCCTGTCCAGCATCACATTAAGAGACTTCAATGGGGAAGGATTTTATTTTTTTTTATTTTTTATTTTTTAAATATATGAAATTTATTGTCAAATTGGTTTCTATACAACACCCAGTGCTCATCCCAAAAGATGCCCTCTTCAATACCCATCACCCACCCTCCCCTCCTTCCCACCCCCCATCAGCCCTCAGTATGTTCTCATTTTTTAAGAGTCTCTTATGCTTTGGCTCTCTCCCACTCTAACCCTCTCTCTTTTTTTTTCCCCCCTAATGGGGAAGGATTTTAATGAGCATTTACATAGTACATACATATACCCGCATTCTGGTCCTATTCCAAAAGATCTATCCACATATATTTTACCTAAACCACAATATTACCTTTCATCTAGGTCTGTAACCACCTGGCCAGTCTACTAGTTTGGTTCCATTATTTAATTTAGATTCTTACTTCTGGGCACCTTTCCTGCCTGGAAATCCAGACAAAGAGATTTACTCTTGAAGTTCTGTCCAAAGATGATCTCCATTCTTTGTTTTTCAATATCTTCACCTTCTCCCTCAAGGAAGGCTTTGATATAATGTAAGTAAAATTGTGACAGGATTAAGCACATTTTACATGTTTATAGCTCTAACTTTGTTCTCTATTACTTACTAGACATAAGGAACTTCCCTATGAAGGCAAAGTTGTAGGAAGAGAGACAGCGTAGCAGGAATAGGCACATGTGACTTTGTGATGGTTTCAATGATACCTATCTTGTTATGCATATTTACCCAGTGTGCCATAATAAGTTATTCTGGTCCCGTAATGAGACAAGAGGTGTTTCTCAAGTGATAGATTGTTTCTTGTGGAGAGGATGTAGCTTTAGTTTAAAACTTTAGATCATATCACTACCCATGTATAGTGTATCTTATTATGACTTCACCAGGACAAAATTCAATCCATTGGGTTATAAAGGCCACGTGGCAGAGCCGCTTGCATTGTCTCTGGCCAAGTCAGAGATGGTTCTTTTGTTCTGGGACCCCACAAAGTTGGCAGTTTTCTAGTGACCCATTAAATGTACTGGAGAAGAATGCTCAAATCAGTATCTGATGGCCCCAAAATCCAATAAATTCCATCATCTATTGTGGTTATTAACCAGCTATAGAGGCAGTTAGGTACAGAAAAGTGTTCTTTGTTTTGAAGGTAATATCCCAACATGTCTCAGGTGGATCCTGGAAACTTCAGTAAAGTGGGCCCTTGTAGTCTTAGGAGATTTATCTTCTACTCTGTAACACAACGCTTTCAAACAATCTGCAGTGAAGGAGTATTTTTAGTTTTTATTTCCAATCTATCATGGACTGGTGTGCCTTGTTCAGCTCAACTAGATGAAACCATTCCTCTCAAGCTTGGATGCTGTAATATTGTCAAGTGCTATAAAAGTTTCTGAACTCTTACCTCATTCTGGACCAGTAACAGAAAACTTGAAAATTGGATCACGTTTTGAGTATCACTGCTCCAACACTAAGGTGAGTTGCCAAAGCATATTAGATACTTTCCTTTTCTATTCTTCAAATCCTATCAGGGTAGTAGCATCACTTCAGTAACCAGTGGTCTATCTCAAATGATGTTGATACGGTTAAGGTATCAGTTGACTAAACTGTGTCAGAAATGTGGACAATTAATGTTGTTGTGACTCAGGATAGTGAAGATTTACCATTGGCTTGACCATGTGAAAGAAACGGTGTTTGGTGTATTCTGATTAGTAAAATAGAGAAAATCCTTTACCAGAGCAATAAGTATATGTTAGATGATAGATTCTGGATTGATTCACTCCAGGAAGGGAGGTCACATTCACTTAATAAGTTGCTGTGTAAGTATAAAATAAACCATAATCATTAAAGGTTCATCTGTACTCTACACTTCACAAGCTATGGGACAGCATAAGGATGTAGTTTATAATCTCTGAATTTTATTTATTTATTTACTTATTTGTTTATTATTTATTATTTTTTATTTAATGTTTATGTATTTTTGTGTGAGAGAAAGACAGAGCATGAGTTGGGCGAGAGACAGAGAGAGAGACGGAGACACAGAATCTGAAGCAGGCTCCAGGCCCTGAGCCATCAGTACAGAGCCTGATACGGGCCTCGAACTCAAAAACCGTGAGATCATGAATTGAACCGAAGTCAGACACTTAGCCGACTAGGATATCTAGGAGCCCCTAATCTCTGAATTTTAAAAATCTTTGATAGTGGTCTTTAAATCTGAAATTATCCAAGGGCTGGGCTGCACTATTGCTTTTGAACTGCAATTTTGATGGGATGTGGGAGCTTCAGAGTTTCCTCTTTGCCTTTCCTACCATAATAATTGGGACACTAATGTGAGTATTCTAGCAAGTTAATGAACATTTCTGTTCCAACCGCATGTTCAGATTATTTTTCTACTGGGTCTACAATGACGTATACTCAAATTAGAATTCCATTTATTTCATGACTCTAATTAACCTCATTTCAACTTCAGTGACATTCAGGGACTCATGTTGGTCTCTTTTCATCAAGCTAAGAAGATTTTATTTGGTTTTATTAGACAGCATAGGTATGACTTTTCTGAGCTGATCAATTCACCAGTAATAAAGATCTCTCCGGGCTCATCAATTTTGATAACTGTACTGGATTAGCTATCAACTACAGTATGGAAAACTAAGTTAGCCTCTGAAGGATGAGTGACACTATTTTGCCTTTGCCATTCTATGACTTTCTAATCTCCATGGTAATCAACAAGTTCATTTCAACTACATTGTCTTTTACCAGTATTCCCAACCCACACAGAATAACCAATTAAAGAGCTTTCAGAAATGCTTGTTCACCCCATGCAGATGTGTGTTTAAAACCCTGGAGAAGAACATGCATACATTTTGGTCCTTCTCACGGAACATACAGAATGGGTGAATAAGTCATATATTATAAATCCATGCCAACATTTACCTCTTTCAAACACATTACATTTCCCCTCACATTTTACAAACATCTCTACATCTCACATATTTAGAATAAGCTACAATTAAGATCAAGTTAACATAAACCATTCAAGTAAACTCTGGAATTATATCCAGAGGCTAATTTGGTATATGAGCCTTCTCCTCAAGTCTTTTATTTAGTAATAGGCCCTCCAGGGCATTCATGGATATAACTCAACTGAAGACTGCAAGCAGGTGGAAAAGTAAAATATATACATGAAAACTCTTTGAGGTAAGGAAATTACAATGTTTTCACCTACTGCCATAATTGATATGATAATTGATATCAAAGTTCAATTCAGGAAACAGAAACTACTCTATTTTAAGCATTACAAGACTGGAAATTGGGTCTTTGGCTTTAGGTAAATAGTAGAAACACCATAGCTGTGATCCAGAGATCAGGAAATGGCTATTGCAGCTGTCACTCTGCTGGTGCCACCTTAGCTGCCCTCCACCACAAAGCTGGTGACAGATAATGGAACCTAATGTCCAGCTGCTGCTGAGAATCACATCTGTTGCAGCCAGCTCATGTACTTACCCCATCTTCTATAACATCTGTGCATCTAATTAGTAGAAACAAGGATTTAGTGAGATGGCTTTTAGCTTTCTAATCTTTCTGGATGAAAAGACCTCTCAACCTCCTCCTTGTGTTCTAGGATTCTGACCTGCATTTAATAATCCTTCTTGTCCAATGATTTACAAATAGGTTTATGAATAAAAAGGGGTGCCAGGAGTAGATAGGAGTGAGGGAGGGTAGGAGAATGTTTATTCCCCTAGTTCTCTCTGTGTGAGGTTGTTGTAAATTGACTGCATCGTTTTTACCAAAGGCTGCAGCTCTTATCTGGTGGTTCTCCCCAAATAGCTCTGTCTCTGGGTTCTGGTAACTTCTCCATCTCCTTATACCTTCAGGCTTATGAGTGATAATAACATGCAGTTTTTAGTAATTTTGCAGTACTCTTTCCCTTCACCCTGCCCAGACCTCTGTCAATAATACCTTTATTAAACATTCTTCAAATTACTCAAATTTGGGGGTGCCTGGGTGGCTCAGTCAGTTCAGTGTCTAACTCTTGGTTTCAGCTCAGGTCATGATCTCATGGTTCATGGGATTGAGCCCTGCAAGGAGCTCTGAGCTGTCAGCACAGAGCCTGCTTTGATTTTCTCTCTCTGCTCCTTTCCCTGCCTTAAAATAAATAAATAAACTTTTTTTTTTTTTTTAACTACTCAATTTGAATGTGCCATTCATTTCTTGCCTGGTTCCTCAAAATAAACTTGGTTTATTTTCCAAATTCAGGTATAGTGAAACAGCATATAAAAGAACCAATCTAAGTATTCTTCACACTTAATGATCCACAAAGTCAGACTTGGGGTTTGGTTTTTGCTGGAAGAAAATTTACAAAGTCATTTAGCCATACAACTGGAAAAGACAGAATTTTTAACATGGACATGGAAAGTCATGGGGTCTCATCCTATGATTTGAATTGAAAATGCTCTTAGTTCTCTTTCTTTTTTTTTTCAATATATGAAGTTTATTGTCAAATTGGTTTCCATACAACACCCAGTGCTCATCCCAAAAGGTGCCCTCCTCAATACCCATCACCCACCCTCCCCTCCCTCCCACCCCCCATCAACCCTCAGTTAGTTCTCAGTTTTTAAGAGTCTCTTATGCTTTGGCTCTCTCCCACTCTAACCTCCTTTTTTTTTTTCCTTCCCCTCTCCCATGGGTTTCTGTTAAGTTTCTCAGGATCCACATAAGAGTGAAAACATATGGTATCTGTCTTTCTCTGTATGGCTTATTTCACTTAGCATCACACTCTCCAGTTCCATTCATGTTTCTACAAAGGGCCATATTTCATTCTTTCTCATGGCCACGTAGTACTCCATTGTGTATATAAACCACAATTTCTTTTTTTTTTTTCCTCTTCTAGATAACAAGATTTATTTATTTATTTATTTATTTTTTAAATTTCTTGGTATTTTTTATTTTTTTTATTTTTTTTATTTATTTTTTATTTTTTTATTTTTTATTTTTTAATATATGAAATTTACTGTCAAATTGGTTTCCATACAACACCCAGTGCTCATCCCAAAAGGTGCCCTCCTCAATACCCATCACCCACCCTGCCCTCCCTCCCACCCCCCATCAACCCTCAATTTGTTCTCAGTTTTTAACAGTCTCTTATGCTTTGGCTCTCTCCCAC